>NW_020838001.1:2744220-2799419 GCF_003676395.1 Aethalodelphis obliquidens
CACACACACACACACACACACACACACACACACACACACACACACACTCTGTTTTGGATTTTTTGTGCTTAAGCCTTCCTTCCCCTTCAGAGGCTCTTCCTTCTTTGAAACTGACATGCAGTCCTTTGCATGTCAATAGGCATGGTCATTGATTCATGCACTCATTTGTTCATTCATTCATTCAATAGACTATTATTTACTGAGCAATTACTATGTGCTAAAAACTGTTTTAGGTGCTGAGTACACATTTGGAGCAAAATCACCTTCGCAGCACTTACAACCTAGAAATATGTTGCTTTTGGGTCCTTGCCTAGATGGGGGAAAGCCAGATGCCTCTGTCCCAGCAGCTGACCAGCTGTGTGCCCCATCTGTGGTGCCTCTAGGCAACAATGTGCATGCCTGATGCACGCCGTCCGAAGGACAACCAGAGCACCCCCGAAGAAGCCACAGGCAAAGCACAGGGCTCTCCTGGTGCACAGTGGGGTACCAGGGTTTAAAGCAGTATGAATGGATGCGGTGGTGGTTTTGAAACATTCACAGATCCTTTGATAATCCTCTCTTGAAAAGGTGGAGCCTGATTCTCCTCCCTTTGAGAATGGCTGGACTTACTGATGCACTTCTAACGAATAAAACAGAAGTGATGGTGGGGACCAGGTGATAAACGGTGGCTTCTTGCTTGCTGTGTATTTTACCGATCAGTCTCTAGGGGGCGTCAGCTGCCATCCCAGGAGGCTCTCAGGCAGCCCTGTGCAGAGCCCAGGTGGTGAGGAACCCAGGCCTCCCGCCCACACCCAGGTGAGGGCGCCACCTTGGAGGCGGGTTCTGTAGCCATACTCAAGCCTTCGGCAGATGCAGCCCCACTGACAGCTGGGATGCAACCTCCTGGGAGACCCTTAGCCAGAATCCACCAGCTAAACTGCTCTTGGATTCCTGACTTTCAGAAACCAGGGGAGATAATAAACGTTTGCCGTTTTAAACTTCTAAGTTTGGGGGCAAGAGAGAAATAATACAGATGCCAACATCATGTTGTCCTTTTAACATGGCAGGTTTTACCTTATTATTTCCTGGAAATACAGCTATTTTTTAAATCCCATCTATATTCAACACATCAGCATAATGAATGCAGAAAGCCAATTTGAATGCCTATCTATATATGTGTATATTCAATATCTGAGTACACACATGTGCATTGACTTAGTTACACCTTAATTTGAAGACAATAAGTCAAACTACAAATTAAAATTAAGATAGATTCCCCTCCTTCCCCCTTTACCACACAACAGGTCAGGTCTATATTTCATTGACCCCCAGCATGCTTGCAGACAGATGGTCACAGACAGATGTTCACTCTGCAATTCAGGTTCCCTGTCGCCAACTGCCACTGCCGCTGAGGATTTAAGCTGCTCTCTTTGTGAACAACACAGGAAATTAACAGCACCTCTGCCACTCACCGTGTGGAGCACAGGCTCTTGGTGCTCCAGCCAGGCGTCAGGGCTGTGCCTCTGAGGTGGGAGAGCCAAGTTCAGGACACTGGTCCACAAGAGACCTCCCAGCTCCACATAATATCAAACGGCGAAAATCTCCCAGATATCGCCATCTCAACGCCAAGACGCAGCTCCACTCAACGACCAGCAAGCTAATGTGCAGGACACTCTATGCCAAACAACTAGCAAGACAGGAACACAACCCCACCCATTAGCAGAGAGGCTGCCTAAAATGATAATAAGGCCACAGACACCCCAAAACACACCACCAGACGTGGACCTGCCCACCAGAAAGATAAGATCCAGCCTCATCCACCAGAACACAGGCACTAGTCCCCTCCACCAGGAAGTCTACACAACCCACTGAACCGACCTTACGCACTGGGGACAGACACCAAAAACAACGGGAACTAGGAACCTGGAGCCTGTGAAAAGGAGACCCCAAACACAGTAAGATAAGCAAAATGAGAAGACAGAAAAACACACAACAGATGAAGGAGCAAGATAAAAACCCACCAGACCTAACAAATGAAGGGGAAATAGGCAATCTACCTGAAAAAGAATTCAGAATAATGATAGTAAAGATGATCCAAAATCTTGGAAACAGAATGGAGAAAATACAAGAAACATTTAACAAGGACCTAGAAGAACTAAAGAGCAAACAAACAGTGATGAACAACACAATAAATGAAACTAAAAATTCTCTAGAAGGGATCAATAGTAGAATAACTGAGGCAGAAGAACAGATAAGTGACCTGGAAGATTAAATAGTAGAAATAACTACTGCAGAGCAGAATAAAGAAAAAGAATGAAAAGAACTGAGGACAGTCTCAGAGACCTCTGGGACAACATTAAACGTACCAACATTCGAATTACAGGGGTCCCAGAAGAAGAAGAGAAAAAGAAAGGGACTGAGAAAATATTTGAAGAGATTATAGTTGAAAACTTCCCTAATATGGGAAAGGAAATAGTTAATGAAGTCCAGGAAGCACAGAGAGTCCCATACAGGATAAATCCAAGGAGAAACACACCAAGACACATAATAATCAAACTATCAAAAATTAAATACAAAGAGAACATATTAAAAGCAGCAAGGGAAAAACAACACACAAGGGAATCCCCATAAGGTTAACAGCTGATATTTCAGCAGAAACTCTGCAAGGTAGAAGGGAGTGGCAGGACATATTTAAAGTGTTGAAGGAGAAAAGCCTACAACCAAGATTACACAACCCAGCAAGGATCTCATTCAGATTTGACGGAGAAATTAAAACATTTACAGACAAGCAAAAGCTAAGAGAATTCAGCACCACCAAACCAGCTTTACAACAAATGCTAAAGGAACTTCTCTAGGCAGGAAACACAAGAGAAGGAAAAGACAATAAAGGAAAAACAATAAAGAAAATGGTAATAGGAACATACTTATCGATAATTACCTTAAATATAAATGGATTAAATGCTCCAACCAAAAGACACAGACTGGCTGAACGGATACAAAAACAAGACCCGTATATATGCTGTCAACAAGAGACCCACTTCAGACCTAGGGACACATACAGACTGAAAGTGAGGGGATGGAAAAAGATATTCCACGCAAATGGAAATCAAAAGAAAGCTGGAGTAGCAATTCTCATATCACATAAAATAGACTTTAAAACAAAGACTATTACAATAGACAAAGAAGGACACTACATAATGATCAAGGGATCAATCCAAGAAGATATAACAATCGTAAATATTTATGCACCCAATATAGGAGCACCTCAATACATAAGGCAAATACTAGCAGCCATAAAAGGGGAAATTGACAGTAACACATTTATAGTAGGGGACTTTAACACCCCACTTTCATCAATGGACAGATCATCCAAAATGAAAAAAAAATAAGGAAACACAAGCTTTAAAGGATACACTAAACAAGATGGACTTAACTGATATTTATAGGACATTCCATCCTAAAACAACAGAATACACGTTCTTCTCAAGTGCTCATGGAACATTCTCCAGGATAGATCATATCTTGGGGTCACAAATCAAGCCTTGGTAAATGAAAGAAAATTGAAATCATATCAAGTATCTTTTCCGGCCACAACACCATGAGACTAGATACCAATAACAGGAAAAAAATCTCTAAAAAATACAAACACATGGAGGCTAAACAACACACTACTTAATATCCAAGAGATCACTGAAGAAATCAAAGAGGAAATCAAAAAATACCTAGAGACAAATGACAATGAAAACAAAACGACCCAAAACCTATGGGATGTAGCAAAATCAGTTCTAAGAGGTAAGTTTATAGCAATACAATCCTACCTTAAGAAACAAGAAACATCCCAAATAAACAACCTAACCTTAAACCTAAAGCAATTAGAGAAAGAAGAACAAAAAAGCCCCAAGTTAGCAGAAGGAAACAAATCATAAAGATTAGATCAGAAAAAAATGAAAAAGAAATGAAGGAAATGATAGAAAAGATCAATAAAACTAAAAGCTGGTTCTTTAAGAAGATAAACAAAATGGATAAACCATTAGCCAGACTCATCAAGAAAAAAAGGGAGAAGACTCAAATCAATAGAATTAGAAATGAAAAAAGAGAAGTAATAACTGACACTGCAGAAGTACAAAGGATCACGAGAGATTACTACAAGCAACTCTATGCCAATAAAATGGACAACCTGGAAGAAATGGACAAATTCTTAGAAATGCACAACCTTCAGAGATTGAACCAGGAGAATACAAAATATGAACAGACCAATCACAAGCACTGAAGTTGAAACTGTGATTAAAAATCTTCCAACAAACAAAAGCCCAGGACCAGATGGCTTCACAGGCGAATTCTATCAAACAATTAGAGAAGAGCTAAGACCTATCCTTCTCAAACTCTTCCAAAATATAGCAGAGGGAGGAACACTCCCAAACGCATTCTATGAGTCCACCATCACCCTGATACCAAAACTAAAGATGTCAGAAAGAAAGAAAATTACTGGCCAATATCACTGATGAACATAGATGCAAAAATCCTCAACAAACTACTAGCAAACAGAATCCAAAAGCACATTAAAAGGATCATACACCATGATCACGTGGGGTTTATCCCAGGAATGCAAGCATTCTTCAATATACGCAAATCAGTTGACGTGATACACCATATTAACAATATGAAGGAGAAAAACCAAACGATCATCTCAATAGATGCAGAAAAAGCTTTTGACAACATTCAACACCCATTTATGATAAAAACCCTCCAGAAAGTAGGCATAGAGGGAACTTTCCTCAATATAATAAAAGCCATATATGACAAAGGCACAGCCAACATCATCCTCAATGGTGAAAAACTGAAACCATTTCCACTAAGATCAGGAACAAGACAAGGTTGCCCACTCTCACTACTATTATTCAACATAGTTTTGGAAGTTTTAGCCACAGCAATCAGAGAAGACAAAGAAATGAAAGGAATCCAAATTGGAAAAGAAGAAGTAAAACTGTCACTGTTTGCAGATGACACGATACTATTCATAAAGAATCCTAAAGATGCCACCAGAAAACTACTAGAGGTAATCAATGAATATGGTAAAGTAGCAGGATACAAAATTAATGCACAGAAATCTCTTGCATTCCTATACACTATTAAAGAAAAATATGAAAGTGAAATTAAGAAAACACTCCCATTTACCATTGCAACAAAAAGAATAAAATATCCAGGAATAAACCTACCTAAGGAGACAAAAGACCTGTATGCAGAAAATTATAGGGCACTGATGAAAGAAATTAAAGATGATACAAATAGATGGAGAGATATACCATGTTCTTGGATTGGAAGAATCAACATTGTGAAAATGACTATACTACCCAAAGCAATCTACAGATTCAATGCAAGCCCTATCAAACTACCACTGGCATTTTTCACAGAACTAGAACAAAAAATCACAATTTGTATGGAAACACAAAAGACCCCGAATAGCCAAAGCAATATTGAGAAAGAAAAATGGAGCTGGAGGAGTCAGGCTCCCTGACTTCAGACTCTACTACAAAGCTACAGTAATCAAGACAGTATGGTACTGGCACAAAAACAGAAATATAGATCAATGGAACAGGACAGGAAAGCCCAGAGATAAAACCACGCACATATGGTCACGTTATCTTTGTTAAAGAAGGCATGAATATACAGTGGAGAAAAGACAGCCTCTTCAATAAGTGGTGCTGGGAAAACTGGACAGCTACATGTCAAAGAATGAAATTAGAACACTTCCTAATACCATACACAAAAGTAAACTCAAAATGGATTAAAGACCTATATGTAAGGCCAGACACTATAAAACTCTTAGAGGAAAACATAGGCAGAACACTCTATGACATAAATCACAGCAAGATCCTTTTTGACCCACCTCCTAGAGAAATGGAAATAAAAACAAAAATAAACAAATGGGACCTAATGAAACTTAAAAGCTTTTGCACAGCAAAGGAAACCATAAATAAGACGAAAAGACAGCCCTCATAATGGGAGAAAATATTTGCAAATGAAGCAACTGACAAAGGATTAATCTCCAAAATTTACAAGCAGCTCATGCAGCTCAATATCAAAAAAACAAACAACCCAATCCAAAAATGGGCAGAAGACCTAAATAGACATTTCTCCAAAGAAGATATACAGGTTGCCAACAAACACGTGAAGGAATGCTCAACATCACTAATCATTAGAGAAATGCAAGTCAAAACTACAATGAGATATCACCTCACACCGGTCAGAATGGCCATCATCAGAAAATCTGCAAACAATTAATGCTGGAGAGGGTGTGGAGAAAAGGGAACCCTCTTGCACTGTTGGTGGGAATGTAAATTGATACAGCCACTATGGAGAACAGTATGGAGGTTCCTTAAAAAATCAAAAATAGAACTATCGTACGACCCAGTAATCCCACTACTGGCCATATGACCTAAGAAAACCATAATTCAAAAAGAGTCATGTACCAAAATGTTCACTGCAGCTCTATTTACAATAACCAGGACATGGAAGCAACCTAAGTGTCCATCAACAGATGAATGGATAAAGAAGATGTGGCACATATATACAATGGAATATTACTCAGCCATAAAAGAAACGAAATTGAGTTATTTGTAGTGAGGTGGATGGACCTAGAGTCTGTCATACAGAGTGATGTAAGTCAGAAAGAGGAAAACAAATACCGTATGCTAACACATATATATGGAATCTAAAAAAAAAAAAAAATGGTCATGAAGAACCTAGGGGCAAGACGGGAATAAAGACACAGACCTAATAGAGAATGGACTTGAGGGTACGGGGAGGGGGAAGGGTAAGCTGGGACAAAGTGAGAGAGTGGCATGGACATATATACACTACCAAACGTCAAATAGATAGCTAGTGGGAAGCAGCCACATAGCACAGGGAGATCAGCTCGGTGCTTTGTGACTGCCTGGAAGGGTCAGATAGGGAAAGTGGGAGGGAGGGAGACGCAAGGGGGAAGAGATATGGGGACGTATGTGTATGTATAACTGGTTCACTTTGTTATAAAGCAGAAACTAACACACCATTGTAAAGCAATTATACTCCAATAAAGATGTAAAAAAAAAAAAGAGAGATTTCTTTACCTAGAGCAGGTAACATAATTTCTCTGATCTGGTTTGTCTGTTAAACTGGGCTAAATTAGAGCCATTCTCAAGCCACTCTGATACATGGCACACAGAAAGCAGCCATGCGTTAAGTAGCCGTAGAGGTGCATTCCTGAAGTGTCCTCAGCATCACCTTGGCCCAGCAATAAAGCACCGACTCTCTCCCTCCACCTCGTCTACCGTCGTGGACTCAGGTTGTATTAGCAGTAACGGCAGTCATTACTGAGGCTTAACGACATGGTATTCTCTGCTCTAAATACTGCAAGAGTATTACCACAAGAGGTAGAGGCTACTATTTTCATCATCCGCAATTTGCAGATGAGGAATCTGAAGCATTAGAAATGTCGATAACTGGGCCAAGTTCGCACAGGTCCTAAGTGGCCCAGACTCCAACACAGGCAATCAGGAATACGAATCCAAGAGCCGTTTCACCAAAGCAGGTTGCCTCGTGTGGGGAATCTGGCTCCCCCTTGGCCGCCTAGGAGGACAGCACTTTCAGGGCACGCCTTCAGGGTGGCAGGATGAGGCAGAGGCGGGCCTAGCTTCCCCCTGGGGTCTCCAGGGGTCCCAGGAGGTGTTCAGAAGTGATGATATGACAGAGAGGTACAAGGGGAACCATTCGGCCAAGGATGGAATATGAGCCAGACCCAAAAGGGCCAGTGGGACCCGAGCTGGATCACAGGCCAGTAGGAGCTGGACAGTGGCCTGGCCAGGCACCAGGGGCAGCACTTCCACAGAAGCCAACCAAGACCCGAGAGGTGGTCCAGGGTCCACACGCCGCTCAGAAGCCTCCTCTACACACTGCCGTCAGCAGCTCCCCCCACGGCACCATCTCCATCTGGGGAGATGAAGAGGGAAGGAGCTGAACCTGAAAAACTGGATATCACACGGAAGGGGTGATCTGAGCCGAGGGCAACTAGTCAGACCAGGGAAAGCAAGGGAGTGTTCACTGGAAAGTCTGTTTCCGGCTGAGCAGGAGGTGGGGGTGGGGAGGAATATGCTGATAAGCAAGGTTCAATACCTTCAGTGCAAACTTAAAGCTGCGCTTTACTCACACTCCGTGGTCTCGTGTGCGTGCACGGCTGACCTGCCACCTGAGAAGGTCTCGCTTGGTGCCCCCGAGGACGCTATGAAGGTGTGAGGCGCAAAGACGTAAATGGGCAGCAAGGGACCACACTGGAGGTCGAATGACCCACAGGTCCTCACTTACTGGGTCCAGAGATGATGTCATGGGGAGTCTCCTCCAGGAGGACACGGTGAGGGACCCTCTGACGCTGAGTTCAGACGTCAAGATGCCCAGCATAGCACACCCATGCCCGCCCCCTCCGCCCCGCTCTGGAGCACTTTCTCTCCATCTCTGGGTTAAAAATAGCGCTTTCAAGCCCAAGCACTCACTCCACTTCCGTGAGAAGTTCTCATATTCTCACACTCCTCTGTGATGGCGTGAAAAGTCACTGTGGCCATGTCTAAATGTCAATTTACCACCAAATTTGTGATGCTTAGAATGGTGCCTTCCAAAGTAAGAGTCCCAGTAAAAAGCAAGTTTGGGTGTCTCACCTGAAAACCCTGTGATCTCAACACGATTCAGGAAACCAGAAAACTTTCAGCAAGTGTGGCTTTTCTGAAAGAGTAGCTTCAAATGCTCCTCGTGCACCTAATACACCATTTATTGTTCAGATAAACTTTGTGGGCTATTACGCTGATTAAACAAAGAAGCTTTCCTAGAGTCACAAGCACATTATATAACATATTCATTGTCCATCGTAGACAGTAGGCTTTAAGGCAAATACATATGGACTCAAGGAAACAGTGTATCTTTCTGCTCCTGGTTTGACTTAGTAAAAACTGAGGAGCTTCACGAAGCATTAATGCAAGGCGTTTCCAGGGATTAGGGCTGAGATTATATTAGAGCAAGTCTATCTGGTGAGCGGCATGATTTTTTCTCCACATGGCAAAGCTTCTGAGACATAATAGAAAAGAACAGTAAGATACAAATCTAGGGCTTCCCTGGTGGCGCAGTGGTTGAGAGTCCGCCTGCCGATGCAGGGGACACGGGTTCGTGCCCCGGTCTGGGAAGATCCCACATGCCGCGGAGCGGCTGCGCCCATGAGCCATGGCCGCTGAGCCTGCGCGTCCCAGAGCCTGTGCTCAAAACGGGAGAGGCCCCCGTACCACAAAAAAAAAAAAAAAAAAGAAAAAAAAAAGATACAAATCTAAGAGGATGTCCTTTTACCAAGTGGAAATTAAAGTAAGGCTGGTCGGGTATCGTGTCACACCACTTTATTTGAATTTCGAAATTAATATGTGCCTGACTTTACCTTTTTCCTCCTGTTAATCACTAGGAAAAAAAATAATACATTTGGCAAAGGGAAATGCACATTCCAGGTTTACAGTTGTAATCACTGTGGGATCTGTGTTGTTAATGGTCTAGGAGTCCCTATTTGAATTCTCCATTTTTCACATGAACTAAATAACTCTGTGATAATAAACTTTGCCTTCAATTTGGAGAGTCACTTCTTCCTGCAAAAAGGTGGGGGTCTCCCTGTGAATACAACTTAGATGGCTGTATTCTTTTCTTATATCCAATACATAATAAGCAGAACCATCTCTTTCTTTGCTGCTTAATTTGGTATTTCCATGAGGGCTAAGTGAACATTCCAGCAGAAACTGTTGCTAGTTTTCTTTAATATATCATTTTGAATTGAAAACTAATATGCTTCATTGGTTTCACTTGGTGAATTTCCATATATTCCATATGCTTATAGACACCTGAATTCTGCATCTTACACATAACTTCGGTATCACTGGAAAGATTTCAGTGCATTTTTATTGTTTAAGTGGGAAGCTGTTTGCAAGCCTGGCTTTCAAGTCAATGTTTTCATTTGGGAACAGAAGGTGTAAAAGTGAAAATATGTCTCACTCTTTCCTTAAAATGGGACCTAAAAATGTTTTCTAAGAATGCAACATGCAGATTTGCATGTGATTTCTCTTGGATCATCTAAGGAGGCGTCCAGCAAAAAGCAAACTAATACCTGATAACATGCCAGAGAGTATGGTCACGTGGGTCTATACTGATTAAACTCTCAGGGCTCATAGGGGAAAAAAAGGTGCCCAGAGCTTTCTTATTTGTGTCCTTTTTCTCTCCCCAGAGAAATAAATATTAATCTCTATTGCTAAATCAGAAGCAAAAGAAGCAATCAATTTTGGAAGTGTAGGGCCAGTAAAAGTGGAAATAATCCAGCACTGTGTCTCAAGAATTCTAAACACAGGTTTTTAAAAAATTATTTGAGTGACATACATCCTAGTTCAACACGTAAAGCTTCAATAAAAGCTGTTTCCCTGCAAGCAGCAATGTATTCAGCATCAGACCTTCATTTGACTTGGGGCACCCATGAAGATGAGCTGGAGTTTGATCCACTATCACATTTCTACAAGAAGAGGGCAACCAACCCAACGTCTGGAGCTTGATAACTTTACAAGAAGATGACAGCTGCCCCTCAGGTCTTGGGAAGCCAGTGTCCATGTGCATAGGTTAGTGCATTTTCAGAATTCCCCTCTGCACCGTAACTATGACATTTCCAGCAATTTACAGTGGATCTTTAACCTGACAATTTGGGAAGTCTGTGTGCTGCAAATGGATTAAAATATGACAGTAAAGCTGTCCACTGCTGTCCAGGAAAATGCTGGCACAATCTCTTACAAAGAAAGCCACGATCATCCAGATATATTGACTCTGCACTTTCCCGTCTCCCTGGACATGGTCACCCAGTGAACCATGGACTCCTGACTCCCCAGGGCTTCTGGCGCGGGGGGGGGGGGGGGGGGCGGCAGTTCCCTACGGACAGATCCCACCACACTGCCACTGTTGAATCCATTTCTCTTCTGTCTTGAAATTCAAAATGAAGCTTCAATGGAATTAGCTCAAGTTATTCCATAGCTACTCACAAAGAGTTCTCTACTAAGCATTTGCTAGGGCTGCCATAACAGTGGACCACAGACTGGGGCAGGGGGGCTTAAACAGAAGAAATTTATTTTCTCACCTTTCTGGAGTCTGTAAGTTCAAGATAGTGGTGTTGACAGCACTGGTTCCTTCTAAGGCCTCTCTCCTCGTCCTTTAGATGGCTCTCTCTTCTCCCCATGTCTTCCCTCTGAGCATGTGTCTGTGTCTAATCTCTTCCTATAAAGACATCAGCCACACTGGATGAGCGCCCATCCACATGACCTCATTTAACTTAAACACCTCTTTAAATGTCCCATCTCCAAATATAGTCACATTCTGAGGTCCTGGGGGTTAGGATGTCAACATATAATTTAGTGGGGGACACAATTCAATCCATAATAGTTCTCATGTTCTGATCACTGATGAACTGAAGCAAAAGGAAAACAGCCTATTAATAAATAATTCCTGAGCATCGGGGGGACCCCCGAGCTTGAGCAGGTGCTGAGGTTGGGCAGTTATGATATCTAGCCCTGCCCTTGGGGAGCTTCTGGTTAGCAGACAGCAGATGTCTCACATAAAGGAAATTCAAAGATGAAATCTGGGTGAAGACCACCTTGAAATGGAAGTTTTATTCACAAAACTTTGTCCTTGGACATTTTCACTTCTGTCCATTAAAAAAAGGCATTCTTTTCTTTCTTTTCAGAGGCAACATTCAAGAGAAAGCAAGAATAGAATCTAACCCTGACATGATCCAGCCTGCCTTTGTGTGTGAGTCAGAAGTGCTGTTGTTTCTGGTTGAAATATTCAAAATGGGTGAAAATGTACAACAGAGGCCGTGAATAACACGATCACGGTGACAAGGATTCAATGGTCCTCTTTCCGCGTGAAGGCTATCAGGGTCTCAGATGTTACAGGAAGTGATTTTCTATTAAAGCCCAGTTTTTGTTACTTTCCTTTTCCCAGTGTTTGGCTTTCTACCATATAATGGGAAATTAGTAGAAACACATTGAAAACATCATTGTGAACAGGTGCGTGATTCAAGTGGGTGAAGTTTAAGTGGCAGCTGAAGCGTGAAAGCGAATACTAGCAGGTAAATGTGTGTGTAATTTTAGAGTTAATAATTATGTTGCATAATTTTCTTTGGAAGAAGGGTTCATAATAACATTTTCTAAAAGTGCCAAGCAAAGTAATTACACACTTGACAAGCCATAAAAACTAAACAACTTGGCAAATGCCTCATTAGCCAAGTTCTCAGGTCAATGCAAGGTTTTATTTTATTTAGAGCAGGAGATTTTTTTTTTAAATAGGTCTTACATTTTCATTTTATGTTGTTTTCTTATTTTCTTTATTTCATCATTTTTCTTGTAATTATGACTTTACTTACTAATACAATGTTTTAAAATGTGATTCTTTCTTAAAAATCAACATGTTAAAAGTGAGGCGGACACTCCATTCATGGACCTCAAATGGAATGGATTCTAACAAAGACAAGAAACCACCACTTTGGTTCCTGTTCACAAAGAGCTGGAGTTGTTATTTCCATTTCCATGGAGGCAGGACCTCACCATTTTCGTATAATGACGTTTTGGCAGGAATTTAGCTAACAGCTAAGGAAATCATTTTGAGGACAAAGACATAATTTTGAGAGTTTATCCATATTTCTGGGAAGTATTGACAGTAGTCCTACTTTCGGAGTTATATTACTGGAAGGTCCTGAGAATGTTGAAGTTTAAGTAAATGATTCTTTGTACAAATCATAGGGATCTACCAACCCCTTTTCATGAGGCGTCCATTTATACTGGAACACTTGCTAATCAATTCCAGCTGGGAGCCAATTAAGGCATAAGCCTGGGAACACAGCCCAAATGGACCAGGCAGGGGGATGATTCAGATGGGTCTGGTTATCCTTCTTTTATTGATTCAGTTGGTTACTTACGAAGAGTGTTCTCATAGGCTTAAACCTATTTTTAAATAAATGTGATGCATTTATTTAAATTTCTTACCAATGCCAAATTAATTAAAACCACACGTAATACCACTACTTAAAATATGTGAAATAATAAATAAAAGTCAAGGCCACACACATGCAATCCATTCCCCAAAAGACAGTAATTCTTTACGCATGATCATAACTCGCCTTCTAGTTTCTTCTGAGGTTTTATGCAATCTACTAGTCCATTCTTTAAAAATATATATAAGCTTGTGATACATGTTGGATTGCAACTTGCTTGTATCACTTAGCACAGTAATTTAGAAAAATGTACATGCCAATTCACAAAGATTCTTCTTCTTAACGTATATATAGAATTTTGTTCTTGGGCAAACCATAACTTGTTTAGCTATACCTTATTGATGGACATTCATGGTGTATCCATTTTATGCATTTAATACTACAAAAAAATCATTCGTGTCTATATCTTTGCCTACTTAAACGTTATTTCTGTAACTTAGATGCCAAAAGTACATGTGTACATTTTAATTGTGATATATTTAGCCAAATCACTCTTCAGGAAGGTTGAGCCAATTTATAGTCCTGTCAACAGTATATGAAAGCACCCGTGTCTCCACCACTCCACCATCTCTGAATGTTATTGATCTCATTTTGATATACTGTAAGCAACAAAGGTATTCAATTGATGCTTTATCTTGCATTTATGTAATTATTAGTGACGTGTAGAATCTTTCCATGGCTATATTTAGTTTGGTTCCATTTCCTGGTCAAAATAAATGGAAAAATAGGTTTTTCTAAGATTGAAATGATCATTATTAATACTATATTGATCATGATGGTTAACAATACTAGCTAACAGCTAATCATCACGTTCTACGTTTTATCACTGAATTGTCATCAATGCTTATTCATTTACTTCTTCAATAACTATTAATTTCGCATCTACTCTGCACCAGGCTGTGTAGTAAAGATGAAATGATGGAAGCAGGCCCAGAGCTTCATGGGAGTAGACGCTCCATCCCCTTCGTGTTATAGGTGAGTAAACAGTGAACAGGTGTGCAGGAATGTACTCAACGGTACACAGCTAGCAAGTTGGAAAGTCAGCTATCGGCAACCAAGTTTTCAACATCCACATTCTAAAATAGATATGAACTACCACTTTCATTTTTCCACTGTAAAAACATTTTGTAGTCACTAGGTAGTCCCCCAGCCAGAATTAAATCAAAACTAAGCCCCAAAGTCTTCTGTGGGTTGGGTTGGTCTCTTACTAAGACAATTTTTACTATTATATTTCTATTCATCTCATCACTACGTTAACCATGCCTTGGTTACTGCATGTACAATATGAACTATAGCAACTCCCTATTAGAATAGCAAAAAGCACCAATAGGTGACCTCTGAAAATCATGTTTGAAAACAGATAAGTGCATTTAAGTATAATTGGTTGCACAAGTAACAATGCCCAAAGTGATTACACAGTCTAGTACTTACAAAAGTAATTCCACTTCAGAAAATCAAAATTAATTTGTACACTTCTGATGCACTTTTAAGACTGTTGACATTTTATTGTAGTGCTTCTAATGAAATGAAAATTATTAATAATTGTTCCTACTTGAGTGTGACAAATGTCATTTGGCTGGAAAGGCAGAAGCACCACCAAGCATTGCCAAATTAGAATGCAGTTGAAAGTTGGGGATGGATATTGATACTCAAAGTGGTTTTAGGCCTCTGTATTACTTTAACCACCAGCAGCTGATGGGCCATATAGCCTGAAATGGATGTGTATGGATGTCTACAGAATTCTCTCCTCCTCTTTAACGGCCAGTCAATTCTACTGGCAAAGGACCACACAGAATATGAGTGTAAATCATGCTGACACACCTGCAGTCTGAGGGAGGTCACTAAGCCAGATGGACAGGAACGTGGCAGGAAAAAGCCTCCCTTCTGTGCAACCAGCATCAATGATCCTGTTGGCTCTTCTGCAAGATATATTAGGGTAATGACTGTTCCAATCACAGGCACCCAGTGACAAATGAAGACTCATCGGCATTCATTGTGCACTTATATGAAATTAGTCATTTCCAAAGGAAAGTAAGCCAGGGGTTCACAGATGGGCTTTTTACATAAACAAATAAAATAAAGATTAAATTAAAGTTAGCTTCCATGCCCTGGCTATTGTGCACTCTTTTTGAATTCTGGTTCTCTCAAGGTTTATGCCCAGTAGTGGGATTGCTGGGTCGAATGGTAGCTCTATTTTTAGTTTTTTAAGGAACCTCCATACTGTTCTCCATAGTGGCTGTATCAATTTACATTCCCACCAACAATGCAAGAGGGTTCCCTTTTCTCCACACCCTCTCCAGCATTTACTGTTTGTAGATATTTTGATGATGGCCATTCTGAATGGTGTGAGGTGATACCTCACTGTAGTTTTGATTTGCATTTCTCTAATGATTAGTGATGTTGAGCATCCTTTCATGTGTTTGTTGGCAATCTGTATATCTTCTTTGGAGAAATGTCTATTTAGGTCTTCTGCCCATTTTTGGATTGGGTTGCTTGTTTTTTTGATATTGAGTTGCATGAGCTGCTTGTATATTTTGGAGGTTAATCCTCTGTCATTTCCTTCATTTGCAAATATTTTCTCCCATTATGAGCGTTGTCTTCTCGTCTTGTTTATGATTTCCTTTGCTATGCAAATGCTTTTAAGTTTCATTAGGTCCCATCTGTTTATTTTTGGTTTTATTTCCATTTCTCTAGGAGGTGAGTCAAAAAGGAACTTGCTGTGATTTATCTCATACAGTGTTCTGCCTATCTTTTCCTCTAAGAGTTTTATAGTGTCTGGCCTTACGTATAGGTCTTTAATCCATTTTGAGCTTATTTTTGTGTATGGTGTTAGGAAGTGTTCTAATTTCATTCTTTGACATGTAGCTGTCCAGTTTTCCCAGCACCACTTATTGAAGAGGCTGTCTTTTCTCCATTGTATACTCTTGCCTCCTTTATCAAAGATAAGGTGACCCTATGTGCATGGGTTTATCTCTGGGCTTTCTATCCTGTTCCATTGATCTATATTTCTGTTTTTGTGCCAGTACCATACTGTCTTGATTACTGTAGCTTTGTAGTAGAGTCTGAAGTCAGGGAGCCTGACTCCTCCAGCTCCGTTTTTCTTTCTCAATATTGCTTTGGTTATTCGGGGTCATTTGTGTTTCCATACAAATTGTGAAAATTTTTGTTCTAGTTCTGTGAAAAATGTCACTAGTAGTTTGATTGGGATTCCACTGAATCTGTAGATTGTTTGGGGTAGTGTAGTCATTTTCACAATGTTGATTCTTCCAATCCAAGAACATGGTATATCTCTCCATCTGTTTGTATCATCTTTAATTTCTTTCATTAGTGTCTTATCGTTTTCTGCATACAGGTCTTTTGTCTCCTTAGGGAGGTTTATTCCTAGGTATTTTATTCTTTTTGTTGCAATGGTAAATGGGAGTGTTTCCTTAATTTCTCTTTCAGACTTTTCATCATTAGTGTATAGGAGTGCAAGAGATTTCTGTGCATTAATTTTGTATCCTGCTACTTTACCAAATTCATTGATTAGCTCTAGTAGTTTTCTGGTAGCATCTTTAGGATTCTCTATGTATAGTATCATGTCATCTGCAAACAGTGACAGTTTTACTTCTTCTTTTCCGATTTGGATTCCTTTTATTTCTTTTTCTTCTCTGATTGCTGTGGCTAAAACTTCCAAAACTATGTTGAATAATAGTGGTGAAAGTGGGAAACCTTGTCTTGTTCCTGATCTTAATGGAAATGGTTTCAGTTTTTCACCATTGAGAACGATGTTGGCTGTGGGTTTATCATATATGGCCTTTATTATGTTGAGGTAAGTTCCCTCTATGCCTACTTTCTGGAGATTTTTTATCATACGTGGGTGTTGAATTTTGTCGAAGGCTTTTTCTGCATCTATTGAGATGATCATATGGTTTTTCTCCTCAAATTTGTTAATATGGTGTATCATGTTGATTGATTTGCATATATTGAAGAATGCTTGCATTCCTGGGATAAACCCCACGTGATCATGGTGTATGATCCTTTTAATGGGCTGTTGGATTCTGTTTGCCTGTATTTTGTTGAGGATTTTTGCATCTATGTTCATCAGAGATATTGGCCTGTAATTTTCTTTTTTTATGACATCTCTGTCTGGTTTTTGTATCAGGGTGATGGTGGACTCGTAGAATGAGTTTGGGAGTGTTCCTCCCTCTGCTATATTTTGGAAGAGTTTGAGAAGGATGGGTGTTAGCTCTTCTCTAAATGTTTGATAGAATTCACCTGTGAAGCCATCTAGTCCTGGGCTTTTGTTCGTTGGAAGATTTTAAATCACAGTTTCAATTTCCATGTTTGTGATTGGTCTGTTTATATTTTCTATTTCTACCTGGTTCAGTCTCAGAAGGTTGTGCTTTTCTAAGAATGTGTCCATTTCTTCCAGGTTGTCCATTTTATTGGCATAGAGTTGCTTGTAGTAATCTCTCATGATCCTTTGTACTTCTGTAGTGTCAGTTGTTACTTTTCCTTTTTCATTTCTAATTCTATTGATTTGAGTCTTCTCCCTTTTTTTCTTGATGAGTCTGGCTAATGGTTTATCCATTTTGTTTATCTTCTCAAAGAACCAGCTTTAGTTTTATTGATCTTTGCTATCGTTTCCTTCATTTCTTTTTCATTTATTTCTGATCTGATCTTTACAATTTCTTTCCTTCTGCTAACTTTGGGGATATTTTGTTCTTCTTTCTCTAGCTGCTTTAGGTGTAAGGTTAGATTGTTTATTTGAGATGTTTCTTGTTTCTTGAGGTAGGATTGTATTGCTATAAACTTACCACTTAGAACTGCTTTTGCTGCATCCCATAGGTTTTGGGTCATCGTGTTTTCATTGTCATTTGTCTCTAGGTATTTTTTGATTTCCTCTTTGATTTCTTCAGTGATCTCTTGGTTATTTAGTAGTGTATTGTTTAGCCTCCATGTGTTTGTATTTTTTGCAGATTTTTCCCTGTAATTTCTATCTATTCTCAGAACCACATAATTTTAAAGCTGTAGAATCTGATGAATTCCAACCCATGTTGGCATGGTCACCACTGGGTACTCCTAACCTTTAACTGGGAAACAGGAGGCCCTGACACCTCCTGGAAGGATGGGCCTTGAATTAGGCAACTCAGGTCAAGAGCAGGAAGCCCCATGTTGTTAAGAGGCCAGTTCTGAACACAAACATACGGACTCAAAGGCAGGGGCAGAGATGCACTGTCGCTTCTGAGGGCCCTGTTATTTTATGTGTCCTGTCCTAAGAGCATTTCTCACTGGAGGGTCCAGTCCAAGACCTTCCAAACACCCTCTGATCTACTAGGTGGCCTGCTGATCACAGGTATTAGGTAAGTCTCCTGCTGAGACAGACCACGGATGCACACATACTAATCTGCTGGCTGTTGATGGCTAGAAGGCCTTTGCCAGTGGACTTCACCTCGACACAGACACAACCTTCCAAATTCTACTCGGCAGGACATTCTGTCTTCAAGACAGAGGTCGAGTCCCATGAAGGCCTGGGGAATCTACAGCGTCAGGAAAAAATGTATTGCCCCCACTCCCGCATCCATCATTTAAAAATTTAAACAATAGACCTGCCAACTAGGGTGAAGGAAGTCCATCAAAAATTTGATTTTCCCATAAGTAAGACTTTCTGCTTTTATGATATAGAAACAGCTTTTAAAGCACTTTTCCGCCAACCCCCCCCTTTCTCCATTGGGCTGGTAGCCCAGGCGGGGGTAGCCTGTCCATTGACAATTCCAGCCCGAAGCCTGAGCCTGAACATCAGGGATAAGGAAAAGCAGGCCGGCGCTGCTAGGGTTTGGCTGACGATCTCAGTTTCCCCAAAAGTGACTGTTGTTGTTATGTTAACAAAATGTGACTGTTGTTGTTATGCTAACATTGGGCTCCCAGGGCCCCCTGGCCTGCCTTCAGCGACTCATAAACTAGCCTTCTTGTGGCAGAACGGTCAGGAGGGCTGTGGTCAGTGACATGCCCCTTGCCATCGTGTGAGACTCAAGAGACCACGAGTGGCTCAGAATCTTCCTTCTGACTTTGGATCCCAAGGCTGCCGTTTGCCCTGGGTACGCCCGGGCAACTAGCCTCTCCAACTCTCGACTTCCAGATTCGTAAAGTGTGGATTTGAAAGTTAGGGTGACCATGCATCCTGTTGTCCAAGCTGGGACACTTTCAAGAATAGAAAGGCGGTGAGGTATAATTATGCCATGCAACAGGACGTGGGACCACTGCAGAAAAACCAGGCCATACGGTCATTCTAATAATAACCACACAGCCCCTTCCTCAGAGGGTCGCTGCAAATACCCGATGGCGTGGCAGAATGGGTGAAAGCGAATGGTTCACGGTGCACATGAATAACACGTAATTATCACCAGTGTTTTTGTCGTCACACCATTAAATGCCAAATAGGCATCTCGTTTTCTTAGCTGTCCTGTCGTAGCAAGCAGGAAGAAAAGTCGTGGGGGAAACGTCTTTACGTAGTGGCAAAACCAAAGTTTGCCCCATTATTAATACAGGGCCTGTGTCTGATTTATGGGGAAGCTGAGACTGGAAAGAGCAAATCGTCTGTTCCAGAGGAAGTGCGTTTGGGGTTCAGGGCTCATCTGCCACGTCCACATCCTGGTCTCCTTAGCAACGCGTCTTTCAACCCAAGGTCTCCATCCTTGGTGGCCTTGCCCATGGGGGGATGTGGCAGGCAGCATGTTTCCCTGGGCTGGGTTCTGACCAAAGTCAGATCTCAGCCTGGAAATCTTTTGAGCTAGGAGTAACAGATGGAGAGCAGGGTGCCAGAATCACTCCTTTTCACCTTATTTTTAGTTTGCCAATCGATCCCATCGGGAATAACCGAGGGACGTGGCAATCTCGCGGCCTCCATTCAGGCTCAGCTAGACACTGAATTCCCCTACAAAGGCAAATTCTGTCTGCTTGATGCTAAACTTTCAGCTTTCTTTCAGGAGCTGTTCTTCTATGAGTTTATCTCTAAATAAACGTGTTCCTGTAAATGTTCCTTTATGTTGTACAATATATGTAACTGTACACAACTGTGTACAATGTTACAACAGGACACAGTTATCCAATATTTGGCAAGTGACTCTTGTGCCGAGGAGCCCACTGATGTCCTGTGTGGTCAGGAGGTGAACTGCTGTGAGAAACGGCATCCATCCAGGGCTCAGAGGGATAACTGCCCAGGTGAGAACTGCAGCATGGGGACGATGACAGCTGTGGCTCAGTACAGAACCCGGGGCCCTCTTTCTTTCTGATGAACCCCATTGTGGCCTGAGACAGTGAGGTATCAAGAAGAAAAGGACCAAGAAGAAAAGGAAAGTCACAGATGTGTGTGCTGCCTCCGCTGCGGATGATACAACAAAAGCAATTACCTGGAGAACGAGCAGGCAGGCAGACAGCGTTTACTGAAGCGGTTACAATCAGTCTCTGCTACTCACACTGAATCCAGGGAACCCTTGGCCAAAACCAATGGTGATGAAAGTGCACCCAGTGACTTTGGACCGAAAAAAGTCAGATTTTCCAGGATCTCCTTTATGATCCCAGGAAACCTCCTGAACTCTCTAAGCCTCAGTTTCTTTATCTGTAATTTAGGCATATTAGCACTTACTTGATGAGGCGTGTGTGATCATTAAATGGTATGATAATATGTGAAATCATGTTGTGATTGGCAAATATTTGTTGTCATAATTTTCTGCTGCACAGATGGAGGAGAGGTTCAGAATGTGTTTTTTTTCAACTAGAAAGGGAAATGGCTTCCCCAGTTTGAAATCTCTCCGTGTCTCTGTCTTCCCCTCCCTCTCCTCCTCCCCTGTCTAAACACAAATCTGGGCTGTGAACAGCTGTGCTTCCCAGGAGGAAAGCCATGACTGGCCTGGCATCTCGTTTGTCTCACGTTCCTGGAGAAGCTTCCCCACACACCCTCCTGCTTGGCAACTCCTGGTTCTGAGAGGCTAATTAATTAGGAAGGAAACAGGTTATCAGAAGACAGCCACAGATACCATCACCTGAATCTAATCTTGCTCCTGGTTTTAGATGGACTCATTCCTTTTTAAGCATGTAATTTTAAAGGTTAATAATGTTGGCTTTGAGGCATGAATAATAATCCATCATTAGCAAAACAAAAAAGAGATTTGGTGTTCCTGTAGTAACACTTGTTCTGAATTTCTTTTTCCCCAAATTGGGGACACAAGTGGGGTGTTTTTTGGGAACTTCAAAAACACCAATTTGCCAGTGATCCCATCAAGTCTCATTTTGCTTACAGGATTAACGAAACAGACGCTTTTGTCCTTGTTGTCTAATTAACTTTGTCATTTACTGAATTCAGGAATTCCCTAGTCAAAATGAAAGACCTTTTCCTAGTTATTATTAAACCATGATGCTAATCTCCATTTCAACACAATTAAACTTTACTCAAATTTAATCTTATTTTAAAGTAAAAGAAGTCAGGGTCTGAACTGTCTTTAAAGCAAATGACTGTTCTTAGATATGAAGGTGTTGCTTGCAAAGTACAATCTACATTATTTCCATGTTAAACTCCTGTTCTAAAAGGAGAACTCATTTAAATTAGAATAAAGCATCTGCCAGGAAGAGTCTTCAACTACAAGAAGTATAATACACATACATACTTCCTGAATTAGTTCCTGAGAGTTGAACTACCCCCCAAATACAAGGTCAGAACACATCGCCAATGAATAAATCCTTTAGTAATGAGATATGAAAACAGACGGCCCCTTCAGGATGCACAGATACGGGGCTTTTCCTGGCTTCAGTGGGTCTCCTCCTGTTACTTTATAAAGTTTTACTGGAATGCAGTCACACTGTGTGTTTAAGTGATGTCTGTGTTCACTTTGGCACAATAACTGTGACAGATGAGCAGTTTCGATGGAGACCACATGGCCCCCCAAATCATGGCAGAGGCTAAACAGAAACTCGTGGCATTGCTACACTTGAGTTCAAAACCTTATTCAAATGTGTTCACTATATTCAGTTAAAAAAAAAATAGACTCACCCCAAACACACACAAACACACACGTGCAAACTGAGATTTAGAGTATCCACTCAGTAACAGAAATACAACACTGCCGACTATTCTTCCTAAGTAATGTTTCTCTGTGACAACACACACGTGCATCGTCCCACCTGTGGCTCAGAGGATCTCCTGTCAGTGTGCATTTCTCTTTATTGACTCATTTTATCCTACAAAACTGACACAAACTTCATATTAATCTGTCTCCAAAGGATCAAAATGCTTTAATAAATGTGTTTGTTCCTTTAGGTCTGGGAAGAAATGAAACGGTTAGTTAAACATTCTGTGTTTATTATCATTATTATTATCATTATTATCATTATCATTATTATCATTAAACAGTGAGTGAAAGCCTCTCGTTCCCTCTGACTCGGGTCCCAGCTGGATGAACCCAGGGGGCCCATAAAGGAACCTACGGCACACTTTCTTAATGGCCAATTAGGGCCCGCTTTCCGAAAGCAAATAAATAAGGAAGATGTGGAGTGGAATCTGAGGTTTCATTAGTTGGCGAAATTCTCAGTGGGGTTGTGTACCTTGTATATAGATTATGGCAAAAATCCACTGCTGGGGGAAAATGTAACGGGGTAGGGGCAGAGACGGAGGAATGAAACAATCTCGTTTTTCCTGGAAGGAGGTGAGGACTCACAGATGGGAAAGGGCCTTTCATCTAGACCCAGAATCCTCTGGGGAGCTCGTTAAAGTGCATCTTCCTGGACCAGACCCCAGGAGACTCCTAGGCCCTCTGCTGCTGACTCAGCTCTCTTCATATCTGCGCCTTTCTTGCAGAACACCTGGACAGGTACAATTTGCTCCAGCAGGCCTGCTGCTGGTTCCTCTGATCAATCGCCACAGCCTCGGGCCTCATTCTAACCGCTGGGATTGGATGCGGCCCTTTCTGCTAATTATGGAGCCCACGCGCCCAGCCTTCCAAATGACACTTGGGGGGTTCTCCACTGAAAGCCAATGGCAGTGCCTTCCTTTGGACAAACCACAGTCAAAAGGTTCTGGCACCTGTGTCCATCGTTGCTTAGAGGACAGGTGTGAATTAACCTGCTCTCGGGCAGGAATCTTGAAGGCGATGTCGGGTTTCAGAGCACTCCTGTCTCAAGTCACAGATCCTGGGTTCTCTGATGTCTTCCCTCTCCGTGGTCACCCACCTCTTGTCACTCGCTTGTGCTCAGTCTACCTGTCATCCTGTCCCCTCTCTCTTCTCTGTTATGGAAAATAACATCTCTATGAGCACAGCCTTCTTCCTGGTCCTCCAGGGAGCCCTTGGGGATGTTCCCTCCGCTGTGAACAGATGCCTTCCAAGCCTGGGCTCTTTTCTCCCTCTGACAAGTGCAAATGCCTGTGGGACTGAGCAGGCTCCCAGAGCTTCCCAGCTCCTCACAGGACAACAAAGAGCGTTCCCGGACTCAATCTCCACTGAGTTCACCCTGCCCATACTGTCTGGTGACCGAGGACATGCTTTTTTTTTCCCCCCCCATCAATCTCTGAAGAACACTACAAAATGAATTGAGGGATGTGTTTCCAGGAGCAAATGAACGACGAAGGAGAGGCACGTCTGGCCATATTACATTTAGGATTTTCAGGATTCAGACATGGTGACCAAATATCTGACTTCAGGACGGCTCTGTTACAAGGCACCCCATTTATCTGCCCCTATTTTGCCATGTTCTGGAAAGTTCTATAGCTTGTTCTTCTCCACCTACCTCTGTATTCACAATGTAAACCTCATCTCTAGGAGCTTATTAGTCATTCACATCCATGAGTGCTTTCCCTCACTGCCTTGAGATCTTGCCCTTTGAAACAACAGTCTCCCCTGCCCCAAACCTTCCATTAGAAGGTAGAATTAAATGGGTCTCTACGTGCGGTCTAACCACTGAAAAGGTGATAACTGCCAGAAGTTGGGGTCCCCAGAAAACAGGATGCGAGGTGGAGATCTGTCCTTAGCGGGTTCACTGGGGAGTGGTCTCAGGAACAACCTGAGAGGAGGGGACGAGGAATAGGCACAGGGAGAAGGTGAACCCCAAGGGGACACGGGACCCAGGCTGCTGGGAAGGGGCGGGTCTTGGGCGAGGTGGCGGCCGTGGGCAGGGGCCGTGTCCAGAGAGGGACAGAGCTGTGAGGCATCCATAGGCACCCACAAGCCCTGCAATGGGCGGGGGGCTGAGGGCCTCGGTCCTGATGGGAGGATCTGGGCCACGTGCCATGTCATCTATGCATTCTCCTTTCACATTACAGAAGCACTGGATTCCTTTTTGTCTCAAAGCTCAGATTCTGCAGAAATGAAGACAATGTATTTCCTCTCCTTAATGACATATTCTCAAAAGTCAACCGTATCCAACCACTTCTCCCCACCTTGGTCTGAGCGGCCATTGTCTGCCCCTGGACATTCCCTGAATTGTTCCCATGCTCTGATGTCTGTCCTGTTCTGGTCTGTTCACCACTCAGCAGTTAGACCAACGTCAGCCCTCTTCTCAGGACCCCCCAGGGGCTGCTCGTCTTGCCGAATGAGAAATGAACCCCCCGCCAGCCGTGGTCCACACACCCTGAGTAACCTGGCTGCCGACCACCTCTCGGCCCTCCTGCGGCATCTCCCTTCCTCCAGCTGCCGCACTGGCCTACTCGTGGGTCTTCTGACCTCCCGGCCTTTGCACGCATGTCCCCCTTTCTGAGGAATCTTGTCCCAGGTGTGTGTGGCTCCTTCAGGCTTCTGCTCCTTTGTTTCCCTTCACAGCAGTTCTCCCCTTGGCCTCATTCTGTTCTGTGTGTATTGAGTTGTGTGTTTACCTGCCCTCACGACACTAAACGTAAGCTCCGCGAGACAGTGACTCGGAGTGTTTCAATGGATGAAAAAATGAATCTCACTTCTTCACACAGAATCGGCCCCTCCGCAGAGTGGCTGCATAGCAAGGTGCAAGAACACACTTTCAGGGGCCACTTATTGTCTTTTTCTCCTTTCTGAAAGTTCCCTTAATGAATCTTAGCACGTCGAGAAAGTCTTGGGGGAAACTGATCCTGGAGTCAACCTCTCTCATCCTCAGGGAAGCAGACCCGGCCTAACGTGGTGGCATTTTTGGTGCCCATGAGCCACAGAGACAGGGGCTCACCAAGCAATTCACTGGGACAAAGGCGGGCAGTGGAGCCCAGGCCGCCCTGCGTCTGGGGACACTGCTTGCAGAAGCCCCACTTGGTTTGCAGGCACTGCTCCTGCCTCGAGATCAGCCCAGCAGCCCAGCCCCTGCCACTCCAGCAGCCCAGCAGGCGCCATCATCCCTAATGGTCCCTTGCGGCCCTCGGCACCTTTGCATCTGACGGCCTGGAAAGCAAACAGGATAGCTCTTCTGAAGTCTTCTTAGTGGAGCCAGCAAGGCGCTAACTGGCCCCAGCCTCAGGTTCCGGGTTGTCTAGCGATCACGGAAACTGCTCCCTTGATGGGGGCCTAGGAAACGTCCTCAGAGGACATGCGATGACCCTGTCCTGCTCTTTCCGGCTGCCCTTCCAGCCAAGGCGGGAGGACAAGCACAGGGTGGCCCACAGTGAGACCCTCTGTGGACACTCGAAGGGGAGGGCGAGTTGGGCCGCTCAGCGTCGTTATCCCAGGAGGTGAGCTCACGAGCTGACTGTGCCCTCGGCCTCTCCTCTTCCAGAAGAGTTGCTCAGATCCCCTCACTCACTCCTTCAAGTACAGACAGTGGGTGTGCAGGCACCATGCACAGGCGTCCTCTAATTCTTCACCCGACGCCACACACGTGCACCTAGTTTGCTCTCACCTTCCTCCTTGTCTGAGACTCCGGCTTTCCTGTCAACAGAGAAGGGAATGGAGCCTCTTCTCCTCCGTATCCAGCAGCTGGTTCTGGGAAGGAAACAGCTTCATCCACGCCCAGTCCCTCCAGCTCATCCACTCTAGGTAGGGTAGCATTTGCCCACTTGAACCGTGCCCTGGGACCAGACTTAAAGTGACTGTTCCAAAATATGCCCAGAAGTGTTCAGTGCACAGTCTTTGAGGCACTGGGGGTCAGAAGCAAACTAGCCTCTGTATGTTGGGGTATGTGATGCTGTGGATACACGCGTGCAAGGCTATGACGCAGTTAGAAGTAACAGACTAGATGTGCATGCAGAGCACAGATTGTTTTAAAATGTTGTGTTGGTTGAAAGATGTGAGAAACAGAATGAGAGTGAGAGCACAATGCCACATCACAACGACCCTCTGCATTTTATAAGGATACATGTGTATTTTATGGACAAGCATCTATCACATCTGAGTGAGTCCTGAAAGGGAGAAGACAGATAGAAGTGGGGCTCTTGGGCAATGGCGGGGGCGGGGGAGGGACTTTCACAATGGATAAAGATGATGTGCTATGAGATGGAGTCTGATAAACCCAACTCTACGTCTAAGGAAAAACATAAAGGAAGGAAGGGAGGGAAGAAAGGAGGCGGGGGTGGACGACAATGAGGCTGCTTCGTTCAAAACTAGCTCCCTTAGTCCCAACCTAAGGGGACGTCCCCCCATGCCAGGGCGACGTGGGGCGCCTCTGCTCACTGACAGGCACACCCATCTGGGGAAGCAGCCCAGCCGCTGCTCTCAGCCACTCTTCCTTGTAAAGCGTGTGCACCTGCCCAACTGCCCGGAGAGCCCTCAGCCTCCTGGAGTGAGAAGACAGCTCCTTATTTGCTCGGGATCCTTGCTTACCCTATCCTTTCAGAACGAGGGCGCAGTAAACATTTACTAAGTGGAACACAATCCACAAAATGACACCGGAACCTGAATAAACATGCGTGAACTGACTGAGAACAGAAGGCAAGCTCAGGGCGAGGTTTAAAAACAAAGACCCAAACAGTTGAAGGTAAACTGGAGCAGCGGTCCCGAGCCTTTCTGGCGCCAGGGACCAGTTTCGTGGAAGACAACTTTTCCACAAACGGGGTGGGGGACGTTCAGGCGGCGATGCGAGCGGTGGGGAGCGCCGGGGAGCGGCAGATGAAGCCTCTCACCTCCCGCCGCGCGGCCCGGTTCCTAACAGGCCGAGGACCAGTAGCGGCCTGCGGCCCAGGGGTTGGGGGCTCCTGAACTGGAGGATTCGGGGAGACGCTCTTCCTGCGTGGGCAGCTCGGAGGGGGTCACTGAGGTTGAGTCCTGGTGACCACACCTCCCCTGGCCCTCTCTACAGACCTCAGGGAGACCCCCGGCTCGGGCACGCTTTCACAGACTGCCGCCTCCCCAGCTGGAATGGATGGGGCTGTGTCTTCAGACCCAGAAGCGGGTGCCGGACCCTCCCCTTCTCACCCCAGGCACAGGCACAGGCCGGCTCCAGGGGCAGTGGCAGAGGCTGATGACTCAGCAAGTGTGGGTCGGGAAAGGACTCATGTTCAGAGCGACACTGAGAATAAACACCTCCAGAAGGTCCCAGCCACTTCCCACCTGTCCTCTGCACTCCCCGGGGGGCACAGGAGGAGCTTATCACACACACTGCTCAGAGGCACCATGCTGCACTCCCACTTTGCTGTGAGGTCACAGGCTCCCAACAGACGTGATGTCCCCAGGAGATGATTTTGAAGTCTGTGGGGGCATTTTGGTCCTAGTTCCATCGTACTGAGCATGTAAATATTGAATACCTATTATTTTATTAATATTATGCTCCTCTATTCTCCCCTATGCCACAGGTAGGGCTTTATAGTGAACTTAAAAAAATATATGTAATAGATAGCGTGTGTTACTTATGGATTTCATTTCAGGATGAAGAGGAGGCATTACCAAACGTTTGCTTACAGAAAGACTCTTTCACAATCAAGGACTATGTCTAAAAACTCTGGCAAGAGCAAAGCCGGTCAGAGGAGGGCAGAAGCCACTGCTCACTGAGCTCCAGCCACGACGGCCTTGCCTTACCTGGAAGACGATGTCTGCTTCCTGCCTCGGAGCCTTTGCACGCTCATTCCCGTCACCTGCAGTTCAATTCCTCCTGATATTCAAATGGTTGACCTCCTTTCTCTGCACTCAGGTCTCAGCTCAAGTGGCCCTTCTCTGCCTGCACTGTCTGCTAGGTCTTCCTTCCCATTTATTCCCCAGCAGTGGCCCCACCTGGTTTCCTTCCTGGCATCTCCTATGAGCTAAAATTTTGTGACTGTTTCATTTGCCTTCTTGTTTATTGTTGCCTTCCAAGTCTAGAGTGAAAACTCCACAGGGGCAAAGGTGCTTTCAGCTGGTTCATAAATGGATCCCCAGTCATCAGAACCAAGTCTGTTAAACATGCACTTTTAAACTGAGGATAAAAACACTCCTTTTTCCATGGGTTGTTATCAGATTGCATGAGATGATAGAAACCATGGTTTTTTTGTGCACGCGCCCTTTCCTGTCCTCTGTGGGCTCTGCACCACTCATTCCACCGCAGCAGCCCAGTGAAGTACCAGTAGTGTGACACCCATTTTGCAGATGAGGGCGCTGATGCACAAAGAGGGTGAGCACCTCGCCTGAGGTCACAGAGCCAGCAAGTGATGACAGGGGGACTTGAACCTGAGACGGGCTGTTGAGCCCGAGTGTTTGCACCACACTAGGGTATCTGATGCAGAGTCGGTCACATACGTGGCGGCTCCAAGGGCAATGATGACGAAGACGACAGGGATGATAACTGTAATGCTGACAACTGGCTCAGCCCTGCCTGCAACCCAGCGTTGCCTTGTCTGGGCAGAGAGGCAGGCTCCCAGCCCAAGTTACTGGGGAAGGATTAGCACCCCATTCCCCACAGGTGTGGGGATCTCCCGAACTCCAGGCGGTCTTGACTCCAGTAAGGAGAGGTGGGATCACACGTCTTCTTCCAGTGAGAGTGGCTTCCCGGGAGGACAGCAGGCTGTCCACTCTCTCTGCCGCTGTCCAAGTATGCGTCGGGATGAACTTGGTGGATAGAGACAGTTGCAAGAATGAGGTATGCGGGCTTGTTCCTGGAAGAAGCGATGCATGCTATATTTTAGAAGGCTCTGGACGTCTCCGTGCTTCCAGGGCATGGAGTGTCAGGAGGACAGAGCTGGGCTGCTGTGGACTCTCTGAACCTAACCGCTGGCTGATGCTGGATACGGGCTTTGCTCTAGGATGCCTACTGCAGGCACATCTCGGGGTGGGCCCCAGGGTGGTCTTCCTTCATAGGAATGGGGAGTTGTTCGACGGGCATGGCGATTTAGTTATGCAAGATGAACAGGTCCTAGAGATCGGCTGTACACCGCTGGGACTGAAGTTAACAACAGCGTCGTGCACTTAAACATTCGTTCAACTCATCTCGTGTTAAGCATTCTTAACACATACGCGCGCGCACGCACAAACACACACACGCACGCACACAAAACTTGGAGGTCCTAGATATATTTGTTACCTTGACTGTGATGAGAGGACCACGCAGGCATGCATATGTCCAAACTCATTAAACTGTATCCGTTAAATGTGCAGTGTTTTTTGTACGTCAATTGTACCTCAATAAATCTGTTTAAAAAAGAAAAGAAAAAACTTCCCTAACTCTTTAAATGGGGGCTACCATTGGCAGGTGGTCTGAAGTGGGTCTGGCTCTCCCCAACTTTCGCAAATATACAAAATGCCACCATATCATCTACTTTAAGTAAAATTAAACCTAATTCTCAGACGCTGCTCAAGGTGATGCCTGTATTTTTGAACGTGTAAAGCAAAACCATTTGAATTTCTGCAAGAGTTTATGCTTAAATCACAAGGCACAGGCTCCGGAGGGACTGCCTCTCAGCAGGCCGCCACCTGGGAAATGACACAACTGAGCTCTAAGGAAAGAAGGGGGATGGTCTTTGTGCAACTTCAATGTGTGGGGGACAAGCCACACGTCATCCAGGAATCCTCACTCGCCACGAGTGCACAATCGTCCCCTCCTGAGGGTGGGGACACCGAGGTCTGACTAGTCAAAGGACTTGTCCAAGATCTCCCGCCACTGAGTGTGACCCAGATCTGAGGACCCCAAAGCCCCCCTCAGCAGCCTCCTGAAGACCTCTGTCTGCGTGTGCTCATCTTCCCTGCCCAGGGACCAGCTCTTCCAGCAGAGGATGGCCCAGCCATTTGTCAACTTTGCCCATTTCTCTCCTTTGGAATCCCTGCATCCCAGGGATTTCACCTGACAAAACTGCCCAGCTCCAGAAATGATGCTGCCTCATGTGTTTAGAGGCTGTGATGTTCCCCACAGTCTCAAGCCTAGACTCCTAACTGGCTTGGAGAGCTGCTCACGACAGGATGATTTACTGAGATACTATTTTGTGTTTTGTTCCCCAAGTTTCCCATTCCTCATTCCAAGGTGGTGGCCAGACCTCTGAACTCTGTGTCCTCACGGAAGTCTCATGATTTAAGGCCAGACGCAAGTTACTCCTATACCTCTTTTCCTGCATGTTATGAAAGCCAAGCACTGTTTATAAACCCGAATGCCTTCACCTAAAGAAAGGGCAGCTTTTTCTGAAGGGCCGTCTCTCTCTTTAGGACAGCACTGGCCAATTATCCATCATACCTAGCATGTGTTGCTTTTACTGATTTAAGTCTCATGTTCATTCATTCATTCCTTCATCAAATATTTATTAAATGTTACTATTAGCCAACCACTACTCTATTCAGGAATAGGGGGTGGGGCAGCTCTCTTTGAACCAGTCTATCACCTTCCAAAATTTCTATGCCCTAAACTCTGTTCAACACAGTCATTCACTATGGCATTCCCACACCTCACTGTAGGCTGTGGATGGTTTGTGATTACTGAAAATCTCAAACAGACATACAGATGATTTTTGAATGGGAAAAACAAATTTAGAAAAAAAAATGTATGAAATATTACAAGTAGTTACCTTTGAATGTTGGGACAATAAGACATTTTTCCATTTTTTTGCATAATAAATTTTCTTCAATTAAAATGCTCTCTTCATCAATGGAACAGGATAGAAAGTCCAGAGATAAACCCATGCACATATGGTCACCTTATCTTTGATAAAGGAGGCAAGAGTATACAATGGAGAAAAGACAGCCTCTTCAGTAGTGGTGCTGGGAAAACTGGACAGCTACATGTCAAAGAATGAAATTAGAACACTCCCTAACACTATACACAAAAATAAACTCAAAATGGATTAAAGACCTAAATGTAAGGCCAGACATTATAAAACTCTTAGAGGAAAAGATAGGCACAACACTCTATGACATAAATCACAGCAAGATCCTTTTTGACCCACCTCCTAGAGAAAGGGAAATAAAAACAAAAATAAACAAATGGGACCTAATGAAACTTAAAAGCATTTGCACAGCAAAGGAAACCATAAACAAGATGAAAAGACAACCCTCAGAATGGGAGAAAATATTTGCAAACAAAGCAACTGACAAAGGATTAATCTCCAAAATATACAAGTAGCTCATGCAGCTCAATACCAAAAAAACAAGCAACCCAATCCAAAAATGGGCAGAAGACCTAAATAGACATTTCTCCAAAGAAGATATACAGACTGCCAACAAACACATGAAAGAATGCTCAACATCACTAATCATTAGAGAAATGCAAATCAAAACCACAATGAGGTTATCACCTCACACCGGTCAGAATGGCCATCATCAGAAAATCTGCAAACAATAAATGCTGGAGAGGGTGTGGAGAAAAGGGAACCCTCCTGCACTGTTGGTGGGAATGTAAATTGATACAGCTACTATGGAGAACAGTATGGAGGTTCCTTAAAAAACTAAAAATAGAACTATCATACGACCCAGCAATCCCACTACTGGGCATATACCCTGAGAAAACCATAATTCAAAAAGAGTCATGTACCACAATGTTCACTGCAGCTCTATTTACAATAGCCAGGACATGGAAGCAACCTAAGTGTCCATCGACAGATGAATGGATAAAGAAGATGTGGCACATATATACAATGGAGTATTACTCAGCCATAAAAAGAAACAAAATTGAGTTATTTGTAGTGGTGGATGGACCTAAAGACTGTCATACAGAGGGAAGTCAGAAAGAGAAAAACAAATACCGTATGCTAACATATATATATGGTGGCTCTGAAGAACCTAGGCACAGGACAGGAATAAAGACGCAGATGTAGAGAATGGACTTGAGGACACAGGGAGGGGGAAGGGTAAGCTGGGACGAAGTGAGAGAGTAGCACTGACATATACACACTACCAAATGTAAGATCGATAGCTAGCGGGAAGCAGCCGCATAGCACAGGGAGATCAGCTCGGTGCTTTGTGACCGCCTGGAGGGGTGGGATACGGAGGGTGGGAGGGAGATACAAGAGGGAGGGGGGATATGGGGATATATGTATACATATAGCTGATTCACTCTGTTATACAGAAGAAATGAACACAACATTGTAAAGCAATTATACTCCAATAAAGATGTTAAATAAAATAAAATGCTCTCTTCACTTTGGAAAGCACTAAGTATTTTTAGCGATATGACATTGCATGTGTTGATTGGGTTTTGTAGTTGGTAGCCACCCATTTTTCACAACATCTGAATTATAAAGTGTAACGATGCCAACTGCATTTCTGAGGCATCCGTCACAACTTTTCCTTTTTGTTTCCAAAACAGCCGTATCTGAACAAACATGAATAAATACTGAATATGTGCTAATTTACTTAGTATATCCATGTAGTACACAGAGTTCTGCAAAACTCTGCAAAGTAGAGAAAAGGACAAGTAGAGGATGCAAAAAACAAAACAAACAAACAAAAACCTCTCAGAAAAGCCTAGAGCGTTCTGTCACACATAAAACATTAACAGCGTGACAAACGCAGTGCATGGTCCAGCAAAGGAGCGTCTGGGTTTAAGGTGAGTTCGACTTCTGCCCTCCAAGCTCAGCCTGGGCACTGCATTCAGTGTTGGGGCTTTCATCACACCATATGCAGCCCCACCTGTGTCCTGAGGTCCTGCCGACTGGGCACCCTCAGTGTCTGCAGGGTAAAGTGAGTCAGGTTGGGGAGCTTGCAGTCTGGGTGCACACACCACCTCCTGTGGTCGAGCAGCTCCACGGTATAGATGGTCCACCCTGTGATGGTTAAGTTTATGTGTCTACCTGACTGGCCACGGGGTGGTTCCCAGATTCATCATTGTTTCTATGTGTGTCTCTGTGGGTGTTTCTGGAAGATATTAGCGTCTGAATCGGAGGACTCAGTAGATTTCCCTCCCCAGTGTGGGTGGGCATCACCCAATGTGTTGAGGGCATGAATAGAACAAAAGGTGGAGGAAGGAGGAATTCTCCCCTTTTCCTTCCTGCTTGCGTCAGGAATTCTCATCTCATCCCCTCTGGATCTTGGCCTGGGAGTTACACCACTGGCTCCCCTGGTTCCCAGATCTTCAAACTTGGAATGAACTGCACCACCGGCTTTCCTGGATCTCCAACTTGGAGACGGCAGATCTGGGACTTGTCAGCCTCCATGTTTGTGTGAGCCAATCCTTCGTAATAAATCTATCTACCTATCTATCTATGTGTACATATGTAGGTACACATGTATACATATACGTTATATATGTACATGTGTAAGACACATATGTATACATGGAGATTTTATACATAGTGTGTGCATATACGTATCACGTATAGGTATGTGACATATGACCCCACCCTACCGGTTGTGCTCCTCTGAAGAGCCCTAACGCACACCCTTGTCACTGGTCACTCTGTCCCTCAGCTCCGCGCCTCTTTCTGGATTTGAAGCCATCTCATCCTTCTCCTGTGTCCTGTCCCGTAACAGAGTCTTAAGTCATCAAAATGATCTGCCTTTGTCTTTATTTATTTTTCTGATTTTATTAAAAAATACATGCCAGTATTGTGAAAAATGCTGAAGGAAATATGAAGAAACATTTTTAATTTGCCCTGAATTCCACCAATAAGAAAAACACTCTGTTAAAAAGTCACCATGTTTCAAGTCTTAGGCCTGAAGGGTGCTGTTTAGGATAATAACAGTATCAGCCAATGCTTAATGAGCACCTTTTATGTGTCAGGCACGAGGACACGTAGTATCTTATAGCTGTGAGAACCCCAGAAGAGACGTACATTATGACCCCATTTAACAAATGAGGAAACGGGTCATGGAGGTTTAGGTAGACTGCTCTGCTCACTCAGCTCGTGGGTCCTGGATGGGATTAGAACCCAGGGGTTCCTATGCACAGCTCACATTCGTGTGACCTGATACTTCGGTTTATCTTACACATTTATGTCTTTCCCGTGCCAAGATATATTCTTTAAAGCAGTTACTTTTAGTGACTGTAAGTGGTGTGATCTCATGGCTACAGAGTAATTTAACTTAACCAAACTCTTTTGATATTTAGATTGTTTTCTATATCTAATTATCATAAATAAAATTGAAATAATATGTTTATACTTAAATATTGATGCACAGCCAGATTATGCCCTTCTTTGACTCCAAAGGTCAGGCTTCGGTGATTTGGACCACAGTTGAAGGAATTAGAATGAGAATCTCAGAGATGAAAGGAAAAGACAAGGATTCCCATTATTACCACTATTACATCACAACATTCAGAAAATCTAGCTCATTCAACAAAACAAGAAAAAAATCAATATGGTATAATTATTAGAAAATAGAAGATCGAATTATTCTTGCTGGTGACATTGTCCATCTTGAAAGACTGATAAGATCAACTGCAAGTATAAAAATAATGAGTGTCCACTCATGTGTTGAGTTACATAAAGGATAAACAAAGATCAGTAGTTTTACTATATATGAGCCAAAGAAGTTAAAAAACATGACTGATTAAGGATCATATAAACAGCAGACATGGACATGTAAAATGTTTAAAATCAATTTAATAAGAAATGTATAGGTTCCATGTGAAGATAATTATCAAATTAATGTTTAAACTAAATAATTAAATGGTTGGTTTTATGTCCTCTATTGCTGGGAAGGAATTCACGATACTCTAAATTTTACTGTGATGAGTTATAAATTTGATGAATTGTAATCAAAAGCAAACAGAAATTTTTCTTTTTCAATTAGACAAAATATTTTAAACCTTATGTTGAAGAATTGAACAGATAATAGTGGCTACAAAAAGTCTAAAAATTAAGACGAGAAAATATTGATTGTAAAATTATAATATTAAAGACGTTAAAGAAACTATGCAGTGAGCTAGAGAATGATAACAGTGGTGAATCAATTCAGAGGGAAAAGGTGAGATTGCCCAACACCTTTTAAGAAGGATATTAATTACCATTTGGAATGTTGAGAAATGTTCTGACCTCTCACCTTCATGAATAAACCAAACAAAACAATACCAATACTAGTATACCAATACTAAGATGAGAGAAAACTATCAATATCTAATTTGGTTTCAGGTAATGTGAAAAATGAAACTGCAAAGAATTACACGTGTCCACATATATTCCACACTTCAAGGAAATCCTAAGTTTAAAAAACAGAAAAGCAAGGCCTCCCTGGTGGCGCAGCAGTTGAGAGTCCGCCTGCCGATGCAGGGGACGCGGGTTCATGCCCCGGTCCAGGAAGATCCCACATGCCGCGGAGCGGCTGGGCCCGTGAGCCATGGCCGCTGAGCCTGCGCGTCCGGAGCCTGTGCTCCGCAACGGGAGAGGCGACAACAGTGAGAGGCCCGCCTACCGCAAAAAAATAAAAACAAAAACAGAAAAGCAATCATGATTCCATTAACCTCATATTTAATTGTAGAAAAAATAAAATACTTTCTATACAAAATACACTACAAAAATTGAAAGGTATGCCATATAATTGGCAAAAAATTGCCCTATAAGACAGAAAATGTTAATCTCTTTATATATATATAGCTAATTTATGAATCCTCACAAAAACAGAGTAATATGCAATTCACAAGAATAAACAACCACAAAAGAATCACAAACAGCTAATGAATAGAAAAGGCAATGTTCAAACTTAGTAATGATCAAAGGAATCAAAGTTTAAACAGCCATGAATATCATTTGTTAAGCTGCCACACTGAAAATATGTGCATTTAAGAAACATTTTTAAGAGTTGGTGAAAACACAGTAAAAAGAGTAGTTGAATGCATTACTGGTGAATGTTGAAATTGGCAAAATGTTCCTGGAAGACAACTTGGCAGTAGGTCTGTCTATCAAAAGCTTTAAAATACTGCATGTCATTTGAACCGGAAATCAAACACAGGTTTATTTGTTTGCTCATTCGTTTGCTTAGGTAAACGTTTATTGCATTTGCTCTGTTTTAAATTCTTTACTGGGATTGCGTCACTTAATCCCCACAAAACTCTGTGAAGTAGGGACTCATGACTACCATCTTGCAAAGGTGACAAGCAGGATGAGAGGGCATGAGGCTAGTCATGCAGAGCTGGCATCCAAAAACCCAGGCCTTCTAGAAGCCAGAGCACAGGACAACAGCTCTGTTCTTCTCTGCTCCCCATAAGCACGTGACGAATGCACAAAAATGTCCATTGCTTCATTATTTATAACGGAAAAGAAAAAAGTGGGAGCGAGCCAGTCAACTGAAATGCATACACATTTCAGTTCTCTGAAATACAGAGAAACATACAATGTGACACAGACATGAGGTTATAGGACTTGTGAATTATGTATTTTTCAAGTAAAAAAATACTGAAAAACATTTAAGAAGACATAGAAGTAAAACAAGAACAAACCCCAGAAAATATTAACTACATTGAGCTCTAGGTGGATAGTATGGGCAACTTTTATTTGTGCCTTTTGTTTTTTGGAGAGAGGTCCAAATTTTCTCAAGGGAACATGTAATGTTTGTGAATTTGTATACAACATATATAAGCATGCATGAACACACACACACACGTCATCCAGAAACAGGTCACTCCCAGTAGAGCGTCAATGCCATGTTACACGTGTGTGCCACAGGCATGAAAGGGCCACATTCACTAACGCTGTTTCCCAGCAAACCCCTGTCCAGGATTTATTACTTTCTTATAGTTCTCTGTGGTTACAGACCCCTTGCTTCCACCTCTTAAAGACTTTTCCGATTCTTTCGTCCCTGGTGACCCACGGTGCCTGCAGGGCTCATGCTGATTCCCGCTCTGCAGGGTCTCCAGATCTCCAGGCCCGCCCGTGCCAATGGATCACCAGGGTTAGTTTTCATGGGATCCCTTATTGCCTATAGTGATGAACTCACATGTAACAAGAAAACTGATTTTCAAACTAAATATGATATCCAATCTTGATATCTGAGGCTGACTAAAGTGCATGCTTGCCTCCCTCCAACTGCCCCAGACTGGGCTGAGAACCCAACCTCAGCCCACAGGATGGAACAGTGTTGGAGAAGCGCTGCCCCATGGAAACAAAGGACAAACCCACTGATCCTTGGTGGCAGGATCTGGGGTTGGAGGAATACTTTTTTTTTTTTAATTAGGGGAAGCAAGTGGTGACTGTGAGGGTAGGGAACGGGTGGGGAGAGAAGAAATTAAGAAGTGTTCCTGAAGGGTATAAAATGCACTAGAAAAGAGCTTGAGTTATTTTGAGGCACAAAGAGATGAGAAATGGTGCTAGTGTGAGGACTCCAATATTGGTGAGTAATAGGGAGTGGTGGGGATTAGAGCAGATCAAGAGGAAAGTCTCTCAAAGAGGCAGCCACGACTCACCTCTAGCTAACTGACGCTTCATGGAAATTCAAACACAATTTTGCCAAATGTACTAAGTTTTAGTGAAACTCCAGAAATCTGAATTTTTATGACATATATGCTCTTAGCATCATATTCCTATTGCTTTCTTTTTGTTTTTCAAAACAGCTCACAGTCAACGCTGGGACCAAACAAACTCATCCATCAATTAGATTTTGCTATACTTATTTGAAATGAGGTCTAATCAGCACTGATATGCTACCTTTTATGCGTGCATGTTCCTTTTCTTCGACTTTTTCTTTATCTTTTTTATATTAACATTTTATATAATACAGATACTCTGTTTCTGATTTTAACAATCACCTCAACCAAGATATCTCAAAGCTTCTATTAACCAATAGTAAATAAAAGAGAAAAAAATATAATATAACCAACACTGTACACATTTACTTCTTGCCCTTGCTTGTTTAATTTTTACTTTTCCAGATTTAGAAAACAGCTATTTTCACGACATCAACATAAGAATCTAGCATACTTCCCCTAGAATTCAGGAAAAAGAAAGCATAAAAATATTCCACCTGAGATCTATTTGGAAACCAACCCAGCGAGTACCCTAGAAGATGATATTACTCAAATAACATTATTCTTCCTGTGGACTCCATTAACGGCTGTTCTACAAACGATAAAACCTATTCACCCATGAAATTCATCTAGTGAATGTGATGATAATGGAGACATTAAAACCAAGGAAACGTATGCTGGAATTTGAGTGATATAACACTGCATATTATGAGAAAATATTCCTTGTCAAAAGAACAAATATTAGCAGAAAATAAAGCCCAATTCAAATGCAAAAGTGTGGTGGGTGCTAAGTATATAAAGTCAACTAGATTTTCTCTGCGTCTGTTCATTTTCAAGTGACAGAAGCAAATATGAGACTTCACATTTGTTTCCTCCACACTATTCTGTAGATTTCTATTAATCTGTTTCCGGGGTGACTTACAGTGTCTGGGGGCCCCGGAGACAGACCCAACCTGCCTGCGTGGCCCTGTGCTGGGATAACATCATTTCCTCCACACTGAATGCTCCAAACAGGTTACCTTTTCGTTGCGATGCAGGGAAATAAAAATAGGACTGTCGACAACTCTGTTATTTCTCACATTCCATTTTATTTCTGGCTGGAATCGAAGTCTGCAACATTCCTCAGAAGACACAGCTTACAGAGCCCAGAGTCTTGGAAATGGAACTCCCCTGACATTTCCACAGCTCAGAAAATGCTCACCTGAGTCCTCAGACATGCCTGCGATGTCCATGAGGCATGGGAAGCTGACAAGTTAGCCAACCTCCCTTTTTTTTAAAAAAAGAATGGAGTGGTGATAGGGAGGGCTGTTGTCCCCCTGGGTCTCTTTGTGGGGTATCTGGGATGCTGCTTGGCTGCTGTACAAATGCTTCAAAGCTCAGGCAAGATCTGCTCCTCTCTGGCACCAAACAAACAAGCAGCACCTTCCCAGTCGCATCCTCTTAAAGAATCACAGAGAAAATGTACAGGGAAGAAAACATGCCATCAAAGGCAGGGGAGAACCTCTAGCAAGTAAAAAAAAATTTTTTTTTGTCTTTTGCAATACAAAATAGACTGATTTGAAGGACCTGAATTTGACCTAATGTACTGTGGCAGCTCAGAAGAAAGAGGAGAGAACTTCTTTTTAAAGTAAAGGGTGCAGTTTATAGTTTCTAAAATGTTTCTAAAATGTTTATGGACAGATGAAAGGATGTCCATAACACAGACTCCTGTGTAGCCACCACCCACGTGTGGGGTGGATCAGTGCTGAAATTTTAGATGCCTGTCCACCAGTTTCGCTCCTCCTCCGACCCAAGATAGTCGCGATCCTAAAGTTGCATTGATCATTCTGTTTTTCTTCTAAGTTTATCATCTTAGATAAACTCCTCCGACCCAAGATAGTCGCGATCCTAAACTTGCATTGATCATTCTGTTTTTCTTCTAAGTTTATCATCTCGTGTCTCTAAACAGTATAAACACACCTACTGTTGGGACTGCACTTTCCATACGGCCTCCCATGATTTTCCTCATTGCTCCCTTCTGTTTGAGATCCATTCTCCGTTGACAGAGCTGTGGTTATTTCATTTCAGCACTGTGCAGTGTCTCAATATGCCAAAATCTATCCCCGTCCAACTGACCGCGCGTATTTATAACAGATTAATTGAAACCTAATTAATCAGCATATTTACAGAGTTACAGACCTTCATCATTATCTAATTCTAGAAAAAGTTAAATCACCAAAACAAAACAGAACTGTGCCCATCAGAAGTCACTCCCCTTCTCTCCTCCCTCCTCAGCCTCTGGCAACCACGAACCTATTTTCTCTTTCTACGGATTTTCCTAGTCTGCAGATTTCATTTATTGTATAAGTGGAATCATACAATATGTGGTTCTTATGACTGGATCCTCTCACGTAGCACACTATTTTCAAAGTTTACCCATGTTACAGCATGTATCAGTGCTTCATTCCTTTCTGTGGCTGGATGACACCCCATTGGATGGATATAGGCACTTGCTTACCACTTCATCAGTTGATGGGTTGATATGGACGGGTTACATACATAATGCGGTATTATATTGTGCATAATGGCTATTATACGTAATGCTGCTATAGAGTCTGTGTAGACGTATGTTTTCAAATCTGTCCGGTGTCCACCTAGGGGTGGAATTGTTGAATCAAATGATAACTCTACGTTTTGCATTTTGAGGAACTGCCAGACTGTTTTGTAAAGTGACTGCACCATTTCACAACCCCATCAGCTGTGTCTGTTCAGATTTCTCCACACCTTCATCAACATCTGATTGGTGTGTCTTTTTTGTTTTAATCATCCTAGTAGGTATAAACGGATACCTCATTGTGGTTTTGATTTGCATTTCCCTATGAGTAATGACGAATATATTTTATGTAATTATTGACCATTTGTGTATCTTCTTTGCAGAAAGTTGCATTCAGTTCCTTGTCATCATTTTTAGAACAGTTTTAGATTTATGGAAGAATTGAGATGATAGAATTTCCATAACATGTTAATTAGTCTGGGGCTTTTGTTATAACTAATGAACCAAAATTGACATATTATCACTAAATTCAACCCATGGTTTATTAAACTTTCTTTGCTTTTCACCTAATATTCTTTTTCTGTTCAAGACCCCATCCAGAATATCACATTGCATTTAGTTGTCATATCTTCTTAGGCTCCTCCTGGCTGTGACAGTTTCTAGATTTTCCTTGTTTTTGAGGACCTTGACAATTTTTTTTTTTTTTTTTTTTTTGCGGTACGCGGGTCTCTCACTTCCGTGGCCTCTCCCGTTGCGGAGCACAGGCTCCGGACGCGCAGGCTCAGCGGCCACGGCTCACGGGCCCAGCCGCTGCGCGGCATGTGGGATCTTCCCGGACCGGGGCACGAACCCGTGTCCCCTGCATCGGCAGGTGGACTCTCAACCGCTGCGCCACCAGGGAAGCCCAGGACCTTGACAATTTTGAGGAGCCGTGATCAGGGGTACTGGGGGATGCCTTCTGTTGAAATTTGTCTTATTTTCTTCTCATAATTAAACTGGGATTATGGATTTTTGGAAGGAAGATCACAGAGGTAAAGTGCCATTTTCATCACATAATATCAAGGGTGCGTCCTAATAACAATGTTTATCATGGCTGATATCGACCTTCATCACTTGAGTTAAGTAGCATTTGACAAGTTTCTCTTTTGTAAAGTTACTCTTTTCTCCCCCTTTCCACAATATAATTATAGTGGACTAAACTATGGCCCCCCAAAAGCTGCGTCCCCCCAGAATCTCAGACTGTGACCTTATTAGGAATAAGGGTCTTTGCAGGCGGAATTAAAGTAACAGTCTGGAGATGAGATCACCCTGGATTAGGGTGGTTCTAAGTGCGATGATAAGGTCCTTATAAGAGACAGGAAGGGAGAAGACACACAGAGAAATGGGGAAGAGGGTGATGTAAAAATGGCGTCAGAGACTGGAGCCATTAGTTTACAAGCCAAAGATGCCAAGGATGCTGACAACCACCAGAAACTAGGAGAGAGGCTGGGGATGGATTCTCCCTCACAGTCTCCAGAAAGAACCAGCCCGGCATCACCCTGATTTTAGACTCCTGGCCTCCAGAACCGTGAGAGAACAAGATCTGAGCCCTAAGCGTGCTCATTGCCTGGAGGTCTCTTCTCTCAGCCCTCCCAGCTGCCAGAGCACAGAAATATACACGTGTACACTACCCCACACAGATACACGCATCTATGAATGTCTCGAAACATAATCCTGTGTCTATATTAAACTCAACGTGAGTTCTTACAGATGTCTCCAACCCTAGCTCATTCCCACACAGATCATTCTGGCCTTCTCCCAATGCTTGAAGGGAGGTAAAGGTCCACCCACAGGTGGGAACCTGGCTCCCATCATGCACTATCCACTTGCTTAATAGTTCGGCTCCAGTCCACACGTGCGGCAGTATCAGAAGCCCAGCTCGTGCTGGTACCCCCTACTCTTCCCGGGGAACAACTTGATCCACCACAGCACAGTGCTTATATGCAAATTGCTTCAGTTTGTACAGACACCACTGATTCTCAGTCACTTAAGGAAGCACCTTTTCCCCTCCCACTTAAGTGAGGTTGTTTTATGTATTTTTTTTTTTAATAAATATTTTATTTTATTTTATTTTATTTTTTTAACATCTTTATTGGGGTATAATGCTTTACAATGGTGTGTTAGTTTCTGCTTTATAACAAAGTGAATCAGTCATACATAAACATATGTTCCCATATGTCTTCCCTGTTGTGTCTCCCTCGCTCCCACCCTCCCCATCCCACCCCTCCAGGCTGTCACAAAGCACCGAGCCAATATCCTTGTGCCATGCGGCTGCTTCCCACTAGCTATCTACCTTACTGCGTTTGTTAGTGTGTATATGCCCATGACTCTCTCTCGCCCTGTCACAGCTCACCCTTCCCCCTCCCGTTTTATGTATTTTGATACAATTAGATTCCAGTTTCAGTCTCATTTCCTACTTCAGATCCCCCAAACTTCTAAATTTTAAAATTTGCATAAATTGTTTCACTACTGTGCTATAAGCTTCTTTAGGTTTCGGCAAATATATAGCATCTTGTATCCACCATTACAGGATCACAGAGAAGAGTTCTCTGCCTTAAAAATACCCTGTGTTTTCGATATTCATCCTTCCTTTCCACCCTGAACCCATGGTGAGCACTGTTTTTTTATGATCTCCACAATTATGTTTTTCCATCACGTCGTATAATTGGAGACATACAGTATACAGTCTTTTCAGACTGGCTTTTCTCACTTAGAAATTTGTTTCCTCTATGTCTTTTTTGTCATTTAAGATTGCATTTCATTTTATAGCTGATAATATCCCATTGTATGGAGGATGTACTGCAGTTTTAATTGTGTTTTGTTATTTTAATTTGTGCAAGGTCACACATTTATTGAATGGAAAAGCCCAACATTTAAACCCATGCAATATTGCTCCAGACACCACACATTACATTACAGTGTAACCGTCGTACCATGTATTTGACCATTACAATGCACTTGAAACTAATGACCTTAAGATTTCTTCTTATAATTCTTTGTCCATTTATCTCTTGAGAAGCATACTGTTGCTTCCAGTGTCTGGTGGTTACAGTGAGAGTTGCTATACATATTGGGCTGCCTCACTACCATCTATTTGATTCCTCAGATAGGAGTGGTAGTTTTTCCCCATCACCTATAACCTGCTCCCTATATTAAATTCTCTTTGAAACCCCTAGTGTTTTCTGTTTTCCTGACTGGTCCTATACATATTTTATGTCAGAATTCTTTCTCATCTCTCATCTCTGTCTCTCTCTGCACATCTGCTTCATTCTTCTCTTTTGCTGTAAATAGACTTTTCTCGTTTTTCATCTACATGGCATAAAATGTTCACTGACAACAGTTTCCAAGTTCACAGGTCCTCTGATCAAGCAGGCAGTGAGATTGTGGCTGCGAATTTTTAGCCCAACTCAACTGTCTGGGGATTGGGTCACGTTGCTTTCAGGGACCATATTAGTTTCCCAGGGCTCCTGTAAAAAATTATTATCATCTGGGTGGCTTTTTACAACAGAACTTTATTCACTCACCATTCTGGAGGCCAGGACACTGAAATTAAAGTGCCCACAGAGCTGTACTCCCTCCAGAGCCTCCGGGGAAGGATCCTTCCCGCCTCTTCCAGCTCCTGGTCCCCCAGGCATCCTTGGCTTGTGGCCGCATCACTGGAGTCTCAGCCTCCATTGTCAGGTGGCTTCTACCATGTGTGTCAAATCTCCCTCTGCCTATCTGTTCTAAGGACACTTGTTGAATTCAGGGCCCACCCAGATAATCTAGGACCATCTCATCTCAAGACTGCATTATATCTGTAAAGACCCTTTTGCCAAAGAAGCTCACACTCACAGGCCCCAGGTGATAGGGCATATGGACACACCTTGTTGGGAGCCGCAACTCAGCTCACTACAGTGGCCTATCTGGTTATGCATAGAGCAGTAGTCTTCAAACCTAGGATATTCCAACTCTACCCGCGGAAGGGACAGCGGGAAGAGGAAATGACGGTTCCCAGAATATCAGGAGGGCCAGGTGGAGGAGACAGTGGGTGTCCGCCAGACGCCTCACGCCCACTCAGGAAGCTTTGCCCCCACCACACCCGGCACACAAATCTACACAGTTTCAAATCACGTTGTCTCAGTCAAATCAAATTTCCCCACATGGACTGAGACTCGGGTCTCAGCCTCTGTGACTCAAATTATTACCCACTGAGCCTGGAGTGTTTTTTTTTTTTTTTAATCGTTCATTAAGAAAAGGTATGTTGAGTAATTGAAGTCTATAAATAGAACTGCACAAGGTATGTCCAACTCAATATAAACTGCCTATTTGGAGAGCGTGCATATTTACTACTGCGAATTCACACACGACGCGTTTTTAAAGCGCTCCGGCCTGTTGCGTAGAAGTGCACCCGACTGATGAGTGAGAGCGCAGCGAGAAGGCACTCGTCAGACTGTGCTCTGCTGTATGGGCATCTCACTAACTTACAGAGCCACTGTGTCTGGCTTTCCTTGTTGTGAAAGTTCTTTGTAGTAACCCAAAGACATAGTTTCTCTTTGGAGTGGGAACATCCCAGGGACCAAGCAGCGTAAGAGTCTTTGACACGAAAAAACATAGACTGTAGTTCAGGCGGAGGGGTTTGTCTTTCAATCCTATTGAAAATATGTAAGAAATGGATTTGTAGGATCTGCCCCCCTTTCCTTGAGCCCTGAGAACGCTGTGTTTGGTTAATTCCCCTTCAGATGTTTGATGAGTATAAGTCGAAACAAAGCCCACAACTCTGGATTCAACACTCTTGTCATTTCTTTAAAAAGAGAAAGCCCCAAGCAATCCCTTCTGCTGCCCCACGTACAGTCAAAGTGCCGTCTGGAGATGAGAATGTATTGTCAGCTGTTGAGCCTTGTTCATTCATTTTAGTTTTGTTAGACCCTTTGTTTCTTTGATGCTCAGAATATTGCACCATTTGGCTCTAAAATCTACATTAGAAGAGCATTAATTAAAGGCAGACACACGCAATGGAGAAGTGTTAAAATTATGCTTGAAGGTACAATGTAATTAATTTTGTACAAGAGAAACATAAAAGAGGGAGAATGAAACTGGAGGAAATAGTACCACAACCCACAAAATGATAATGAGAAATACAACTGTAGATTAGACAAAATATGAAAAGACATATGGAATAATTAGACTTTGGGCGGGGTGGGGGGGGAATCAAAACACCGGGTCTCCTGCTAACTGCTCGTGAAAATTCAGTGGAGAACACACGTCTCACACCAGGATGTGTGTTTCCTGTGGACAGGACGACTTGCCCTAAGTATCTGCCAGGTGGGTGAAGACAAAGGTTGTGATGCAGATTTGCGAAGAGGTTGGACAACGGAGTCAGGAAAATGACTTGGCTTAGAAGCAATCCTGTGTAATGAAAGAAGTAAGAAGCAGATTCAGCTATGATAAAGTTCATCCCCTTGCAAGATGGGGCCAGAGCAACCCTAATGCATTAAGGCTCATATTCCCAGGGAACTCAGCATTACAAGGATGGTTATTGGGGCAAAGCCGATTTACAGTGTCTAGTAATAGTTCATTTGAATTTACTGCATCTGTATCTCAGTAGTGCCTTAGGGTGCTGTGACTGAAAGTTACAGAAACCTCATGAAATTGAGTCTAGTAAAAAAAGAAGATGAATTTATATAAAACAGTCTTCATGCGGGAATCCTTCCTATGGCCCTATATCACCATGATAATGACAGTGATCATTTGATAATAAAGGTAACTCACAGGGCCCCGGAAACCAGGATGGACTTCTTCAGAGCAAGTGTGGCCACTGGCTTTTGCTTAAACGCCACGTGTTTGTATTTAGCCAGTATCCAGATTACACCCTCTCATGGTTGATCCGTGGGGAGAGGGAAAAATAGGGCTTGGCATTAACTTAGCTGGGTAACAGCTAACACTTGCTGCAGGCCCTCTGCTGTACGTGTGACATCTTGTTAAACCCTCACGACGCCCGCGGCATTTAATGTCCCCTTTCACAGAGGAGGACAGAGGCCCCGGAGATGAGTGGCAGGCAGAGGGTGGCAGACCCAGGAACTGACCCCTTCAGGGAGATTCCGGAGCTCACCTGTTAACTGAACCTAGCCTGAGTGAGGAACAAATCACCACAAGCCTAACACCTTAAACAGCACCCCTTTATCACCTCGCAGTTCCCACGGGTCCAGAGTCGGGGGCACAGCGCGGCTCCAGCGGCTTCTGCTCAGAGCCTCATGGGATGGAAATCCAGGTGGGCGCTGGGCTCTCCCAGGAGGCTGGGGACGAGCTGCTCCCGGGTGCAAGCAGGTTGGTGCCGGAGCCCTGCCCCCGCTCAGGGTTCCCCAAGTCCCCGAGTCTCCAGGCTGCTCCCTGGACACGTCCCCTCTGGCACCCTCCTCTTCACTCTCCCGTGACACGTGCTCCTTGCTTCCTCCCAAGCCCTCACCAGCAGCACCTCTAATGGCCCTATTTCTTTTTTTACTTTTTTTTTTATTATTGTAGTATAACTGCTTTATACTGCTGTGTCAGTTTCTGCTGTACAGCGAAGTGAACCAGCTATACGTATACATATATCCTCTCTTTTGTGTATTTCCCTCCCGTTTAGGTCACCACAGAGCACCTGTGCTATACAGCAGGTTCTCACTGGTTATCTATTTCATACGGCCCTATTTCTGCTAATGGTCTATTTACATAGACTTACTATCATCTCAGGTCATTCGGGATTTCTCTACCATGCTCCTCAAAACCCTTCCCTTCCCAGGGCAGGGGACCTTGCAGGATCACCAGCTGAGATAGGAACCGGAGGAGGGGAGGCCCTGGTAAGAGCGGTCAGAGGTCAGAAAGGTCCTCAGGATGGGATGGCAATATTCAGGGCTGTGTTTGCCACGCTGAAGAGGTGGGACTTGATTCTGAAGGTGAGGGACAGCAGCTGAAGTGTGGGGATGGCCAGATCAGTGGGGAAGTCTAAAAGAACCTCAGTGCTCTCTCTCTCTCTCTCCTGATCGAAATAGCCACTCCCTTTGGGGCTGCTTAGGCTTCGCTGGCGTCCCTTCCCCAAAGCTCCAGCCAATCCAAACGTGCCTCCTGATCATGGGAGGCTCAGGAGCTGGAGGGACGCTCTTCCTGGAGATGCACAGCTGCAGAGCCGGCCAGGAGCATAGCTCTGCCACCTGTGTAGCTCTTCTGTTCCTCCATCCAAGTGTCACCTTCGGGAAGCCTGTGAAGTCTGCCACTGAGAGTCTGGGGTGGGTGCAAAGGTCTCGTCTCCCTAGCCAAGGGTACGGTTGTGCTCTTGACGCCCCCTTCCTGTCCGCATCATCAGTGTTTGCTTCCACACTAACTGATGTTCCCGCTCACCTCGTTTGGGAGGACCTCTCTTGCTTGGCATTTCCTGCCTGACTCCTGCCTGACAAATGGGGTGAATGTTAGACTGATCCCTGGAATCTTAGTGAATTTACCTTGCCAGAGTAATTCAGGTCACTGTGGGATTTCTCAACAGTCAGATTAGTTTGAAATGTGCTCTTTTTTGATGTTAATTTTTTGTCGGTGCAGAAGACTTGATGAAAAACGATAGAAGTGGCATTATAATAAATGATAATAAATGATGTGTGTGGAATGTGGGGTTCACTCGTTTTTTTCACAGCTGGCATCTCTCAGTTACTTCTGTGAGTTGAAATCTACTTTTGGGTGTTTCTTCTTTCATTCCTGCAAACAGAGCAGGGACCAAGTTGAAGAATCCATTTGGAAATTAAGATCCAGGGCCTGGATGTCATTGTGCTGCCCCTCTATCAAAGTTCTCCATCTTCTGTGATGAATCTCTAAAGCCAAGCTAGAAGCTGCTGAAGGTCTGCAAATGGCATTCTTTAGCTTTTAACTTTCACATAAAACAGAATAAAAGATTATCCCATGTCCAGAGAAAATCCTGGCTACTGCTTGTAATAAATTCCTGTGCGTGCTCCAGTTACAGAACTGAACGGCATGCTGTCAGCTAATTCATTCTTCATGGAACTTATTTTTATTTGGGTTGCAGGCATTAAAAAAGATGTCAGATATGTATATATTAATATCTCCCTCTATTTATACATATACACTCTTCCAGACACATCTAAATACACACCCGCAAATGCACAGATATTTTCTCCATACCAACCAATTCTTCTGTCAGTGGCATCTGTACTACCAGAAAAGTTCTCAATGAAATATTTCCAAGTTTTTGTCATGTGATCTAGAAGGAATCTGTGAGGTCACCTCATCTCTTGCATTTTATCCTGAGCAATTTCCTTTAATAGGGAACCCATTGTCTCAGGAGACAGACCATTTGATTTTAGATATCTCTATTAGAAATTCCTTCCTTACTTTGAGAAAATGTCTGTCTTCCTATAATTTCCAGCCTTTAAGAGGCATTAAAGAAGTGTGCCTAACTGGCGATTATATATGAGAGACCGAATGACAGAAGGGAGTTTTGAAATGAGGATAAACATTTGAAGGTCATCAGCTCATCCATGATAATTGTAACTTTGGGAGAGAATGAGTCACAATTTGTGAGACTCTGTGGAATATGGAAGGTGGAAGATGAAATATTGGTAAAAACCAACCTTCAAGGGTCTAGTGAAGAAAAAGGAATAAGCCAAGAAGACCACATCGGTCAAGACACCAGCTGAGACGGAGACACTCGAAGGGCGCAGCTGAGGAGAGCTGACGAAGGGACACATTAGGGAGATGTGGCAAAGTAAGGGGAAGTCACATGGGATGATGAAGCACCAGCAGGGAAGCTTTTCCACCAAAAATTCCGAATAGGAGAATGGAGGGAGCACGTCCCGGAACCCAGACAGACTGATGGACGGAGGAGATACATGTCCGACGGGAGCTCTGGTCTTTCACAGAGAAGGACAGACCCTGCCACGGCCTGGGCTACAGAGAACCAGAGGCATGGAGGCCCCAGCCCTCCTCTAACCCTCTGGCCTGCTAGTGCCCCCCACCACTGGCTCAAACCAACAAGGTCCCAGGAGGCAGGGGCGAGCCTGCTGCAGTCCACTGGGGTCAGCACGGGGGCCACTAAACAGGGTGGGAGAGAGAGCAAGCAAGAGCTGAGGAGAGAACTGAGGAAAAGACAGAAGCATGGTTATGAAGGGCTTAACGGCATGAACTACTTTAAGGCACATTTCTATCTAAAGAAATTCTAGGTTTACCGAGATCCCCAGGATTCAGGTACAATTGACAAGGAAGTGGCTTTATAAACCAATGTTTTAAGTGCGCACTGCGTGCCAGTTACTCTTAAGGACACAGCAGTGAAGAAGTCTGCATTACCCACAGAGGGCTTCAGACCATAAGTGCAGAAACAAACAAATAAGGTGACAGACGGCAAGGCCACTAGAGAAGACCGTTTGGTGTAACCAACAGCACCTGTTAAATAAGCCAAGTTTGGGCTGAATATCTGCTTGTGGTGGGACCGTCCTGTGCATACAGAAGGTTCAGCACCGCCCCTGGCCTCCACCCACTAGATGCCAGTCATCTTCCCCACCCTCCACTCCACAGTGTGACAACCAAGCCCCCAGATAGCCCAGACCTTGCTGTATTTCCCCTGGGGTAAAATTTGCCCCTGGTTTAGTGACTTCAGGTGGAACAGAGGAGAAAAAACTAGTAATCGAGACAGAAGGAGATTCCAGTGAGGCAGGAGGATGAGCAAGTAGTTACAGGGGGACTGGTACAGGGTAGATGGCGTGTACGGGAAGGGGTGATGGAGGACTTGGGGAGAAGGGCTTTAATTTCTAGACGTGACTAAGAAAAAGGCAAAGTGAATAATACATTTTATTTAGCCTGATATACAGAGATGCCAGGCACCGTGCAGTTAGTCTGATAATCTCTTGGAGGACTCTGGGCCCTGAGGACGGTGAACAACTCTTCACTGAAAGAGGAAATAAAATAGAGCAGAAATGTCACAAGTGGTAAGGAGATACTAACACAACTCTCTGGAGAAAAACATTCCTGATCAAAAAACTCAAATTACAGAAACACAAAGAGAAGGGGATTAATATTTTTCAGGAAATACAATGTCATATTTATTCTACTTTCGGTGACTTATTAAATTCCCTGCTGCAGTAATTATAGCCATGTATTGTTAGAGAGGTATAAACACTGGAGGAACTTATTACTGTGGGAGATGATTATTAAAACCACAAAATTTTGCCTGCAGACTAACACAAGCAAAAAAAAGTTATTAAAACTCATTTTGGGGGCTTCCCTGGTGGCGCAGTGGTTCAGAGTCTGCCTGCCAATGCAGGCGACACGGGTTCGTGCCCCGGTCCAGGAAGATCCCACATGCCGCAGAGCAGCTGGGCCCGTGAGCCATGGCCGCCGAGCCTGCGCGTCCGGAGCCTGTGCTCCGCAACGGGAGAGGCCACAACAGTGAGAGGCCCACGTACCGCAAAATAAACAAAAAAACAAAAAAAAACACCCCATTTTGGGGAGTCTTCTTGTGTCCTTGAGCTGAGTTCTAAGCAGAATAGGAAATTGAATCGCTGATAATTTTCATTTACCTGACTTTTATTAGCAGTATATCTTGTCTCCACCGATTAATCTTTGCAAATTTTTACTCCTCTTTTTGAATGCAGACTAGTCTTTTTCTTGCGATACCTACAGTGCGTGAAAGTGTTTCTCAATCTGTTCTGCATTGTGTGTCTCTCTAAAAGAATTGACTAAACTTCAAAGAGGTTAAAATATTCCCCTACTACAAAGTCATGTTTGGGAGAGAAAATGCATTACTGCCACAGTAATCACGGGACACCCCCCTCTCTCGATGAGGACCTTTCCAGTAAACAGACACCTCTGTGGACCCCTTGCAGGCCCTGAGTAACCAGTCCTCTCTTTTCAGATCAGCTTATCTCACAATGAGAAGGGACTGACAGCTCCAGAGATGTGGACTCTCACTGGCATTGGCTTGGTCAGGGAGAGTGAGTTAACCTTCAGGGCATCAAAGCATCTTTAAGCCTGGCGACTTGGACCAGAGCATTCATCCAGGACAAGAGCTAAAATAAAAATTGTTTTTCCCAATAAATGCAGGCTTTGGTCCAGTGAGAAATACCCTCTAATCCAGAAAGCCCAGGGGCCCGGAGCTGAGGTCTCCTGACTGCTGACAGAATGGCCGAGGCCCTCTCTGGATCACTCATTTGTACATTCCTGGATGCAGGCAGAATCTCGAGGAAGTTCCTGCCCATGTAAGGGTGTTCCCTGGAGACAGTGATCTCCCAAATGCTCATGGGGCACCCTGGAATGCCTGTTAGGTGCTCAGATTCTTGGGCCCAACCACAGCCTGACGGAAACAGAAGCAGGGCAGGGGGTGTTGGGGTCAGGGAGCGGCACTGGGTTTTCTTGAAGCGTATCTGGGCAGGTCGGAACCTCTGGTATGACTTAAAGCTGATGGGAACACTTCTGGCTAGGAGTGGTCTTGGTAATTTTAATGACGTTTTGTATCCCTCAATGCAGAGTCAGGCTTTTTAGATACATTCTCTGAGAAATGGGAGCTTACATCTATCTGAAAATACATTAATCATTACTTTTAACGTGCAGTGCCAGTCAGAAGCAGGAGCCACTGGGATGTGACAGTTGATCCCAGGACAGAAAATAAGTTGGCAGACCCCGTTCCATTTATTCCGTGGATTTAAAATGCCAGACAAGGGCTACCTGCTTCAAATGGAGAAACTCTCATACCACCGGTTCTCTCTCGCACCTGGACTATTTACAGAAAGCAGATGTTAAGTAACATTTCCTCACTCTTCTGGGGAATTGCTTTTGCCCTGAGAATCATATTTCCAAATTAAAGATACATTTCCCCCACCCCCCAGGGCTCATTTCTGGATAACTGAAAGAAATGGAGCAGTTAGAGATTTTCACGCTGTTAGTTTAACAGTCAAAATTCTAGTTTACTTATACTGGTATTGCATTAAGCCCTTTAAATTACGGCATGTCTCATAAAGATGAATACTAATGCATTCACTTTAGTACTGTTGATCAAGTTATTTTTTTAGTTAATGACTAGGTGATTTGTAGGAAAAAAATAACATTAGGAATCTGGAAACCAGATACATTAGATAAATGAGGAAAGGCATAGTTAATTGTAAAACTTGACCAAGGAAATTCTCAACCTATGTTCATAATTCTAGTCCCAGGGGAAAAAATTAATATTGAAGTGACAGAGAGTTTACATCAGCCATAAAAAAAATTGTGTTTTAGAGTCTCAGAAAACGGAATGCTTTTTCAAAAAGCGTTCCCTTTTATTTAGAAGTTTAAAAGTACCTTTTCCTTGGGCAGTTCTATTTTAATATTGTAATAAATTATTGTGTGTGTTTTAGGGGTAATTTAAACTGTATATATCCAATTTACTTTACACATTTCAGTAAATTATTTTGTAAGTGCTGCCTACTAACCTAGAAATACATGTGCGCGTGTGCGTGTATATATATGCATATGCACGTGTATATCTATATCTATCTATTTAGTCGACTCACATTTCAATGCAAAGATCCATGCTTAGTCAACATATTCATGGAAAGATAACTGATTTGGGAAGACATAAAATCCTTTTGTGGATTAAAAGTTTTAAAAAAGGAAAAATAAAAGAACAACACATTCTTGTATCCAAAAGGTATACCCCAATTCACTAATTCGCCAATTATTGTTTTCTCAATAAACAGTATCACCCTCTTCCATTAGCCAAAACAACAGTGTGTTCCTGGAAAATCAAGGCAAAAGTAGATGGCAGCCTACAGAGACATAAGAAATTGCTTCCTAGTTTTAACAACCAAAAAGGGAAGGAAGCCTTCCCCTTATGGTCATGATAGAATAACAGGGACTAGATTTAACTTCTCCTTAAAAAACTAGAAAACAAGTTAAGATAGATGAGACGATGTTTATTAGACATTGGACACCAGGAAGTGTAGGACAGTGACTCCCAGAAAGGGAAATAAACAAGGTCATCTTTGTAAGTGTCCCCCTCCCTGCCTGAGAAGATGTTCCAGGCCACAGCACAGGGAGAGACACCCAAACAGAGCCTGGTGGTATCACTAAATTGAGGAGGCTGATTTCAGAGTTTGCAGATGTTAAAGGGATTGTAGAGTTCTGCAAAGAGAGGGAATAGGGGGAGAAAGAGAGAGAGAGAGAGAGAGACAGATGGACAGAGACAGAGAGAGAATACTCTGAGATTTCAGAGGTAACCCCTGGAGACTTAGCTGCATAGTGCATACATGTGAGGAAACTAGCAATGCCAGGGAAAGAACCCCCAGAAAGCAACAGGTGGGACAACGCTGGGAGCTCATTCATGGCCAGAAATACTTTGTGTTCTCATACATAGAGTGGAGAAATCTCCTATACCGTGAGACATCAGTTTGTGTGTTTAGCAAATACTGCTTGAGCACAGGAAATTATCCCTAGACTTCAGGCTGCTCTGGACTCACCCTAACAACACCTAAAACAAGCCTTGAAAGGATCAACTTGATTCCAAGTAACTTAACCATATGCCAGAGCAAAGCCCAATGATATTTAAAGAAATACAAAAATACTCCACCACCAAAAAAAGTAAAATTCACAAAGTCTGGCATTTGTTCGAAAATTATCAGGCACATAAAGAAGCAGAAAACTATGTCCCATCAATTAAAAGAAAAAGAAAAAGAGGAGAAGAATCAATAGAAATAGATTTTGAAAGGACAGAGACAATAGGTTAGTGAATATAGATGGTAAAGAGCTATTGTAAATGTAACTGTTATGTTCAATAAAGTAGTTGAAAGCATGAACATGATGAGAAAAATAAAAACTATCTTTAAAAATTCAGACTTTTAGCATTAAAAAATGAAAATAATTCAGAATTACAGCAGATTAGACAGTGAAGAAGAAAACAGTAGTGAACTTTATGTCATAGTAACAGATACTATCCAAAATTAAACCAAATAGTTGAAAAAAAGAGTAATAAAGGTGGAACAATAAATGAACCACCACGAAGTTATGGAAGTATGAAGCAGTCTAACATATGTATAACTGGAGTTCAGAGAAGCAGGCATGGAAATATATAACTTTATATATCTCTAACTTGAAGAAATAGTGGCCAAAATGTTTCCAAATTTGATAAAAACCATAAAGTCAGAGATCACAGAAGCTAAATGACCCCCAAGCAGAAGAAACATGAAGAAAACCATACCAAGACATATCATAAACCAAGGACAAGAAGGAAGAAAATAAAAATACTACTGAGCCCATGAGCCACAACTACTGAAGCCCGCATGCCTAGAGCCCGTGCTCAACAACAAAGAGAAGCCACTGCAATGAGAAGCCCATGCACCTCAACAAAGAGTAGCCCCCACTTGCCGCAACTAGAGAAAAGCCTGTGTGTAGCAACGAAGACCCAACACAGCCAAAAAGTAAAATAAATTAATTAATTAAAAAATATTTTGAAATGAAGGTGAAACAGACTTTTTCAAACAGAAGCTAGAAGACTGCAATGCAGGGACACCAGCATTACAAGAAATGTTAAAGAAATCCTCAGGTGGACATAAAATGAGACTAGATGGACATTTTGATCTACACAAAAGAACGAAGAGCACCTCAGGTGCTAAATGTGTCAGTAACATAATAGACTTTGTGCTGTCATTTAATTTCTTTAAAAGATAACTGTTCAGGGCTTCCCTGGTGGCGCAGTGGTTGAGAGTCCGCCTGCCGATGCAGGGGACACGGGTTCGTGCCCCGGTCCGGGAGGATCCCACATGCCGCGGAGCGCCTGGGCTCGTGAGCCATGGCCGCTGAGCCTGCACGTCCGGAGCCTGTGCTCCACAAGGGGAGAGGCCACAACAGTGAGAGGCCCACGTACCGCAAAAAAAAAAA
>NW_020838001.1:2799519-2922379 GCF_003676395.1 Aethalodelphis obliquidens
GGTAATGTCATTATAATGCATGTGAAATAGTATAATATTTAAACACAGACTATGGTAAGTTAATAAATATATATTATAAGCCCTAGAGAAATCCTGGTTATAAAGGAGGTATAGGGCTTCCCTGGTGGCGCAGTGGTTGAGAGTCCGCCTGCCGATGCGGGGGACGCAGGTTCGTGCCCAGGTCCAGGAAGATCCCACATGCCGCGGAGCGCCTGGGCTCGTGAGCCATGGCCGCTGAGCCTGTGCATCCAGAGCCTGTGCTCCGCAACGGGAGAGGCCACAACAGTGAGAGGCCCGCGAACCGCAAAAGAAAAAGGAGGTATAGTGCATAAGCTAATTAAGAAGATAAAATTGAATCATAAAAATATTTAACTAATACCACAAAAGAAGACAGGAAAAGAAAGAAAATGGAATGTAAAATTGATGGATTTTTTTTCAACAAACAATGCTGGAAGAACTGGATACCCAGGTTTGAAAAAAAGGAACCTCAAACTTGACCTCACAGTATATATAAAAGTTAACTCAAAATAGATTACAGGTTGAAATAGATGAACTACAACTATAAAACTCGTAGATGAAGGAGAAAACATAGCTTATGCAATGATTTCTTACTTACACCAAGATTTCCCTTAACTTATGCAAAGATTTCTTCGATTAGACACACAAAAGCACACATCTTAAAAGAAATATTTGATAATTTGGACCTCAACAAATTTTAAAACTTTTGCTCTTCAAAGCCATTATGAAGAAAGTCAAAATGCAAGCCAGTGAGACCATAATAAATTGAAATATATAAATTTCAATATATTTCAATTTTTTATGTATTTATATACCCTTGATATATTCTGGACATAAGTCCTTTAATAAAGAATACTTAAACTTTAATAGTAAGACGGCAATTTAATTTTTTAAATGAGCAAGATTTAATGATTCAGTTCAACAAAGACAATATGTGGGTGGCAAATGAGCATATGGAAAAAAATGCAACATCATTAAACATCCGGGAAATGCAAATTAAAACCACAATGAGCTATCACTACACACCCACCAGAATGGCTAAGATGAAAAATGTTGGCAAGGATGTGGAGCAACAGGAACTCTCAGACACTCCTGGTGGGAAGTAAAATGGTACAACTACTTTGGAAAACATTTTGATGGTTTTTTTTTTTTTTTTGCGGTGCGCGGGCCTCTCACTGTTGTGGCCTCTCCCGTTGCGGAGCACAGGCTCCGGACACGCAGGCTCAGTGACCACGGCTCACGGGCCCAGCCGCTCCGCGGCATGTGGGATCTTCCCGGACCAGGGCACGAACCCGTGTCCCCCTGCATCGGCAGGTGGACTCTCAACCACTGCGCCACCAGGGAAGCCCTTGATGGTTTCTTATAAACAACCACCTACCACACGACCCAGCCATTCTACTTCCAGTTATTTATTTAAGAGCAATGAAACCAAAAATGCATAAAAAGTCCTGTATTCAAGTGTTCATAGAAACTTTTCTTAGAAAAGCCAGTAACTGGAAATAGCCTAGCTGTCCATCACTCAGTGAATGGATTAGCACCCTGTGGTACACCTGTACAAGTGAATACTGTATAGCAATAAAAAGAAACTGAACTACTAAGATCACAGCATCATGGATGAATCTGAAAAACATTATATTAAGTGACAGTAGCCAGCCATAAAAGATGATATACTGTTTGATTCCATGAACATGAAGTTCTCCAAAGAGTCAAACTATAGTGATAACAGCAGATCCATGGTGGCCAGGGCCAGGGGGCTGAGGGAGGGATTAACTACAAAGGGGCACAGGAGGACTTTTCCAGGTGATAGAAATGTTCTACATCAGGGTCATGGCAATAGTTAAACAGCTGTATTTGTTTGTCAAAACCCATCAAACTGTAGTTTAAACTTGGTGCATTTTATTGGTGCCAACTAAAAGAAAGAAAAATGGAGAGGGAAATAGACAATAAAATAAAGATAATGACAAAAAGGAACTAAAATCCTGACTGTCTTAGCTCCCACAGAGGCAAACTGTGACTAGGAACCTGAAGCTTCATTACATTGCAGGCACTTGAGCGATGCTGGTCCATGAATCCATGCTCTCTGGAAATGGCGGTAATGGTCCTGGAAGAGCTGAGCAGCTCTGTCCTGACAGCACTCTTCCTGCTGAGCGGATGCTGGGTGATGAGAGGGGGAGTAGGGGGGGAACAGGAGGGGACCTTGGTAAGCACTGCTGGTGTTTACTCTGGGCTGCCCTCCTCTAGGCTTTGAGGTTACGGCAGGGAACACAACACCCACTCATGAAGATGAGTCTGGTGCAGGAAATCAACTACTCACAGCTAATCCTCCAAATAATTTTCAGGCTTTCAATTATGTTAAGGGTCATGAAAAAAATGAGTGCTATCTTGAGGGCTTCCAGAAGGATGAATCATCTGTGATGAGACTCGAAGGGTCATTTGAAGTTGGTCAGGTGAACACAGGAGGAAAATTATTGAAACTGAGGGGACAGCACGTGCAAAGGCCCTGAGACAGAAGTGACCATGAGGTATGTGAGGATCTCAAGAGGCCAGGGTGCCTAGAGCAGAGAAAGCAATGGGGATGGTGGTGAGAAATGAGGACAGACCTGCAGTTCCCAACTTTAACTGCACATTACGATCACATGAGCTTTGGCACAATATTTAAGCCCAGGCCCTATTTCAACTAACTAACTAAGAACCTCCTTGTTTAAAAAAGAAAAAAAAAAAGCTTCCTCAGTTGCTTCTAATTAGCCACCAGGGGTGCGAACATCTCATCTGGTGCAAGGTCTGCAGTCTAATGAATGTGTCTGTGCAGACAGACACACCTGAGCCAGGTCGTGCCTGGAGTCAAGTTCTCCACACGTGGGACTGAATAAGCGTTCTGAGATGTAATTTCGAGCGGCTGTGTGTCAATCCCAGACAACTCCCCAAAGGCTGGGAGGAATATGCCACAGAAATGGAAGACAGGAGAATACATCATTGGAGAAGGGACAGGAGGAAAGGATCCAGCTGGGTGAAAATTCATTGCCTTGGAGAATGTGTCATTTCTGTTTCATCACAGATAATCTTTCTCCAACTCCAGAGGCTTCTTTCTAGTTTTATTCACCCCCTTGTGAACTTCTGTGTTAAGAGCAAATGCAGAAATAAGGAGGCTACCCTGGTTTGCAGGCAGAGCCAGCAGGAGTGGACCGTGGGCACACCCATCCTTATTACCATGTGAAGAGCTGGGTGGGGACCACACACCCATCAACCACCCACCTTGAAAATAAGCTTCTGTCCACTTGCTGAACTCTATTGAGAGGTGACTCATGCAGTAACTCCTGTCTTTAATTTCAACTGATTAAACCTTCCCCTATATCCAAAGCTCCCCCTCCTCCAAAAAAAACAGACCAGAAATCATTCTTGCCTGCCCTGAACTTGCCCAAAATAGCTGCAACTTCGCTCCAAGGCCAGGCCTCGCCCAGCTGCCCCTGTGGGTGAGCCTTCAGGTCACATTTCCCAGCTAAGGCCAGGAATCATGTTTCACAGGAAACCTGAAGGTAAATGTCATTAACAAAGTTTGCAGCATATTTGAAATCACGAAGACGGTCAGGCCACCTGTCTTTATCCTCCCAGCTCTTATTAATTCATCAAAGGCTTATTTGTGTTCCTTTGATGTGGGCTGCAAGTGTATTTCCTATGAATCATGGTAGATTAAACGTTATAAATGGACCCAAAAGGCATAGCTGGAAATGCTTGGGATCACCCTGCATTTCCATTCAAGTATCAGCTCCTTACAGTTTTAGCTAATGTGTATGTACTGTATAAACTGGGTGACCTGTTTTAAGGGCAATTAGAGATATTCTTAAATTTTTCAAAATGTATAATACCCATACCTGGGTTTCTGCTTGGAGCTATGGTGGAGTAGCTTATAGCAGACAATAATACCACCGAGAACAAGAAAGAGAAATGGAGAAAACAACCCAATGAGCATCTATTTGAAAGCAGTGCATCCAGTGGAGCCCAGACCCCTCCCCCCATTCTGAGAGCCTCTGTGGGCCCTTCCCAGTTCCCTAGGGGGCAAAGGGGAGGGAGGAGGGGGCGGGACTGGGCAGCAGCATCTGTCAGGAGGCAGAGGTATCAGTCTGCACACCTTCCTGCCATCTCAACCCCTGAGGAGATGAAACTTGAAGTGTGAGGCTCCAGGAGGCGAGGGGACAAGATCCTCTGGAAAAGGAGGAGGATTAAGAGTTGAACCTGATCTTCTTTACTCTCGTCCTTGAACTGGCCAAGGCAATGGCCAAGAAGCCACATAGAGAGCAGAAAAGGAGGGTGGTGTTCTCGGCCATCTCTAGGGCTAAGGAAAGAAAAGGTATGCATGCAGATGCCGCCAAGGATGAGGGGCTCTGGCAACCACACCAGCTCTCCTACAGGAGCCCGAGGGGGCAGAGCTCGCTGGCGTGCAGGCGAGAAGCCGTCCCAGCGGGGCCGAGGCCGGAGGTACCATGCAGGTGACAGCACTGCACAGAGGAGAGGAGGGCTTGTCAGTAAACGGCACGGGGCCACTCGAATGTCCACCCGGGAAAGACAAGGTATCCTGACACACACCGCGCACTTAAACTAAAACTGGAAGGACTGCAGTCAAAACGTAAAGGTGAAAACGGTCAGTGTTTGAGAAGAATGCACAGAATGTCTTATCACCTGGGGTAGCAGATATTTTTAAGCAGGACACCAGTAGCGCTAACCATACAGAAAAGAATGATTAATTATGTAACCTTAAAATTGACAAAAGACGTCCTAAGACCGTGCACAGCCAAGACACAATGAGGGAGAAGATATCTGCAAGATCTGTACCGACAAAAGCCTTTGATCCAGTATATAAGGAAGAGCTCTTGCAAATCAATAAGAAAAAGACACATGTCCCAGCAGGGGGAAAAGAAGACTCTTTTTTCCACCAAGAAGAACCAAGTGGCCATTACACTTATGACAAGGTAATCAGCAACATTAATCATGGAAGTGCAAATTCAAGGCAAAATGTGATGTCACCATGTACTTAACCAGAATGGATAAAATTAAAGACAGAAAATACCAAATACGGGTGAGGATGGGAAGCAAACTTGAAATCTCATGCACTGCTAGTGGGAGATTAAATGTTACAACCACTGTGCAGATCTCTCTGGGAGGGTCTTCTAAGCTGAACACGCAGATAGTCTATGACCAAACAGTTCACCTCCTAGGGATACGCTCAACAGAAACGCACATCTCTATGCACTGTAAACACATCCAGCACGTTTATGGCAGTGTTATCTGCAACAGACAAAACATGGAAACAACCCAAATACCCATCAATAGTGGAATGAACGGACTGTGGTCCTACGTATCTTTTAAGGTATTACACAGCAATAAGGATGCGCAGCTTACTGCGAAACACACAATAACGCGGACAGATGTCACAAACATCATGTACAAAAGATCACCGGACTGTGTGCTTCCACTACTCAGCGTTCACAAAGAAGGAAACTCAGCTATGGTGATGGAAGTGGATGGTGGGTACTCGTGGGCGAAGGGAGTCACGTCCGGGTGCAGCGCCAGGAGACTGCTTTCCTTTTAGTAATATGCTTTTCTTGATGTGGGTGACATCACATGTGTGTGCTCCATTTATGAAAAGCCATTGATCTGTACACTTCTGATTTATACATTTTCTGTACAACTGCTATACTTCGGTAAAACTCTTCCTTTAAAAACGCACATATCCTGTGGCCCAGAATTCCACTTCTTAGAATTTATCCTGTAGATATACATATATGAACTAAAGATACACGCAGAAGCTATTGTTTCTGGTTTGTTACAGCATTGCACTATAACCAACAGTCAAAAGCAGCTTAATATGGCGCTCTTTAAATAAATCAAAGTGAATCTGTACAATGCAATACTCTATAGCCGTGGGAAAAATGAGGTAGCTCTAGAAGGGCCAGTATAAAAGAATCTCCAAATAGGGATTAACTGCCAAAAGCAAGTTGCAAAATAGAGAGCACTGTATTCTCCTATGATTGCCAAATACAAGAGACAGAGAAAGAAATCTACACGTATCTGAAGAATTACACTGAGATGGTAAAGAATGGTTCCGGATTGCGACACAAGGCATTCTGGTCTGAACTAATAGAGACAAGTCTCTTTATAGCTTTTCTTCTCTTTGTTTTTCTTTAATCATGGCCTTAGACTGTTTTCCAGCACCACCCCCAGATACACACATCCGCACAAAAGAACTAAGGCAAAGAAAGCACAGCAGGGACAAAAGTTACTGTTAAAATGTATATTGTTCTTTTTCTGCTTTTGCACTGATGGATTCAAGGCAGTTCTCACGTTTTAAATTAAACCATGGGCATTAAACGTGGTGACATTCTGCTGTTTCTCTTAGTAACTGCATGGTTATGGAGGCTTCCACGCAGCACCAAGTGTGACCACTGGGCAGGAGAGCATGACAGAAGAGGAGGAGGGAGGCAGGGCCGTAGTGAACAGAGCTCAGAAGTAACTAGTCACTTACAGATGAGCTATCCAGGCAGCTCTTTCAAGCACTGCGGGATCAATGCAGTTCTGCGGCTACTGTATTCACAGGGGAGGGTGTGTGTGTACGTGCTTACAGCGCTCACGCGTTTGTGTGTATGTGTGTGTGTTCAGTCTCAGGATCCTTTTTAAAACAGATCCCACTCTAATGCGACAGGAAATAAACTCGGTTGCTTGAGTGAGGAGGAGTGGCGTTGGCAAGGAAGAGTTTTGCCTTAAGCCAGTTGAGTAATTAGGTTGAAAAACGTGAAGCAAACACAATGCATATGTAGATGATAATGTCTTTAATCTACTTTCACAGAATGAAATTAAGCTGGAAGGGAACAGGGGGAAAAAAGCGAAGCACAACGTGAACTGAGAGGCAGAGTCTCGGTGCTGCACTTGAAAGGGAGCCATAAGAAAGGAACAGTGAGGCGGGAACCTGGGGACGGGTACCCAGGATAGAAATGAAAGCACCACCGCTTCCGCTCCCCATGGGAAGACATTAATAGGCGGAGCTGCTGCGTTCTGAGATCTACTGTAGACACGCCCCAGAGATGAGGCCGCCAGCATATAACATGTATGTATGTAGTAAGTGCTCAGTCAAGGTTTGTTGAATCTGAATCTGTGTGAAATGCACAGGAAATGCTGCTACTCTGCCATGTTCAAGGGCTGCTTCAAGGACTGGACGCGTTTACAGAAGAATTAAAAATGAGATCTAGTCACTGATACAGAGAAAGCATATATGTGTATATGATTTACATATGATGTATAATTTATGTAATATGTATGCATCGTACATAATGTGTATATACAATTATCTAATGTATTATTTATGCAATGTTACATATATGTGGTTTATGTGTATATTATGTGTGTATATATAGGTAGTTAAGGAGAACCAGAACCGGACAGAAGTTAAAGCGGTGAAGGGAGCTTTTATTCAAGAAACTCTTGCAGTGAGGGAAGAGAGACTCCAGCACAGAACCAGGCTCAGTTCTCACAATACAAGCAGAAGGAGTGGGAATTTATAGCCTAGGAGCAAGTTGTGGGGAGGTGGGCATCAGTGGATGGAAAATTACTAAAAGGACACATCAGGTAGGAGAGGGATTCTAGGTAAACCTACTTAACAGGATTCTTGTTGAAGGCAGGCCAGGGTGATCACCTGGGGTAATAGCGGGGACGGGGGGTGTTGATCAGATATCAGGGTGGAGGACTCTCACTACACTGCCTTAGCACGATTCTTGCTAAATCTGGATTCCACAAGGAAGTACAGGGATGGGCCTTGCTGGGGAAAGGGTTCATGGGAGCCCGCCTAAAGTTCAGTCAAGCAAAGAATGTTCGTCAGTTTCAAGGATATTCTTGCAACATTGCTCCTAATAAAAGTATACGGCAACAACCTAATAGCAGACTGGTCGAGAATTCAACTGTCCTTAAAATTGTATTTTTACACAATGGAATACAAAGCGGCTGTCATCGGGAATAAGCCAGCTCTACATACTGACATGGAAAGATTTCCGAGATCTAATCATTGAGCTGCAGACCTATATTTTTAGCATAATTGCACCAATGTTTAACACACACACACAAAGACTCTGTACTTCTATAAGTACATACCTATTGTACGGACATGCAGAAAAAGGCCTGGAAGAACACCACTAAATCGCTAGCAGTGATGGAGTGGGGACCAGGCCTGTCTGTGACAGTCGGGGAATTTTTTGTGTGTGTGCCATGTTTGATATTTTTAACAGAGAGAACCTACACATGTAATACTTGTACAGATTATTTTTAAAGTTTACTCTAGTGAAACGATTGATACGAGACCACCTTGAAAACTATACAGTAGTATTTAAATATGATGTTATTGTTAAGTGCACAGATTGGACATTATATTAGGGAGCATAACGGATCCAGAGCTGCATGACCCGCTGGAAGCTACTGCTATCTGGAATGATGCTCATTCGTTCATTCATTTCTTCATTCTGCAAACATTCTTTATGCCACGCAATACGGCGGGTGCTTGGGAGACACGAAATTTACAGGCTGCCCAGGGAGAGAAGACACAGGAAATAAAATAATAGCCGGGCTTTCTGGGTGTTTGTTAGGTACACTCTGTCAGGTGCTCTCTGGGGACCACTCAGTCCTCAGGGAACACTATGAGGTGGTGCTGTTCTGATTCCCAGTGTGCAGGTGAGGACGCGGAGACAGAGAGACTAAGGCTGCGTGTCCAGGTAAGAGGTGAAGCTAAGAAATGGAGCCGGGCACTCTGCCTTCAGAGCCTGTTTCCCCTCCGGCTACAGAAATGATCAATAAATACAGCACTTTACAAAGATGGAAAGGATTCCTCGGGCAGTACGTCTAGACTCAGAAAAGACAGAAGGGGAGGTGGGGGTGGATGGTGTGGCTGGGGGAGGGGCAGCTTTTGGAGGCTCCTGTCTTCAGGGTTTGTGGACTGGGAGAAAGAACAGAGCAGAAGTTCCACGTTGGGGATGGGAATCTGCAAACAGCCAGAATACGGGGTGGGGGTAGGGGGTGGGGTGGGAACTGAACAATCTAACTGTGACACAATGTCCTCATACAGATGTAGTAGGAATTTCAAGTCTAACCTTTTCGTTTATTTATTCATCCTGCAAAGGTTTGTCAAGTGACTGCTAAGTTTCCCATGCTGTGCAGGAGCTGAACATTCAGTCCAGAGCAAAGAAAGGCGTTGCCTCTGCCCTTGGGGAGCTGACAGTCTGGGTGGGAATGGCCATTAACTAGCTCACAGGTAAACACTGTAACTACCGACTCTCCAGCAACAGAGCAGAGCAGATAACTGAAAACACTCCCACTATTATTTAGAAATGCTGATAAAACTAATAAACACGATTTTATAGGGACAGTCAAGAGAGCTGGAAAGAATGAAGAATGCCTGGGTTCAAGAAAGAAAGAAAAACTTAAAACCGAGGAGGCAGCCAGGTGAGCTGTCGCTGCCCTGACGAGGCCAGGTGTGTGTACAGAGGGTTGTCACCCAGCTCCCCTGGGGCGGTGGTTCTCCAGGTGTACCACGATCACCTGGAGGGCTTATGAAAACACACTCTGCTACACCCCAGCCCACCTCCCAAGCTTCTGATTTAGTTGGTCTTATCCGGGGTGATAGCTTCTGCATTTCTAAAAGCTTCCAGATGGTGCTGAACACGCTGGTCTAGGGAACCCATTTTAAGCACGCCGACTTAGACATGTGTGTCCCGGCAAGGACAGAGCAAGGAGGGCAGGCAGGATGGAGACCGTCACTAAGCTGGGACCCTCACAAACCACCCCCTTAGTGAAAAGATAACCCAGAAGAGCAGCACCCACCCACAGCACTGCAGCGCTTGTCTGTTTCTGCCTGGCCTCACCTTGGAAAGGCAAATAAAAGGTCTCTCCTGAGAACCGATCACCAGAGCCTGAATCCCACATGGGTTTGGGGTTCAAAATTCAACTCTCAGATGATCTCCAAACCTCTGGGCCAAGGATTTAACATAGAAATTGGTCTAAAGCTAGCAACAGCTCCAGGACATCCGGCAGAAACAAGCACGAAATAGCTGTGGGGAAGCACACCCTCGACGGAGGCACATGAAGTTCCCACTAAACCCCAGTTAAACCCCACTCAACAGAGATTCAGGATTCAAATTAGGGCCACTTGAGGAAATACTCCATCACAGGTGAGAATTCACAGGCGGGACACACAGCAAGATTAGAACCCTAAGCACTGCAAATGATAGAAAAATTCGATTACAAATTGAGAACGTTCAAAATGACCCCAAAGAAAGAAGCAAAGCCATGAGAATGAATAAGACACGGTGAAAGTAGAACGGGCAGGATTGAAAGAGAACCAAACGAAAATTCCAGTCATAGAAATTAGGAGCTCAACCAATGAGTGAGTTAAACAGCAGATAAATAACTGGAAGAATGAATAGGCTGGCGATTGAGATAAAGAAACTACCCAGAAATCAGCACAGAAAGGGAGACAGAAAATGGGTTAAGATTCAGTTACATGGAAAGCAGAACAAATTGGTCCAAAAAACATATAATAGAGGGAATAGAGATAAAGCAATATATTTTTTTAAATGCACTATTTTCCATTATGAACGAAAGATAAAAATGTACCAAACAGGATATATTTTAAAAAGAGAGCCAGACCTAGTTATGTGACCAAATGGGAGGAATGACCTGGAAGACTGTCACTTTTTGTTCTTTTCAGAAAGAGAATGACAATAAAGATACTCTTGACAACCACACAGCACGGCACCCACGCCTTCCTTTCTGAAGGTACCACAACTTCTACACCCATTATGCATTTAATGCTGTGATCACCTGGGTTAACAGATGAGGCAACTGAAGCTTAACAAAGATTAAGCACTTGCTCCAGGTACTGATGCCTTTTAACTCGGGACATCTGACCACAGGGCCACACTGTAATAATGATGATTTGACGTGGAGAAGGGTTCCTGCCGGGTGCACGTCCCCAAAGAAAATGAACAAAATCAACAGGGGCTGCAGACACTTCCTCAGCCCACAGCCCTGGGCTCAGACTAGCCAGGATGCCCAGTTCTACCAGGAGTTAAGCACACAACTCCACTGATAGCAGTATAGACAGATATCAGGACACGCAAATGAGGTCATGCTGGGATTAATCAGCAACAGAAATCAAACCTCGCTCAGTCATGATTCAGTGATTCTGATACACAGAAAACAATGAGCAAAGACACAAATGGGAAAATATTAGGCTTCATCGAGACAAAGGTTAATTTGAGCCTAAATGAAGAGTTTTTTAATTGTGAGGTAGAGCAAAGTAAGACATTTTCTGCATTTTAAGCAAAGTTCTTATCAGGGGAAGCTAGTTAGCCTACCTTGGAGATGTAAAGTTCTACTGCACCCACCCAGTGGGTCTCAGGCTTGGCAAGGACACAGAAGGACTGGGAACATATGTAATAAATATAATCCTGAGCATAGTATTTCAGTGTTTGTCCAAAAAGAGAGTATCAGCTAAGGATCTTTATGTGGTAAATTACAGAAAGATTGCTTCAGACTAGTGAAAACACTATCAGAAATTGCTCAATTATGGTTAAAAACATGGTTAAAAACAAACTAAAAAGTTGGAATTTGGGGGGGCTTCCCTGGTGGTGCAGTGGTTGAGAGTCCGCCTGCTGATGCAGGGAACACGGGTTCGTGCCCCGGTCCAGGAAGATCCCACATGCCGTGGAGCGGCTGGGCTCGTGAGCCATGGCCGCTGAGCCTGTGCGTCCGGAGCCTGCGCTCCGCAATGGGAGAGGCCACAACAGTGAGAGGCCCGTGTACCGCAAAAAAAAAAAAAAAAAAGTTGGAATTTGGGGATTAAACAACTATCTAGCTATTGCAACAACTTGAGAATATACATATATTTTGCTTGAAAACTGCCTTAAATCCTTTAAGGATCAAATGGGAAATAAATGTGGAAAAATTTCACCGTCATGGTGACCTTTCATATCAGGCAAGATATATTGTTTAGAAGGAAAATAATGAAGAGACTTGGAGCGTGGGTGGAGGGCTTTCATCTTTATTATCATTCAGTCGCTGAGGACTCCTCCCCTGCGGCTGTAAAAGAGCCCAGACCCTGGCGTCTCCACCTCCGTTCACCCCCATCGTCTCAGTCCATCCTTTGCCACTGCCCAGTGAGAACGGCAACAGAAGTCTCATGGTTTCCACGTCAGAGGGCCACATCAGTCTTGAAAGGTGCCTCCCCATATCACGTGGCTACCAACCAACATCATCTGCTGCTTGGTCAGGTTAAGTAAAAAGTCACATGAACACTTAGGTCTTCACAGATCAGAGAAAGACCCTGTCATATGTGTCAGAAAATGAATGGGTTTGGAGTCAGGTTCCGTCCAAAGAAAGTTATTCACCTTGTTTTTCTCATTCATTAAAACTGGGGTCAGTGAATGTTTCTGTAAAGGGTCAGATGGCACATAGCTTAGGCTTTGTGGGCTGCATGGTGTCTGGTTGGAAGCAGCCACAGAGGACGGGTAGGTGGTGGGCGTGGCTCTGTCCAATAAGACCTTTATGATGGACACTAGGTTTGAATGCCAAATCATTCTCACATGTCACCAGATACGGTTCTTCTTTGGAAATTTTTTCAACCGTTAAAAAAGTATAAAACCCTTTCTTAGCTGATAGGTCACACAAAAACTGTCAGGGGGCTAGATCTGGCCTCTGCGTCATAGTTTGCTGACCCCTGGGCTAAAATATATGCTCCCTGTGGCCATGGGTCAGTCACTCTCTGTCGCTGCTCTGTTCATCAGTGGTGGCACATAGTAGGTGCTCAGGAAATATGTGTGGGATGGGTCAGCGAATGAGGGGAAGAAGATACTTCACGGACTTTGATGCACATGCCATAGAGCAATGCCTACAGAGGCACAAAGAAACCCACGAAATGCTGTTCGGGGCCTTAATTGAGGAATTGATCTCACGTGGCTTTAATGCTGCAGCATTCTGCTCTCCTCGTCCAATTCTCTTTTTAAAACGACAACTCGATCCATATACGCATTTTTAGGACTCCAGAGTTCATTAGTCACCTTTGAAAATGTCATTTCTCTCTTCCTGCCAAGTCCATGAATATTTATTGACGGCCTACTATGTTCTCGGCATATTTCCTCAGTGCCTTTCAGCAGCAGGGGTGCAACAGCTCGCTGCCCCGAGAGGAGAGAGCGTAAATAAAGCTCCAATAATATTCTCACTGATATCTGAACGTAATTTAAGCCACTCATAAAATGAGCATTAGGCAGTGCAGGTGGAAAGCACCGGGCAGTGTCCTGGGGGTACGTATATCCACCCTTCTCCGTCCTGATTTTCTGGAATTTCAAGGACTCCTAGGTAGTGTGATGCAAGAGGATACATCAAGAATGGAGTCAAGAAAAGAGATATAAAACTGAGGCCTCAGAAAACTGTTACCACGAAAACCACTGAGAACACGCTTTACGCAGTTTTCCTGGGTATCGAATTCAACAGTGCATAAAAGTCCCTGGAGCCTGCCTACTACATCGGTCAGATCCAGGACACGGAATCAATTCTTTCGCTTCTACGGGAGGCTTTCCTTTCCAATAGATGTTTGTTTTTAATAGAGCACAGGGGGATCAATCTTTTACACACAGAAGAAAACTTTGAGATATGTCAGCATAAATGGCCCTGTAACGTGTTCGATGGTTACCAGGTAGAAACCCACGCAAATAACAGTCTTGATCATAAACAATGATACCATTCAGAGAAATAAATGGCTTTTTCCCCCTTTCCAACTTACTCAAGATTTGATAAGCTTCCTCGAGGCTGGCCAGTTCACATCTGGATTCCAGTATGAAGTTTTCTAACTGAGACAGCAAACAGATACAGGCTATGTAGATTTAGAAATAAAGGACTAAGTAGCAAAAGTGAACAAAGTGCTTTCACTTAAGAGAGAAAATATCAGGGGAATAAAGGGGATTCCTTTGTAAATGGAATGAGATATAAATATGGTACATAAAATAAATCTCATTTATATATATTTTAAAATTATATATATTTTAATTTTGTACTCTTCTGTCTGTTATCATTAAGAATACAGCATCATTTGACTCAACAAAGGAAGGGAAGAATAAGAAAAGGAAAGGAAATTTCAAATCTCGTGGGATAGATGTCTGTGGGAGCTGAAACAATCTTCCGTTTTCCAACAGCGAATCCTTGAATTACTTGAATAGAGAGACTGCACACTGGCAAGTGGTCTGAAAACAACAGGTTGGCAAAAATAACAGGAAACACACTGGCAAAGAATTAGAGCAAAGAAGCAGCTACAGAAATCTGAAGTGTGACTGTAGAAATGATAACTTAGTATCCCACCTCCTTCTGCCATCACTGAGTTCTACCACAAACTTGTATTGTTTACAAGTCAAAACAAGCTTTTGGCAACAGCCATGCTGACTCAGTCATAACTGAGAATCAAGCTGTGCTCCGGCCAGTGATAAACACTCCAGGGGTCGGAATGTTGTCAGCTTTGGGGCTTGTGATGTGTTGGAGAGAAGAGACTACACGGGGTTATTTTTTTTTTCTTTCTTTTTTTTTTTTTTTTTTGTAGCTTTCTCCCCAGGAGACACTATAAACATGTAGTTGTCTTTTGAGCCACTACCTATTTGATTTATCTTTGGAATGAAACTTTATTATTTTTTAAATGATGTTCTGAGAATCTGCTACACCCTCAACCTCCTGCTAAATACTTCACTGATCCTTCTGTACTTGTGACTATCACGAAACGGTGATTTTTCCTTATTCCACCCCCATTCCCGTCCTCTTTCTTCCTCTCTTCCTTCCTTTCTTTCTGTCTTTTTCTATATTTCTTAATATCCTAGCCAGAAATGATTGACTAAGAAATTAACTGCCAAAACAAAGATGGATCTTCCAGTCCGGCCGGCAGGCACTGAGTGGCCTGGCGTCGTCCAGGTTCTGGCAGAGGGATGCCTCCCACACTGAACAAAGACACACCAATATGATCCTCTCTCTGAGGAACAGAGAAACTGGCCTATGGATGTCCAAAATGCTAAACAAACGGCCTCATGTTTTAAGTTCAGAAAAATGGCAATTAAAGAAGCCACTAACAAAATTTAAAACAATAGTTATAAAAATGAAAACACAGATGACAAATTATACTACACTTGTTGGACCAAATCTGGAAAAACGACATAGAAAATAGAATGGAGTCATCAGCGTGTTTCATTCCATTAAAATAGACAGATAGCATCCACCTTGGGATGTGGTTATGCTGGGAAGGGTACCTGGTCTCCGTGGTGACCTTATAATCTGAACCAGCTACTGGGAGGCAGATGCCCCCTAAATGGATCATGCAGATCAGACAGGACACTGTAGCACCTTCCTTCGCTAGCTGTAAATTTACTGTTGCCTCTTACGTAGCTTCAGATTCCAATGGATATCAAATGGAATGTCAACATTCTTTGCAGCAAACTGTTAAGGAAAACCTAGTACTTTAAATCATGATGTCAAAACCCAAATAAGCCAATGTATCAAGTTTTTCTTTACAATGTGGCTTAATTACATAAGAATCACCCCCACCAGAAAAAAAACAAAAAAAGTAATAGCTTGAATTAGCAATTTTCTTAATCACACCAAACCTGGTTAGTAGGGTTGACCTTGAGATAAAATGAATAATTACCAAGCTCATTGGAAGCCCACAGACAACAGTTAATAGTAAGGGATTCCCAGATGACCTGGAGGAAAAAAAAAAAATCTTCCTCCGGTATGTTTAAGGTAAAGATAAGAGAATCCATTGAAATTCTGGGAAGAGCTTTGGGATGATCTGCCATGTTTAGAATTTCCTAAGAACAGTCAAAGATGACCTTTTGCTGATGGTTCTTTCCCTTTTCTTCTGGTCTCTGCACTGACTAAACAGAAGGATGGATCATTTCTTCCATTAAATTCTGTTTCTAGCTCAAATATTTGTACACAGGGTTTCTGGGCACTCAGTAGAATTGAACTTCACCTGAGATGGGTTTGGAAAATTCATAGGAGGACCTGTAGGCAGCCAAGAAAAATGTATTTAAAAAATATTTAATGGTGAGGAAACTTACAGGATATCATGTTACATGATAAAGCAAAGACTACCAGTCAAGGATGTAAGAAAATGCATTTTCACGCCACCACTTTCTCAAAATCCACTGCAAACAAAAATAAACAAATACCAAGAGGAAAAAAAACTATATTATCAGTGAAAAAAGAAATGAACCAAAACACAAACATGATGCTTAGCCGCCAAATCCTCTGAAATCCGGGCACGGGGGCAGACAGAGAAGGCCCACACACGCCTCCCTGGGACCCACAGATGTCCTGCAAGCAGGGGCAACTGGATTGGAGGAGCTCATCACTGAGGGCAGCCAGAGAAGACTCAAGATGCCCAGGTAAACGCGAATCTCAGGTGAACAATGAAATATGTCCCGAATACTGCATGGAATACAGTTTCCCTAAAAATGACCCATTGCTCATTTGATACTCAAATTTCACTGATGTCCTGAAGTGCACAAAATCATGTTTAGATCAGCAGGAGAAATCTGGCTGACCTATCGATGGGCTTCGTTTGCTTTACATACTTTTTTAAAAGCTTAAATTTACTGTCAACATGTGAAAATGAAGGTCTTTGGATCCTCTTGAAAAATGTGATCATGTGTCCAATTCCCATAAGGCAAGAAGAAGCCAGGGTCCCCTCTGAATGGGAATGTTCATGCTCAGGGTTACTTGTCTGCTTTTAAGGTAAGTGACCCCTTAATTCATTGGCATTACTGCTTAGCTCTTGGAAGTTTTGCTTTGTTTGGTATTTCGGTTTGCTCCTCTCTCCCTTGGATCTGCAGGTGTGGGATGGTAGCAGAAGCTAAGATGCCCCATTAGCCACTTGGCCTGATGAAGGAGCCCTATGGCCATGACTGAAGACTCTTCAGTGTCAGGTCATTGTGGAATCTGGGCTTGAGCCTGCAGGCTAAGGAAATCTGCTGGAAGTGAGTGAGGCAAGAGAAGACAGTGATGCCTAGAGCCTTATTAAAAAAACAAAATACCTTTTTTGGGGGAATTCGCTGGTGGTCCAGTGCTTAGGACTCTGTGGTCGGGGAACTAAAAGCCCACAAGCTGTGCCGGTATGGCCAAAAAAAAAAAAAAAAAAATCTTTTCTTCGCATTAAAATAGGATGCCCAGAATTATCCCCTTTCTGTAGAAGGTACTTGATCTATTTCTCTCTTATCAGCACATATGCTGGAGAGAGATGCAGGCACTGGGGATAATTAACTTCTGATGGTTGAGAGATTAGGTGATAGCTTTTCGTATCTTTCTTTGTATTTTTCTGTATGGCTTGAATTTTATATAAGAGGTTTCATTTTTAGCAGAATATTAAAACCATTATTCTTAAGTAAATGGAATAAACTACAACTACCCCCAAACATATAATTTATGTTACCCTAAAACGTTAATAATGGTTGTCTCTGGGTGATAGGATTATAGATTGGTTTTGTTTTTATTTTGCTTTTTTGTGTGTTTTTCATACTGTCCCCAATTAGTAGGCATTAATTTCACATTTAAAATACAATAACTGGCATTTCTTAAAAGATAGCAAAACTTTGCCAACTGAAATCTATGAAAAAGGACAAAGGCTACAAAAGCAAGAGCTCTTCTGGTCTCGTGTAGCCTGACTGTAAAAGGTGGTAGAAAAGGAGCATTTCTTTCATTCTTTTTAATGAATACGCTGATGTCTATTATGCCGAAGTCTCCCCTAAGAACTCATCTTCCCTCTAAACGGCCCTTCGTACATCAATAAATCTGTCCTTTTTACAAAATGATTTCAGCTTTCTTCCCACCTACCCTCATTTTATATGGAGAGACCAGAAAGCCTCCAAAACCGCCCGCCCTCTTGAAGTTAATGTATTCATTAGTCATAATTGCCCCCAAAATATCCTCACCCATCTTGGTCTCCTAGTTACTTAATGGTTTTGATTGGATGTAGAACACTTTTATCTGGGTTAATTTACTATTCATAGTACAATGATGGAGTATTCATTTTGTTACCCAGATTACAGCAGTAAATGGAGTTATGTATCATCCAGAGGACAGCTCCACGGGAGCTCAGTGTTAAAATGCCTTCCAGGCATCTTAAAGTAGAAAACAACATTCCTACCAAAACTCTGTCCTTTTCAGCATTTCTTGCCCGAACTTGCAGCTGCCCATTGCCCTCACGTGAATGGATCTGCTGGTCAATGCCCCGGCTATACTTGCTCCTGAACGCTTGAAAGCATGATTCTCAGCTTTGAGGTGGGCGGGGATCACCAGGGGAAAATAATCTACCGTAAGGATGCAAAGAGGACAGTGTTGAGTCAGAGGCAATCAGAACTCATGGGAAAGTCTAGGTTTGCTTGAACATAATTTGCCCTTCGAATTTCCTGCAACCCTAGCTCGGAACCCGACCTCCTGCCTAGCAGGCTGTCTAGATTCTACCCAGATCCGTAGTTCAAAATCTAGTTTCTACCTTCCTGACTTCCGATGTACAGGCCATATCTAGGAATTCCGTCCTGCTGGCCCCTAAGACCTGTTCTGGCTGTGCTGAGACTGTATCATATTTCACTTTCCCCCCAAACCCTGAAGAACTCAGCCCTTCTGCCTGTGGTCTGAAATCGGAATCTGCTTCCTGAAACCCTTTCTAAGTGTGGAGACAGGCACGTGCTTACCCTAACCAACCGAAATCTTCTTTCTCTAATCCCCACTTGGACTCAGTGCCACCTTCGGGACACAGCCCCAGAATCACCACCCTGTTCCCTCTGCTGGCTATGCAGGAGTCTGCAGATGGGACTACTGTGTCTTCCTAGCCTAGAACATGCTTCTCGTGGAAGGTTAACTGCTTGAGAGTTAGGAAACTGAACACGGATGGGCCAGGATGACCAGCAGCGGTCAGTCAAGGCTGGGCACCCAGGAGGGGTCTGGAGAGGTTTCTACTGCCGGTCCTCCAGCACATCAGCTACTCATCCCCAGGGGTCCCCAGCCAACAGCTGGAGGCACCGTTGATACTGATGGAGAAGCAAAGTATAAATGTGATGGCAGCGAGAGCCTGGAACATCTGAGGAGATAATCTAGATCTCAAGTGTCCGCAGGGACACATGGAGCTCTGGGAATGAAAAAAGGCTCTTCTTCAGGGCAATACAAAGAAACTCTCGCAGGACAAAATACAATAGAATTGCAAACAGCCTCTGTTTCTGCCTGGGTGGTGTAGCCACCAGGAGATAAGTTCCACAGAGAACCAGCTGCCTTCCTCATCAGTAACTAGGAGCCAGTATTCTCTGGAAATGTGACGACCAGATGTGCAAAAATACACATATGAAAACACACTGCAGCATGGCAAAAAAAAATAAGAAAAAAAGGACTAGAAACAAAGTATATGTCCATCACTGTTGTAAAGTTTTTCCTAGATTATGGTAAAATCCACACAAAATTAGTATGCAACCAATTTTTAAAAGAGTCTTGCAGGGACTGGGTCGGAGGGGTCTCTAAATGAATAGACTACTCAGTCCATCCCTCAAAAGAATGACAGCGAAGTGGATAGAAATATTAATAGCATGTGTGTGTGTGCTGTGTGTTTAAAGATGCAATGAGAACATGCAGTCACCAAAAGTCTGGCAGGGGTTAGATTAGGGTGATGAGGACTCAGGAGATTTTTACTTCATTTTATTTCTATGTATTGTTCCGTTGTTTTAATAATGAACATGAATTATTTATATAATCAGAAGAACGAAATACTGAGTTTTGGGGTGAACCAGGTATATATGGTAGTAATAGGGTAGAAATTAGCTTGTGGACAGAAGGGTCCTATATCCTTCAGGCTGGGGACCGCAGAAATATTCAGAGAATGACCATTTTCCCTCCTAACCCCTGGCCCCGAGCCATTGGCCTCCCCATCCGTGGTCTAGGTATTTGGGGGACCTAATATCTTGCACAAACTGAAGTACAGTTTTCATTATGTAAACAAGAAACCCAGATTCCCTCTGGAACCCAAATCTGAAACAAACAGAAACATCTGTCTGAATAACGAGCTGTTAGCCGTGTTCCGGGGGGCAGGAGGCAGCCGCTGATCACACATGGACATCTGAGACCCTGGCTTGGGCAGCACAGACCGCGTGGGGTGCTGTTAGCATCTGGGGGACTGCACAGGTCTCCTCCAGGCCCACCAAGTTCCCGTGCCCTCTCCGTATCAAAATTAGCCCATCCAGGGTGAGAAGGATCGTGCCTCCTTGATTTTCAGACAAACAATCACATCAGACTCGACTTGTCAATAGGCCCGGAAATCAGCCCTCCCACGTTTCGGGAGTAATTATTAGTCTGCAGATACATCTCCCTGAATGTTAGCTGAGACAAATGTTCTGCTCTGCACATTTTCTGATTTTAATTGAAGGAGAGTAACTAAGTATCTCGAAGAAGCAGTCATTATACACAGGCTCAGGGTGGGCTGACCTTCTGCGGAAGATGACTCGGGGGCTCCTTGGGGCAGTTGATATGTTACCCCCTCATTACACCCCATGATTTCCAAGGCAGCCGACATCTCCTGCCCAGGACGAGCCCAGCTCTGGCTGCAACTCAGGGGGGGAGAAGGGAGCCTGGCGTATTTCCAAGAAGTCACTGATAACTAATGAATCGCAGCATCTCACTGACTCTCCACACCCAGAGGAAGAATGAAGTGTGTGGACTGTGGGCAGGGGGCCGTGTGATTTGCGCAGCCGCCTTTGGTGGTTTAAATCAGAAAGGCCCTGGGGGGAGCGGATGGAGAACAATGTATAGTCGAAATGAACGTCAGGGCGCTGGGTGGAGGTGCCGATACCACCCGTGCATGAAATACTGTTGTGCACCCACATACAGACCACACAGGAAAGGCAAGATCAGACCTCCCGCTGGGGCCATAACACATATTTGAGGTTGGACAGCCTGGGGAACATGCCCACATTTTAGAATGCAAGTCACCTATACCAAGGAAAATATCTCCCAAATTCAGTCTTACCTAAAATGGTTTTAATAGCAGAATCTCATTATCACAGCAAAGGCCAAAATCTTTGACCTTTGTCCCTTTGCTTTGACCCTTTGTCCCTTTACTCCAGACAGAGACTCCAGTGCAACCCCTCTGGGTGCGTTCGCCTCAGAGAGGATAAGTGAGAGTCAAGTACAGACAGGCTGGCTCAGAGCCACGACTCACAGCCACCGAACAGCACTGCCCCATCGCCGTTCCGTGTCCCCTCCGTGTACATTCACTCGTGTACAGAACCAAACAGCCACCTGGAGCGGGAAGGTGGCCCAGGCCCCTGAATGCCCCATGACGGTCGGTGCCGAGCTGTGTTACCTCAGCTGCCAACTGACCTGTGTATCAGATGGAGTCTTTTGTTTTTTTCTCACCAGACACTGAATTAGGCAACTGGACACAAATTACCTGAGTCCACAGGAGGGAAGGACCCCCATGGGGTCCCCTTCCTCCCAATCCCACCGCCCTTGACACTCGTGCTGAAGTCACCACTCCCAGGAGCCGCTCCCTGCACCCAGGGCTGGGGTAGCACCCTCCTCTGACCACCTCTGTGCCAGCCACGGAGAGGGAAAACCTTAGGCTTTCTCCTTCCAGCCCTGAACGGGGAACTGGCTCTTCTTTCCCCCTATCTCCACTCCCACCCCAGTGTCTAGCACAGCATCTGATACTTAGTGCGTGCTGGTCATTGACTTTAACTTGCTTTCCCAGCATAACAGCCGTGCAGAAAAGCACAGGCATCAGCTCTCCGCTGAGCACACTCCCGTGGACCCAGCCCGGATCGGGGACAGGACATTTGCAGCCCCCAGACGCATCCCTCCTGAGGTCAGAAGGCTCCCTTAACAATCACGGGTGCCATTTCTCGGCTCTCATGCCAGCGAGGCTGTGCGTTCCTCCCTCCTGTTCAGCAACACAGATGGAAAAGCACCCAGGTGCTGGCCCGTGGGTTCGGCAGGTGAATCACGAAGACCAGGCAGACCCTGCCTCAGCCACGTGGAAGCAACGGCCCAGCCGAAACACACAGACCCTGGCATCTCTGGGATCCTGACGTCAGAGCTTTGAAGGAAATGCACAAGGTGTCCTGATAGAGAATGAAGAGGGAGGGCGACTTGAGAACATGAGAGTGAAACTGAAGCCAAGACGGAGGGACGGCGCAGGGGCGGGCGAGCACATCAGCAGGACAGCGTCACGCCGTGAGCCCCTCGCAGGGGCAAGGTCCCAGGGTGTCACTCCAGGACCCAGCAGTGCCCCCCCACCTCAATGACTGGGCCCTGCGTCGGTGAAGGCGGTTGTGGGGCGGGGATGGGGAAGACGGAGGAGCCCCCCCCCACCACCGAGGGCCTTCCAGGCACGTGGAGCTGCTGTGACAGAGACCGAGCCCCCGGCAGGAAGTAAGTGCGGGCTTAGTGGTCCTCTGCTTCTTCTTTCAAACCACAACCCCCAGCACCTCCTTCCCAGGATGCCGCCCTTGGTTCTCGGCCAAGTTCAGATTCCCCTCATGACCATCTGCTGCCTCAGTGAGTGATGTGCTGACAACCTGCTCATCAATCCGTAATCCCCCCAGCCTGGGGTCATTACGAGTGGCCGTTATCTCGTCCGGAGCTGCCCTCGCTCACAGAGGGCTTGAAAGAGCTCCCCTTACACTCTGCAGCCCACTGACCTGAAAGGCCCCGGCAAGGCCCAGGAGATGGCTCCTTACACTAACGAGTTCACCCAGAAGTGGGATCCCAACGGTTTCAATAAAAATAGACACCAAAGGACACAGGGGGTTTTGAATCTGTGAGTGATGCCTGAGCAAGTGTCCTCAGTCATTAAGAAGACACTCAGACCCACCTGAATTTCAGTCCCACTGCTTCCACCTCCTGCTGCCCCCGGCAGCCCCCAGCCCAGCTCCTCATGCCCGATGTCCCGGGGCTCGAGGGAGACCCGGCCCCACTAGGGAAGGTGGTCTGCGTGTTTATTTATTGGGAACACTCCTTTTTTATAGAAAGGAAGAAAATTCTATAACTTACAAAACTAGTTCTTCAAATTGAGGCTTCACCCACCTCCTCTCCGCCAGGCCTGCTTTTATTCAGGCAACAAGTATTTACAGAGCAAAGCGCTCTGTATATGACAGACTCTGGAAAACTGCAGTGGACAAAAGAGGTGAAAATTCCTGCCCTCGTGGCTCTAGTGGGAAGACAAAGAATAGGTGAACAAGCAGGCAAGCAAACGAGTCCACAAACAGAGATTCCCCATGTCCCATGGTAAGTGACACACGGGTGGCCTGGAAGAGAAGCAGCGATGCCGGCCGTGCGACCCTACACCCAGTGCTCAGCAGGGCCCCCGGAGAGGAGGCCTCCTTTGGGCGGGGGCAGGAAGGGGGCAGGAGAGCAAGTGGGTCGACACTGCAGGAGAAGCGTCCCTGGCAGAGGAAACAGCAAGTACCAATGTCCTAGGCGCAGACAGGAAACACCCAGGTGGGCAGGAGCCCCACACACGGTGGTCAGAGACTGGATTCGGGATCCCTTATCTGGGATAACACCATTATTTCCCCATATTCAAATCTGTGCAGAACATGCTTGCCCTGAATGCAAAATTGTTTCTACAAGAGTGTACTCGAACCACGCCTTCCTCTCACAAAATCAAGAACAGATTTTTATTTTCATCAGTAACTAACACTTATGACCTTAAGCAAATGCACAATACTTGATTAGCTATGTGAGGAGGAAATGAACAATAGTAATATTTGACCTTTAAAGAGCATTAGATGCCTGATGAAAAATATTCAGCTGAAAAAAAACACATCATCTTGGCTCCAGAAGAAGATGTCTTTCACCATCTTCTTCAGTTTGGGCTCAAAGCAAGCAAAATATTTTGCCTTGTCTGGAAACCTTCCTAGAATCATCTGAATAAGACATGACCAGGCTACTCTGCTGCCTGGGGTTGGTCTTTGGACAGGACCTTCTGGACGTCCCGTGGGATGGAGGGCGGGGAAGGCCACACAGCCCCTCTGGCCTGGGGAGTGTGGGGTCCAGGGAAAGCCGACCTGTGTCCAGGCCAGATGCACGAGCTGTGGTGTGTCGAGGGCAGCCTGGGGGTCTAATCTGAACAAGGAGGACAACGGTGCTCCCCACCAGCATCCTCACATGGAGACTGAAATGAGACAACGCAGAGCCGGGTGCCGGGAAAAAATGAGGCCATGTCGGCGCCTCTTAGTCCCCAGAGACCCACGGGGGACCAAGGGACTGCCCAGCAGAGAGCTCGAATCTGAGTCTCTCAAATCTCATCGTGCACAGGAATCGCTGTGCACGGGCATCTTGTCGGACGGTAGCTTTTGAGTCAGAGGCCAGGCTGGACCAGGGATTCTCATTCCTCTCCACTCCCAGCTGATGTGGATGCTGGCGGCCCTCTGGCCGCACGTTGAGCATCACGGCAGAGACACCTGGGGCCCCTCTGCCCCGAGCACCCCCAGGCCCCCAGGAGCAGCGACTTCACACCAGGCGGCCCCCAACCCCCCGACTGCCCAGGGCTCTCTGCTCTGTCCGTGCAGCTGCACCTCCTGTTTCTATCGCGGCTCCCCACGCGGCCTTTCACCTCCTCCTCCTTACTCAAGGTCGGTCAGTCTCCCACTCGCCCAGCACCAGCATTCTCTTCTGAAGGTTCTCGTTGGCCCAACAGGTGGCTCTGGTCCTCAGGGCCACCAGGACCCAGAGCTCCACATCCTCCCCCACCTGCGTGCCAAGCCTTTTCACCTGGAATCCACAGACGCGACAGTGGAGCAGACAGGGCTTCCCTCACGAGGCCCCTCAGCTGGACTCCCAGGCCTCCAGGTGCACAGGGAGGGATGCGGACCCGCGTCTGGTAAACCCTAAGGAGCGACGCTGCCACAGACACTGTCCCCCGAGCCCTCCACGGTCCAGTCTGAGTTGTCTGGCTGGGCCAGCCGGGAACGCTGAGCGATGAAGCCAGTGACAAGGGGTGCTGGAGGATGTGCCCCCACTCCCTCGCCCCTGGGCGTCCCAGAGCTCCCAGCAGGGGTCAGCCATGGTCATAACCTTCTTGATAACTAACACATCCCGTGTTGGCTCCGGACCTGCCCCGTCTCATTTCCCTACACCCCTACTGATTCTGCCTGAAATCGCCTTCTAAGTGAACTCCATGGGTGCAAGGCCTCGCTTCAATGTCTGTGTCAGGGGAACCCAAAAGCACACCCTCTTGGGCTCTTGGGAGCACCCGAGCTGAAGAGAGGCCGCATCCTGGTTCTCCCCACAGGGCACGTGCTTCTCTCTCAAGAAGGTCCTCAGAGAAACACAGGCTGGTGTTTCTGGTTAGAAACCACTTCTGGCTTGCGTGGCCCTTATTTACCGAGGGCTGCCCTGTAAGCTAACGCGGTCGTCGTGCTCCTGAGATGCAGACACGAGTGGATTTTGCATAGGAATTCCCTGATTTCCTCACCGAGGACACGCAGCCCAAACCAATAAACCCGTCTGCCTCTTCAACGTACTGGCACGTCGTCCCTGCCAGCCATGGGGTTTCACAAGAAATGTATTAAGTCCACATTCGCAGAGCATGAAAGGAATATTGAGATGCTACGGCAATCAATTCTTCATAAATAATATAAATAATATAAATAATATACATGTGTAACCACATTACATATTCAAAGCAGCAGTCAGGTGGTCGGGGGAATGATCATTTATTCTGCTGAATTTCTTCAGAATGAATTCTGGGACAGAGCAAACAAAAAAGTTATAAAATAGGAATTATAGGTAATGAGTGCCTTCTCGTTGCAAGGGAGTCTGACTTGCTGTTACGCATAATTAAAGCAGGTGAGGTCAGGGTTAAGCTTCAGGTGATTTTATGAGGAAACACTCTGTATTCTTTCATGGCGCAAGAGTAACATCTGTTTATTTTGCAAAGATTCATCATTTGAAATGATTAGAATCTGAATGCATTTTATTAATACATTGTGATGAAAATATCACTATGCAATGGCAGAACTGTGACTGTGGTCTGCATGTTTGGATTCCCTGATGTGGAGGTTTTATTTCTTCTACAATCCCCCTAGCTCCAGTGAGTGTGGGGCTATCCTGTGTTTTAAGGTTACCATCTTTCCGGGGAGAATAATAGAGTTTTGCCAGCCTTAGAATGGCATCAGACTATCTCAGCAGGCAGAGTAAGGATAAGGCGGGAGGTGGCTGGAGGCATGGGGGACTGCTTTGAACATGTATGGTCCTAACGTGCCAGGTAAGTTAGATCCTTTGGGCTCTCTCACTTCACCCACATGAGCAAATTATAAAAAGGACCTTGAGTGCAGGAGCTGGTCAGTGTAATGGTGAAGGGTCTGGGTGGGTCTGGCATTCGGACAGAGCTGGGTTCAAATCTGGAGCCTACAATATCCAAGCTGTGTGATCCTGGACAGTCACTTAACCTCTCTGATCTTTAGTGCCTTGACTTGTAAAATGGAGATAATAATGTCTCCTTTAGAGGGTTGACAAGAGGAGTGAGAGATGGGAGAGGGAGAGCACTTATTACTCTGAGGGCACAGGGGAAAACCATCTAAAAGGAAGCTCTTGCCACAATTCTTATAATCATCAACCTGGGTTTCTCCCAAAGCACCCAGGTACTTCCTGGGTGCCCTACCCTCTGCTGACCGTAGAAGACATCAATTAAGCATAATTAAAAATTTCTCATAACACTGAAGAAGCCGCTGAGCCCAGGATACGTTCACATCACAGAACCTTCCACAGTCGGACTTGCATCTGGCCGAGGCAGCCACCTCAGAGGCGAGACCTCCAGTCCTCGGCACTGCTGCCCACGCTTGGCCGGGCGGGCACGGGGGCTGCAGAGGGGAGCAGAGCAGCATCAGGATGGAGGCACGAGGGCGCTCTGCAGCCAGGTGCGCCCAGGACCCTCGTTCATACACGGGGGGCTCAAGAGCGCATGGTGAGGGGAGGTGGGAAGGGCTCTGCAGGGCAGGGCGTCAGGCACACAGAGCTCGCGGGCAGCAGGAAGGGGCACCTTGGCTGTGCTGCTGTTGCGATCGTCACTAGGGCTCTGAGACCTCAAGGAGATGCAGCAGCCCCTGCCCCCATCCTTCCCACTCTCTGTGGACCCACCTGGAGGAGCTCCAATGTGGGGGATGGAGAAGGGGAGTGAAACACAGTCCTCAGAGGCCGTTCTCCTGGGTAGCTGGAGAGAATGCTCAGGCGGCCATGAGATGCCACCTTCTGGGAGAAGGTGCCACCCAAGAAGGAGGTCTTAGAAGCCAAGCACAGCTGACCATGCCTCCTTTGGGTCACTCGGGTCCCAGCTCTAATGTGAATAATAAGAACATTCTCAGCTTCCTCCATGGGATTCTCTTGGCGATAAATAACACCCCCCCCCCCAACTCAAAGTGGCTGAAACATGAAGGGAATTATGTGGTTCATCTTCCTAGAAGTCCAGCAGGAGAGCAAGCTTCAGGAGGACTCACGTGTCCACGCTGGTTCCGTTCCCACAGCCCCCCAGGCTGGCCATCTCCACCAGCGAGATGGCAGGAGCACCTCCAAGCCCAACATGCAACACAATCCCAAAGAGGGGAGGGAACGTGTCTCTCCCAGTGCCAAAATTCAGGTGGCTTTTTGTCTCCAGAATCCCCCGTGCCTGTCAGCCACTGTTTGACCCAAGTTCACTTCCACACCCAGCCCAGCCCTGGGAAGGCAGGGTGGCCGGCTTCCCTGGAGCCACAAGGACCTCAAGGCTGAGGGGCGAACACAGGATGGAGGCTCTGTTGGGAAAGAAAGAAGGAAAACCGATGCAGCGCAGGCAATCAGCACGGCCCAACAGATGCCTTCCACACGCTGATGTCAGATTCTGTGTTTGGATTGCCGGTGATTCAAAGCAAGCGCCTCCTTCCTTCAGCTAATAAGTCCATAAAGTGAGCATCAACGTTTTATTTCATTGTGACGGGCTGTCAGTAAATCTAAGGAGTAAATGTGATGGTGGATTTGTTGTTGTTGTTCTTATACAGTTTTTGGCCTCCCCTCACAGAAGCGTAAAAAATTCTCTTCGTACTGGTTCCATAGGAGGCTTTTTCCAAGACAAATATAACATCCAGAGACACCCAGCATTTTCAGCGCTGGCAAAAACAACTCCAGCATCCTCACTGCACATCAAAGAGAGACAGCCCTGTTCTCCAGGCCTTGATGCTCAGTCACAATATTTAAGAATAGTAACAATTAACTGTGCTACACAGAACTACAGAGACTCTCAAAAGTCATCACTCAGCAAACAAGACTGAGGTTTTAATTACCAGACCCTCCCCTCTGCTTCCTACACCAAAATTCGAGTTCTGAGGAGCCATGGTTTGGGGACAGGAGGAGACGTGGGGCCGGGTTGGAGAGTTTGTTTTCCTAGAACTGTTCTCACAGGGGCTCACTGTTTTGTTTGAGAGAAGCACTGACTTTTCAGAAAAAGTTCAGAGAAGCCCTTGGAGAAAGAAAAGGAGAAACAGGGAGATGTCCAGAAGAAGAGCCTTCCTTCCCTCTCCGCCCTCGGGGGAGTGGAAATGGGCACACTTTGAAGCCTAATTCTGTATCCAGCAAAGCTGAGTCTCTACCATTGACACTCACCTTGAAGAAACACCATCAGGAACCTGGCCATGGTTTTAAAGAAAGGAGCCACCACTCTATATTGGTGGCCCTGCCTTGTAACCTACAGAACATTCTGCAGGTCCACTGTCCCCAAAGCTGGTCTCTGAAGGAGCAGGACCCCTTCTGCTCCCAGCAGTCCCTGCCACCTGCATCATGCTCTGTGCCTCCACGCATCACACACTGTGGACCCTCCTGCCTCCCAGAAACGTCCTCCGACCTTCTCTTGGTGCCCACGTTCCCACACTCCTTCCTTCCTGCTCCTCTGACCAGAGAGGTTCGACCTCCACACGTGTGAATGGGCAGCTTCCTCGCTCACACGATCCAGCTCCCATCACCTGTGGTGTTTGCACGTCTCCCCCGTTAATCACAAGTGCCTTGCAGTTCACGCTCACGTCATATTTGTTCCTTAGCAGGCCCTAGTGCTGGCCCCAGGTCTGAATGGAGCCAGTGATGCCTGTTTATGGAGCCCTCTCCTTTACTGTCATATCTATTATTAACACAGCCCCACTTTTCAAAGTGTATTTTCAGCCCAAGTCTCTCCTTCTGTTACTAAGCCCCTCCCCACCCATGGGTGATCCTGAATTTGCTTTTATGTTCTAATAAGGTGTAAATTAATCCATTTTACAGATTGAATTCCAGAAAATTTGAATCCTGGGTCAGTTTCTGCCATACTGGGGGACAATGCAGGTCTGGACAAATCACAGAGTGGATGTCTGTTGGGAGGGTCCTGGGTGGGGAGAGAGAGGCACGCAACATTTCCAGACATAAAACCGCCTCTGGTGTGATCTTGTGCAGGCCTTGGTTTACCCCCGTTACCCTGGAGAATGGAGAGGCCACTGAAAGGGATGAGACACTGATGTCATGCATTTTGCTACTTTCCTGGAAAAGCATCATTTCAAGTGCATTGTGGGTGCTCCGCCCCTGCCGCCCCCCCACCACACACACAGTGGGCAGGAGTCGTTCACATTACAGCTGGTGGGTGGACGGACTTACTGCACATCACACAGTGTACGGGAGGGTGTGGTTTAGGTGTGTTCTCTCCTGAGTGTGTTGATATCATCCAGCCCCACAACTCCATGTGGGGTCACCGTGCACGTCTGCAGGATGCACTGACAAGGGGTGCTTGGATTCTCAGGGTGTTTTGGTGTGGCGCTAACCCAAAGGTGCCGATCTCATCCTACGGGATAATGCTCATCACATGGCAGCACCAAGATCTATACAGACCAGAAATAACGCGGCGGGACTTCTGACCCCTTTGCTGTTATGAGAAAAGGCAAGTCTGTTTCAATGTGGGAAACCCCCCAAAGTGACCACAATTTCACGTACCTTCAACACCCACCCTCAGCTCATCCTTCATGCTCACCTTCCTCTCTGTCGTTTGCAAAACGGGACAAGATTAAACAGAAGGCTCTCAGGTGCCTCAGTGGCCAGCCTCTGTTTTCTCATCCCTGTGAAGTTCAACACCATCAACACATCAACCAATGAACCTCCTTTATTTTTCTCAGCTAAGTACACGTCATCCCGAGGCAGAGGCTCTCCCATATAAGGATACAGCACCGCGGCTCACCACAGGGGACCTGGGGATGCGCTGAAGCAGACTTTCAGTCTGGGGACTGCAATCTGGGATCATGTTACATCTGTAGCTACTGCCACTTTCAGAGAGAAAGACAATGTTGCCCAGGGCTGGCAAAGGTTCACAGTCACAGTCAGACGTAAATTTCCCCCAAATGTCCATATCCTTTGAATGACGGCACCAGTAATATTGATTAAAAAAAAAAAAGGTTTCGAATGGAATGTTCCCCAATTAAAATATAGCATCTGTCTTTATTCACATGATAGTTTATCTCAAATAAAATCTCTATCTCAAATAAAATCTCCAAGCTACATTTTGGAAGGCAGACCCTGTGGCAGGCCACAAAATTTATCTCTTGAGAGAGAGACAATGAAAACACATATAAGTAGTTTCCATCAGCACAAAAGAGGGAGGAATTTACAGAACTGCAGCCTTCCTCAGATTTGAAATCTGGGCTCCTCCAAGCATCCCAAATGGCTCTTGCACTGGGAGGCTGTGTTTGACGGAAAGAAAAATGGACCTGAATTAACATTCCTTGAATATCTACTCTGCTCACGTGGTGCCAAGCACCCTGCCACACACGCCATCGCCCATTAACGACGAGTGCAGAAGCAACTGGAAACGTGAAAGTACAGGCTCTAGAAGGAAAGAGGCAGCAGTACCTTTAGTGCCGGCAGGAAGCACCGGCGGCCACTGATCATCTTTCCTGTGTCAGGGTCTATGCAAAACTCCATGTGGATTTTCGCAGTCTTCAAAGCTTCTCTGTAAGATGCACGCTACTACCATCCCCATTTTGCAGATAAGAAGGCCGAGGCACAGAAAGGTTGAGACGCTTGCCTAAGGTCACACAGCTGGTGTCAGAATCAGGGTCCACATATAGGTAGTGATTCTGGGGTCCCTGCATTTTCACTCCTCTGGTGTGTCCAGCACACCTGCCACTAGTAGACAAGGGTCCCCTTCCCTGCACACATGACAGTGGTTTGCATCTCCAAGACCCACGGCTGGTGCCATCTCTCCTGTAGTCTTTAATCCTTCTCTGAGTCATCTTTTAAACGTTTTGTGGAGCCTAAGATAGTGAGGACCACTGGATCCTTCTGTAAGGAACCTAATGGAAAAAATACTGATCATTTTCCCTAAAAAATGCACACACCAGCTGGCCTTGGAATCCCATTTCCTAACCCCATCACACGGACCCCCTAGAGCCTCGAGCTAAGAACGTCTGTCCTGCAGGACCCCCTTGTGAGACCTTGCTCATAAAGGCATGAAGCAGTTGTTGGTTTGATGTAGCTTGCTTTGTGCAATTCATCTTAAATTACCCTGAGATCCGCCATGGAGAAACTCTATTGATTGCTATTAGATTTGTTTTGTTTTCATCCTGATTCATATTCAAAACTGAATTAAGTTCTGTGGAACAACACCCATCAAACGCTTCTCAAGGAGTAGAACGCCATTATTATAGCCTTAAGATTCCACCTACTATTTTTTTTTCCCACGAGCCCACTCAACTCAAGAAGGGAGCATTAACTAATTGGATAATTAACATGCAAATGAAGGAGGCTGGGATTCAAACAGCCAATGAGAGGACTCATCTGGGCTGAATCTCCTCTGGACCCAAGCTGGAGGCAGGCTCCCTGCACCCTGCACGTCTCCCAGAATCTGAGGGAATGAGGTATTCCATCCATCTCTTGAGCTGTTGCTTTAAACTGCCATCCGGAGCAATCGCCCTCCTGGCTATCGTACATCCAAACTAAACCTACGTGTTCAGAAGCCCAGAAAATGAGAGCAAACCTAGCACTGCTTGCCTTACCCAAGGAGTAAGCTGTGGTGCCGGGTCCCTGCAGGTGTAGGAATGGCCGTGCGTGGACTAACTCACCCCCAAACACTACTCGTCGTGTGAGGAACACATTCCTGTTTGGCTTTTCTTCCAGCAGCTGAGTTCTCTTTCTTTCTAATCGTTTTTTTTTTTTTTAATCACGTGTGATCATTGCCTTCCTGCTAAATTTGTAGTGAGATGCTGCAGACTTGTGACCTGTGGCTGAACGGATGAGGGTGTGGGAACAAGGTGGCTGCTCTCCGTGTCAGTCTCCCCACACCTGGAAGAGAGCCGACGGGGCTACTCCCCTCCCCTCCGAGACGTCACCTAAGCTGTTCACATGCCACTCCCTGAGCTCGCCTTGAGCAAGCAGGCTGAGGAGCTACCTTCCTTAATCTCAAGAACGAATGAACAGTGGTAGAAATTCAACTTTTAATCTCTCCTCTTCAAGTCAGCTGAGCTACTTCAAAAGGCTGTGGGTGCACAAAAGGCCTGCGGGTCAAGGGAAGCTGTAAGAGTTTAGACGTTGAGTCAGGGAGTTTCACTTCTCCAGGGGTCGGGTGAGCCCCCCCTTCCCCCAGACGCCATCCCTTAGCGAAGCGGGAACAGTGTAACTGGAAGGACTGGGGAAGGTCCCCTGTCCCTGAAGTATCACCCACTCTGGTAAGCTGCAGAACGAGCACACTCGTGGGGCTCAGACTAGTGAGAGGTTCTCTGAGAAGGAAAGTGGCATCTTAAAGGGAGAGTCCGTGCCTCCAGAGGGGCCGCTGGTGGTGGGAGCACCTTGAGATGACATGTCGCGAGCAAGGCAAAGGCATCGTCAGAGACAGCAGGTGACGAGGGGCAATGCAGAGACCCTGCGGAGAGGGGGTCACACGGGAACGTCCTCGTAACCCAAGGTCCCCTTCTCCCCTCTGCCACAAACATGCAGCAAACTCCATGTCTACACCCAATCTCTGTCTTGGAGAGGATCAGAGGAACGTGACAAAAATCTGAAGGCCTGAATCTTTTAATGAAGAGACCGGACATTACCACTATATAGCAGACAAGGGCACCCGGAGTAAGGTCGGGGCAGCTGTACACAAAAATTAACAAACAGATGAAGCGACCACATGGCCTCTGTGTATCTGGGCGAAATAGGAGCAAATCTGTGAGCCTGACACACATCAACCAGGGGCCAGGGGAGGCCGGCTCCCTGCGAAGCGAAGGCCCAGGGCGACGTGTGGCCACCTCAACAGGTAAGGACATGCCCATGTCCTTCGAAACAACAGGAAGGAAACGTGGGAACCTGAGATGGGATTTCGGGTACTTCTCACCTCTACCTCTTGCACCGTGAGCTTTCTCAGTACACCGCTCACTCTTTCCACTGGCCGAAGAAAAAGACATTGAAACTCACTGAAATCTACACGTTCATCCTGGCTTTTAAATTGCACTGAAAATCTAGTAAGGTGGGTCCTGGGGACTGAACTGTGTCCCCTCAGGGTTCATAGGTTGAAGCAATCCCCAGTGTCACTGTGTTTGGAGACAGAGCCTTTCAGGAGGTAATTAAGGTTAATTGGGGTTATAAGGGTGGAGCCCTAATCCAATAGGACTGGTGTCCTTAAAGAAGAGGAAGCAGGATGCTCACGCAGAGAAAAAGCCACGTGAGGACACGGTGAGAAGACGGCCACCTAGAAGCCAGGAAGGGTTGCCTCACCAGAAACCAACCCCGCCGGCACCTTGACCTTGGACTTCCAGCCTCCAGAACTGGGAGAAATAAATTTCTGTCGTTTAAGCCTCCCAATTTGTGGTATTCTGTTATGGCAGACGGTACTGAGACAATGGGCTTTCCTGACACTTCATCACTATGTTTTCTAAAATAAGACAGAAGGTCCCTGCAGTCCGCGGTATTCACCATCACCCTGAAGGAACACCCCACCTCAGAGTGGAGCCTCCAAATATACATGTTGGTTTTCCAGTCGAAAAACTCCACTTGGTCTCCACGGATGAGAGGTGGGGGACTGGAGGGGGAGGGGCAGCCCTGGAGGCTGGGTGTTCAGCACTTTGACTGGAAATGAGCAATCAATATGCTAAGTACATGCAAATCAGCACCTAACCCTTCTGAAGGAAATGCCTGCACCCTTTCCACGAAGAATGCCAGGGCTGAGTAGGAACCTCGGTTGGGATTTCCCCCTGCACCTGTAGACTGTATGCTGGGGAGCAAAGGAAAGAAAGCCAGATAACTTTAAAAAGACTTTCAAACCACAAACAGAACGTTTTCATCTTTTGTATCCGAGCAACCAGGAAGCTGCACACACACACACTCGTTTTCTCTCTAACTTGTTATTAGGAAAACAGCACGCCACCCAGTGAGGCTCCAGGCGGAGGAGGAGGGAAATTTCAGTCACGTTTGCAAAGGAGCGGCTGTCACTGACACTTGTCCACGGTTTTTCAATATATATGCAGGGCCTACTCAGCCATCCCTTTCACCAGTTGGACAACTGGCAGGGAAATTATAGGACACGTTTAGATTTCCAATCTGTGGCCAGCAATGCTGAGTGCGAAGAAGGGGACAGGGTGAGGGTCAGACCCTACAGGAGAAGAAACCAGATAACTGAGGAGTAAATGGATCGGGATAAGCTTCACCAGCTAGGGCTTTATACCAAGAGCAGTTGCAGGGAATAAGAGCGCAGCTCCCCGGGGCTTGGCGGCGGCTGACACAGCGCTCCGCTAGAGGGAACTCGATTTGGCCGCCGTGGGGTCTGGGCCGCTGGCGAGAAGACAGAGAGATGGGTGGGGAGTCTGGGGCAGGAGGAGGTCTTTCTGTTTTCTCACTGTCTTTATTTTTTAGGAACGTTTTAAATAGCATCTTTATTCACGAGACAGGTCTGAGTGACTTATGTGTTATGGCTGCGTCAGGCGGCCTTGGTTGGGGTCCTGTCTCCTTCACTTCTTGTGACGCAGGGGCAGGTGACTGGGCCTCTCTGAGCCTCAGTCTCATCTATCAAATAGGCACGACAATGACAGAGTCATGGCCTTCTAGGGCTGCTCTGAAGGTGAACGGGGAGAGTGCCCATTACACACCTGCTGTAGCACGTGGCCCGGTAGACAGGGAGTCCGAAGCGGAAGGTAACTGTTGTTACTAATGCCCTTTGCGTGGATTTTCCTCACCCCTTATGCTAGTTTGCGCTTCAAGTGTGCTAAGTAGTGTAGCTTGTCTCTGGGGAAGCGTTTGGTCCGAAGCCCAGACAATGAGCATCCCTCGGTCACTTAGGCTACGGGAGCGGGGGGGGGGGGGCAGTCACTATCTCCCAGAACCACGTCCTGCCAGCTCAGCCAAAAGGCTTCTCCAGGGCCCCTGGCAGAGAGGCCTCCTGCGCGGCCAGCTGGTGACACAAGTTGTAGAAGTTCGCTCGGCTCTCGGAAAGGGTCTCCCGGGCAGGCTTCCGGGCCAGAGACTCTGCTTTGTAAACACTGAAGCAGATTGGGCCCCGAGCCCCCTGCTGCACAAAGGGACTTGAAGCCGTGGAAGGCAAACCCATTCGACACTGTGAACTAGAGCCTGCTGCTGGGCAGTCCAGCCTGTCCCTGAGTCACCGCTATCATTTGCTAACGCTGCCTGTGTACTGTGCTCTTGAAACAGTGGCAGAGTTTCTGTGAGTGATGCCTCCACCAAGAGGTGCTGGTGGAAGAAATTCAAGGCAAGGGAAAAAGTAAGCTGTTCAGGCTATGAGGATGTCGTGTTCTTTCGGAATAACCCAGTTGTCACTGTGTCCCAAGCTCTCAGTGCCTTTTCCCTTCTCTGGTTAACTTAACCTGGCTCTGACATGTTTATAAGATGTTCTTTGACTGTTGTCTATGGTTTAGTAAAGGAACAGGGATGTGGTGTCCCAGCTGACAGATGCAAGTTTGGACTGTGAGCCTTTTGCTGTCTCTCCCTCAGCACGGGAAGTATCAAGAGAGAGGAAGGGTGGAGCCAGGGCCGCTGAGATCCTGGATCGCACACCTCCCTGCAAAGGAGGGGCGCTGCCACTTGCTTCTAAGCCCCACTGCTTCAGGCCTTACCCACCCATGGTTCTCTTGTTCCCTGCTAACATTTGCATAAGGAGCAAATCCCTGGGCCAGGCACAAAAAAGAAGGCTTTCTCAGGAGAATCACTTGGATGTAGGGATTTTGACCTTACAGCATATAAGTATCTATTCATTCCGGAAAGCTCATCAAGTTGGTCAAGAAATGCTGGGGTAGGGGCTTCCCTGGTGGCGCAGTGGTTAAGAATCCACCTGCCAGTGCAGGGGACGCGGGTTCGAGCCCTGGTCCAGGAAGATTCCACATGCCGCAGAGCAACTAAGCCTGTGCGCCACAAATACTGAGCCTGCGCTCTAGAGCCCGCGAGCTACAACTACTGAGCCCACGCGCCTAGAGCCCGTGCTCAGCAGCAAGAGAAGCCACCGCAATGAGAAGCCCACGCAATGAAGGGCTTCACTGAAGCCCCCACTCGCTACAACTAGAGAAAGCTCGCACGCAGCAACGAAGACCCAACGCAGCCAAAAATAAATAAAAAATTTTTTAAAAAAAAGATATGCTGGGGCCATATTAGAAATTCTTCTGTAAGCAGCACAAGCCACGAGAAGGCACTTTATAAACCTGTGAATGACCTTACAGCGTCTTCCCTTAGAAAGAAGCCCGTCAGGCCCTTGAAGCAAGCTTCCAGCCTTTGCACTGGCCTCGATGAGGAGTAAGACCAATAGAAGTTCACTTGAAATGAAGCTCCACCTTTGTCAGCAGCAGGACCTGCTTCTGCGCTTAATTTCCAAGGAGGGAAAATGCATTCTGAGGACCCACCTGTTGTTGGAGAACATACGGTTTTATAGCGGAGGTCTTGAAATAGCCTGCCTCATCCCCCTGACTCACACACACATCAAATTCAGGTGGTTAAGAGACCTAAACAGAAGGAGGGCACTATATAAGCAAAGAAATACTAAACAGGAACACTGATGCTGGGGAGGGAAGGCCTTGCTGACTAAAATGTAAAGTGCAGAAACCATGGAGGCAAGAGACATATTTGGTTACACAAAATTTTTAAATTTCTGCACACCACAAACACCACTGAATGGCAAGCAAAAGATATGGGAAAAACTTGCAACACATATAACAAGAATAGAATCAGTGCCTGAGATGTATAAAACGTTTCTATAACTCAGTAAGAAAAATTCATTCAACCCAATAGAAAAAAAATGGTCTAGGAATGGTCCTCTTAGACCAATCTAATTAGAACTTAAAACCTAAGCTAAACTAGTTAATCTACCCAGTTTCATGTGACCTCACGTGCACCATACCATGTCCAACTAAGCCAACAGAGGAAGTCACTGAAGGAAATGACCTAGTGACATGTAAGGGCTAATGGCTATACTTAGAAAGCCTTGCCAACCATGAGGGGATGTTTTAGGAAACACACATAACTGCTTCACTAATTGTCCAACATCCAAAATATGTGTTATGTTTCCTGTAGACCTCAAGGAATGAACATATTTATATATACCCTGATCTGAGTCATCTGGGTTTAAAGACATCAGTAGGTGATGTCCTAATGTCTCTGGTTGCCACCAGCAATGGAAGTGACAGAGAGAGGAGCTGCTTCTCCTGTCCAGCTCCCCTGCCTCTGCAAACAAAAGGGGTGCTCGGCACAGCAGGACCAACTGACAGGATGCTCCCCGTTCTGTGAACTGTGGGTGAGTCCACGTGCTGCCTGAACTTAGGAGACACAGTCCCTGCAGCTGCTTCTCAAGGCATTATCCATCTTACATGACGGAACTGACACCAACAGATTCAATGGGCCTATTTTGTGGTCTGTGTACCCATTTTTCAGGAAAATAAAACCGCTCAGGATAAAACTGCGATGCTGTGGGCACTATTTTCACCTGGCTCCTTCCCCGCTCCACCTTCTCCTCCACTAGTTCCATCTTTTAGGTGCCTGAATGGTGAATCCAAAGCCCATGCAACACTCAAATCCAGCTGCAAAGTGAAAAATTAACTCTATTTTCAAAATGTTGAATGGTCTTTGGGTGCCATGTGTTTAAGGCTTGCAGCTATAAAGCTCAGGAAAGAAGTAAGTTGGATGCAATAATGTCTACAGACTATTCCAACTGTGAAATGTTACGATCCATCCAACAATAGAAATTGGCTAAATAAATGATGTTACAACCGTAAGGTGGAGTATGATCTGGTCATTTAATGTGATGCAGAAGAACACCAAATGACAATGAGAAAATGCTCACGATATACTAAGAGGGGAAGCAGATTACAAAACATTATCTACTACATAATAACAGTTTTGTTAAAGATGAAAATAACAACTCTTTGCGTGTACACACCCATATGTACATGATAACAAAAACCAGAAGGACTGACATTAAAAAATCCACTGTGGCTACTTTTTAATCATAGGAATACAGGAATATTTTATTTTTCCCTTAGTGCATTTGTGTGTCTGAAACCTTGAATAGTAAACAAATATTGCTTTTCTAATTAGAAAAAAAAAAAGGTATTTAAAATATAATAAAATCGCCAAGCTGCATAGTAAAGGTTGATTCTATTGCTAGGAGAAACTGACAGTTTTTTTCTTGTGGTAAAATAACCAAAACATAACATTGATCATTTTAACCATTTTAACGTGCACAATACAGTGGCATTAAGTACCTTCATACTGTTGTGCAACCATGACTACTATACAGTTCCAGAACTTTCCATCACCCCAAAAGGAAATCCCATACACATTAAGTATTCACTCCCTACCTCTAGTGGCTATGAAGTGGCATTATTTCTTTGTAGTTTTGATTTGCATTCCCCAATGACAGCTGACGTGGAGCATGTCTCATGTGCTGATTGACCATCTGTATATCTTCTTTGGAGCAATGTTTATTCAAGCTCTTTTTCCAGTTTTTTAATTGGGGATTTAGTCTTTTTATTGTTGAGTTGTAAATGTTCCTTGTGTATTCTGGATACTAGACCCTCATCATATACATGATTTGTAAATTTTCCCCAATCTTCTGATTATCTTTTTACTCTCAATAGTGCCCTTTGATGCAGAAAGGTCTGACTTTGAGGTTAAATTCAATGTAACTATTTTATATTTTTTGCTCATGTTTTTGATGTCACATCCAAGCAACTGTTGCCAAATCCAAGGTCATGAAAATGTACCCATTTTCTTCTAAGTTTAACAATCTATCTTAACAATAGTATGTCTTCCAACCCATGAACACAAGACATCTTCCTACTTATGAAGAACTTCTTTGCTTTCTTTCAGCAATATTTTATCCCTTAGATTTATGTCTCTGAACCATTTTGAGTTAATGTTTGTATGTACCTGAGAACTTCATTCTTTCGTGAATGTGAAATCCAGTTGTCCCAGCACCATTTGTTGAAAAGATTCTTCTTCCCCCATTAATTATCTTGGAACTCTCTTTAAAAAAATTGATCACAGATGTATGCTTTTCCCCCTATACTCTCAATTCTACTCCATTCACCCAGTGCCACACTGTTTTGATGACTGCAGCATAAATAGTAAGTTTTGAAATAAGAAATTTTAAGTCATCCAACTTTGTTCTTCCATTTCAAGATAGAGCTGGCTACATTCTGTCTCTTGAATTTTCTTATGAATAACAGACTCAGCTTTTCCAATTTTACAAAAAGTCACTGGAGTCTTGATAGGGATTGAAATGAATCTCTAGATTGCTTTGGGAAGCACTGCCATCTTAATATTACATCTTCCATCCCATGAACACAGGGTACATTTCTATATATTTAAGTCTTTTAAAGTTTGTTTCAGCAATATTTTGTAGTTTTCAATGTGTAAGTCTTTCACCTCCTTGGTCAAAGTTATTGCTAAGTATTTTATTATTTTTGATGCTCTTGTAAATGGAATTGCTTTCTTAATTTCTTTTTCAGACAGTTTATTGCTAGTGTATAGAGATACAACTGATTATATCATCGATGAATAGAGATAGTTTTGCTTTTTCTTTTCCAATTTGGATTTTTTAAAATTTCTTTTTCTTGCTTAATTGCTCTAGCTAGAACTTCTAGTACAAAGCTGAGAAGATGGTGAAAGTGAGTATCCTTGTTTTATTCTCAATCTTAGGGTAAAAGCTTTCAGTCTTTCGTAAGTAGGTTTTTCCTTAATTCTGTTTATCATCTTGAGGAAGTTCCCTTTGTTCCTAATTGGATTTTTTGTTTTGTTTTGTTTTGTTTTTACCTTGAAAGGGTACTGGATTTCATCAAACGTTTCTTTCTTTTTTTTTTTTTCATCAAATGTATTAAGATAATTTTTTCTTCCTTCATTCTATTAATTGTTGTACTACATTGATTGATTCTGGTATGGTGAGCCACTCTCACTCACATTTCTGAAAGGAATCCCACTTGGTTGTGGTGTATACTCCTTTTAACATGCTACTGGCTTTGGTTTGCTAATGTTTTGTGAGGATTTTTGTGTCTTTATTCACAAGGCTTATTGGTCTGTATTTTTCTGTTCTTTTTATGTTTTCCACTGACTTTGATATCAGGGTAATGATGGATGCCTCATAGAATAAATTAGAAAATATTCTTTTCTTTTTTAATTTTGGAAGAGTTTGAGAAAGGCTCCTTTAAATGTTTGTTAGAACTCACTGGTAGAATCATCTAATCCTGGGCTTTTTGTTTGTTTGTAGGTTTTTGATTAATGATTCAAATAGTTAAACTTTTAAAGAAACATATCAAGACATAAATTAAGGATTTTACTTCAAGTGTTCAATTCAGTCACTTCTAACTTTGGCCATGACACTAAGGCCATATAATTTTGCCATCTGGACAGATAAGTTCTTCATTCAACCAAACAAGCTATTTCCCAATCTTTTTGCAACTAGCTCATCAAATTTTGGAAATGTTAAGTTTTCTCTGACTTTTTATTGTACATTCAAGTCCTCCTCTGTCTGTGGATCAGTTTTAGGGTCAATAACTCATTAAGCAAAAACAAGCAAAAAAATTATGAGTCACTTATAATGTCAGTATTAAAGGCAAATGAATAAAAATGCAATTCCAACTTTGAGAGCTTAGCAGCTATAAAAAGGCCAAAATCACACTCCAAACGCCACTCCATCCTGCATATCACTATGAAATACAATATTTATTCTACTGGGTACCACAGACATGATGCTGAAATACCTGTGCTGTTCATAACCCAGAGTGAAGCTAATGTGTCCCTGGCATCTGGAACCAGTCACTGCCTACCATATTCTTTAACACAGGTGATAACCTGATGGTGCTGATCTGTTAAAACTCCTCTCAGTTTGCTGCCCATGTTTTTTGTTTCTGTTTTGCCATTGAAACTGTCGCTCGGTTGTGGTGATTTTTACCATTCCCTCCCATGCAGTTCCTGATTTTAGAAAATTCTTTCTTAACAGTCGCATTCTTGGGCTCACATTTTTTTTAGTTCAAATATAACTGTTTTGAAAATGAATCTTATACCTGTGGCTGCCATGAAATTTATGGGAAATTCAACTTCAGTACAGAAGCCTGACTTCCTACAAAAACAACCATTCACCTGGACACCTAACCGATCGCTCAAAGAGAAGATATGCTTCCCATCCAGAGGAAATGCAACTGAAAACACAATTCCCAAATAGGCAGATGAGCTAGTACACTTGGAGGCATACAGATTAAAGTAGCGGGGTCTGCATGGACTACTTCCTACTGTGGGATCATGGCCAAGTCATTTCAATATTCTCAGACTTGGTTTATTTCCCTGTAAAATGGATATGACCATAGAGACCAGATAAACCTGTTAGCACTGCATGCCGCATGCAGTAAATAGTCCATACATGATAACTGGCAGAAGTAGCATCAACAAGAGCCACAATAAGAGACCCAATGCTCAGTATTTTTCTACACATCACATCTTCTGCACAGGTACGCCCGTTGTCTCTACTACTTCCTGCAGTGCCGTGCTTCTCTGTCCCTGTACCCAACATTCATGCGTCCAACAAATGTCCACTGAATGCCTGTTCTCAATGCTATCCCAGGTTCTGAAGTTGCAGTAGTGCCAGGGTCTCCGACCTAATTGTTTATGGGGGGGGGGGGTCAGCAAATGTATTCTGTTAGTGGCCAGATAGTAAATATTTTAGGATTTGTGAGCCATATGCCTCACCTACTCGCCTCTGACATTGTAGCGCAAAGGCAGCCACAGACAATACGACAACAAATGGTCGTGGCTGTGTCCCAACGCAACTTTATTTACAGAAATAAGCAGTGGACAGGCTTTGGCTCAAAGTCCATAAATTACAGGTTTCTAGTACATAGTCTCACAAAGGAGACAGTAAAATAATTATAATAAAGTATGAGAAACACTCTAATGGTCTCAAAGGGGGTCAAGGAAGGCTTCCCAGAGGAAGCAGTATCTAACCTGATATCTAGTGGATGAATAGGAGATAACTGGGCAAGGAGGAAAGGATCAGTATTCTAGGCAGAGAGCACAGTGTGTGCAAGGCCAGGGGAAGAGAAAGAATCAGGAGACAGAGCAGTGAAAAACAGAGATAGAGAGACAGATAGTGAGAGATACATAGAGACAGAAATAGAGAGAGAGGAGCATCTTGCTCTTGAGAAGCCAAAAACCATCAATGCTCCCTTGAGTGCCAGGGAGTTGAGGCAGTGAAGCTGCAGATGAAGGAGGCCAGGGCCAAGTGTGAAGGGTTCTGGGTATCAGGCGAAGACACTGGGACCTGCCCTAAAGATACTGGGGAGTCCTTCAAGGTTTGAGATGGGGAATGGCAGGAGGAGTTTTGCATCTCTGCCACCTGGTGATTGCATTTGAGAGCATCACTTGTGGAACGAGGGGAGCCCAGCTAGAAGGGGGCTACGATGTCCGGGTGAGCAAGGCAGTGGCTGGACAATGACGTGGAAGAGGGTGTCGACAAGTGGAGTTGGTCAAGGGATGCTTGAGGTCTAAACTTTTGAACAGATTAGCTGGAGGAGGGAGAAAAGAGAGGCAGAGGAAAAGTGTGTACCTCGTTAAGTCTCTTTGGAGCCTGTGACCTCACGTCTTCTCTTGAGTCCTTCTTCACCCTGAGACCCTTCCGAGACTGATGAGCGCTTGTCTAGACCCACTTCGCCCTCATCTCTCACCAGGTGCAGCACATCTCTAACAAGAGTCACGTGTGGTTAGCATCTCTCCCTTTGTAGCTGTTATCAGGGGCAGGCATCTTCATGTCAGACCCCGATAAACACTTGTCTATTGTTGTATCTTGACTTCTGAACATCCTAAAGATGAGGAATGTGCTTAAGTGAAATCTAAAAAGAGATCAATTAAACGAAGGGCTAAACATTCAAGGAAGTTGACTTCATTTTCAACAGAAGCATAATTTTTGACAGCGAGATAATTGTATGCCATAATCTTTTGGTTTTGCAGGACCATGGACTAAAAAAAAAATCACTTCATGCTCATTAAGGATAAGAAAATAGATTTGCAAGATTGGCATCCTCTACTTTCAGAAGCATCATTTTCATGTTCATTATTGGCCAACACAACAGTTCATTCCCAAGGAATATTAAATGGCTTACTTTACTTGGTATTTTGAGCTAAATATCTGAGTACCAAGCACCAGGAGACATTCACTGCCCTGTCATTGCTCTGTCACTTGCAAACTGAGTTCCTTTTCCCCTTGGTCAGCTGGATGCCCTATAAGGCACCTTAGCAGTGAGGTGGGCACATGCTGGCATGTCCTTCATCCTTTCTATAGATCTAGAAATCTGAGAAAGTGGGTGTAGGAGCATGAAGACAAGAGAATTTAAAACTACACCCACCCATGCTTGACTTGGAAATAGTCTGATGGTGGGGCGGGGCAGGGGGACCCTCACTCATAAATAAACACTTGGGAAAACCAATACAGACCTATGTGTACCCCATATGAGCTGGAATGTGGGTAAATTCTACCACAGGAAGCTGGCTTTTATCTAAACCATCAGAATTTGAGCATTCTCCCAATACATAGGTAAGCCTGTTCTCCTCTTTCCTATTTTCTTAAATTTGAAATCTAATTTAATTTCTCGCTCCTGGTAGCTTATTAATTCATACAGGCTCATAAACAAAATGGCTGAAGGAAAATCACACCAGAAAAGATTTTAGCTGCTAAAATTCTACATATAAAGAGCTATTAGTGCATCAAACCTAGCCTAACATTTCATTCTTTTAATGGGATTCGTGCTGAATTTTGATAGCGAGAAGTCAAGTAAGAGATTCTATTTTCAGGGAAATCCAATTCTGATGCACGACATTAATACAAGACTAAATAAACACAGCGTCACCAGGAAATAAATCCAAATTTGAAGTCTGAAAGGGCAGTCATATTTCTTGAATATTCTGAATGTCAACATTTTGATGGAAAAAAATAATCCAACAGCAGCGACTGTATACATAGGTCCATTGTGGGTGTCCTTCACATGTGTTACAAAGTTTAATTTGTCGAATCCTTACGTTTTCTGTTCCACGGTATCTAGCGGCATTTATTATGTTCTCCTAAAACTGCAGCTCATGAAGGTATTGGAAAGGTCACCGTTTCCTGGTTATGTTTTTTAAAAGAGGATAAGTTAATATATGTTCTCCACTAAAAGATGATGTTTCATGTGCATTTGTTTCCAAAATTGAAGTGTTTCTGTTCATACCCTCTGGAAGCCACTGTTCATCCTCGGAGTGCTTCCTAAAGTTTCAGACAGCAGGGTGCTTCCCCACACATCTGTAATGAGGGCCGGCTTTGTTCCCACCTTTGTCTGCTGGCACCAGAATAGCAGTGAGGCTCAGAGCGAGCGGCCCAGGCGCCTCAAGAGGCTCTCTTCTGAAGACAGCAGCACAAAAGGCCCTTGGCACAGAGAAAGACAGAGGTCATGTAAATTAGCCCTTAACACCCTCGGTTAAAAAAATAAAGGAAATCATTTATCTTCTTTTAACTTAAAGTTTGGTGGTTTTATGAGACTATTCAGCCTGTTCTAAAATAATAAAAAGAGAACTCTAACATGGAGCTTTGCTACAACCAGGAAATGTTGCTATTTATTTTATATTTTGGAATTCTGGTGAGATGATATTTTTACATGCCGGTCATTTCAGTTTTAATTGTTGGTGAGATTTTTTTCTCCTCAACGTGGAGGATGATGACCATCTGTCCTCTGGTTTCACTGAAAATGGAGCAAAAAAGAAGGGCTCAATTTCAACAGGCTGGTTTTCTTCTTAAAAGGGAAAGTTCTCGAAAGTTTTCTCACTGCCAGTTGGGCAGCAGGGAAGGGCAGCGCTGGCAAGGGAAGTATTGATAGAGACAGGACAGTGGTCTGGTGGATTCTGGCATCAACCGGGGGACCGGCAGCCCCCCACGAGGAAACTGGTGCAAACAGAAATCCCAGGGGATGCTGAGGGTCAGGGCGGTGTGCAGGAAGTGGGAAGGTCAGAATCAGGAAATCGAGACCAGGGAACAAAGGTGAGAACTCAGGCTGAGGGATTTGTCACAGAGAGGACACAAAGCAGGTTGGAGAGTTTGACCTGGAAGGAATGGGAGGACCCAGGGAGCCTGAGGCGGGCCAGACGGAGGCTCTGGGAGGACACAGGCTCAAAGTCGAATGGCTCGAGTTCAAATACGCGGCAGAGGGTTCTCTGTGAGCCTCCAGGAGCCCCACCCCACATTGATGAAATGTAAATGCTGCCCCCGCGCAGGGCTTCTCAGCTTTTCTAATATTATGTCTCTTGGGTCTGAGCTATGATGTGTCTATTCCCTCTTCTGTAGCACTCTTCCATGGGTCCACTCATCCTTACCTGGTTTATTCTCTATCATCCTGAATCTCTTCAATGCCCAAAAAGAGCCTTTCTTTGTGGCCTCATGAGCTCAGGGATTTATCATGAGGGTGTCTAACCCACTGTATAGTACAATCCCCCCCCCAAAAAAAAACAGGGATAACAAAGCAAAATAGTTATTCCCAGATCAATACAGGGAACCATTTCTAAATTTTTATTTATTGAAATGACAAACATGTAGGGTACTGCTTGATGAATTTTCTCAAGTTGAAAACACTCATTTGCCAGTACCCAGACCAAGAAAGAGAACGTTACCAGCACCCCCAAAAGCTTTCCTGATGCCGCCTCCCAGTCACAAGGGCAGCTGCTATCCCGCTTTCAGAACAGATTTGAGCCGAACCTCAGACATACCCAGAGTGTGCTGCACCCAGCACCACAGCTGGACAGCCAGTGGGCTCTGGGGCCAGGAGGCTGCACCAGCTGGCGTGCAAGGGGAACATCAGTCCCAAGCCCCCAGTCTGGCCTTTGGTGGCATCCCCCCGCTTCGTTACAATGTCTGGCTCTCAAGGCACCTATGTGAGGCTGAGCTTCTCGAGTGGAGAGGAGGACGCTGGGAATTCGGTCGTGCTCAGCTGGATAACGCCAAGGAGCTTGAGAGTCACTTTTTCTTCGGGATTCAAATTGCTCAGGACAAAGCTTACTGCAGCTGTCCCTAAGCTGGCAAAGAAATTCTACAAATTCTACCAATCCTCCTGCATATGATTATGGGTAGGCTGTTTTCTTGGTGAATCAGCCCCTTCACGTTCAAGAGAGAAGGAAAATGTTCGCTTTTCTCCTCTGAAGCAGAAGAAGACATCCTTAAGGGCTCGAGCTTAATATCTCTGAGGCAGAGAACAATGGCAGTACCGCCTCCCAAACGTCAAGAGCCCTGTGAGAGCTGTGGGCCTCCAACACGCTGCCGCCTCTGGCCCGAGGGGGGCTTCAGAAATTCTGAAAGTGAGCACCAGATGCAAGTAAACACGCACTCAGAGGAGGGTGCTTTGTTCCCCAGGGCAAGGCAACCAGCACCAGGCACTTCTGTCCTCCAGGGATGGGACTGTCATTGCCATGTTTCCTATAAGATGCTGTGTGTGTGATTATCTCAAGGGTACCTGTGAATCTCACTGCCCGGGGGCTGGAAGTGCTTCTCCAAGGATGTGTGTATGGGAACACCAGCTCCTGGGTTTCTGTAGCCCATGCAAGGGGCCCACTGAAATCAACTGATCAAAATCAGACCTGCCATAGGGGCCCCTTATCTGACCTAGAGTCAACCAGGCCCCAGGGAGGCAGAGGGCACCTGACAGGGAGGTCACAGGCAGGGCCTGTTGGGAAGGTCCCTCAAGACCATTTTCTTGAGTCCACTCTTTGCTTTGGAGATGCAGAGCCTGGCCCGACCCCCGATGATTCCTGCAACAGCCAAGAGCTCGTGTGGACGAGTCAGCACAGTACACTTCCTCCTAAACCCTCACAACACCCCTCTCAGGAAGATACTCTCAACCCCAGCACAGATGAGGAAACTGAGGCTTGAAGGGCGTGGGAGGGGTCACACAGCTGGGAAAGGTCCCAGCAGGGTCCAAACCAGATCCATCTGCCTCAGGAGCCTGAGCTCTCAACAGCTATGCTCTTCTTGGGGTGATAACAGCAGCATCCCCCCCTTGCCCTCACTTCCACGGACAAGCAGCAAACTCACAGCCCCCATGTCAAGCACGGTGTGGCCACCTGGCAGTGTCAAAATCTCACTGGACGGAACCACGGGTCATGAGAAAATGGCGTAGCTCTTGGCAGGGCAAGAAGCATCTCCCATTGCTCCTGGTATGCCAGGCTGATGGGGGACCTGCCTTTTTTATTTCTTTTTTTTTTTTCAATTGCGATAAAATTCACATACTGTAAAGTTGACCGTTTAAGTTGTGGCACAATTCAGTGGCACTCAGTACGTTCACAGTGTCGTGTAAGCATCACCTCTATCTAGTTCCCAAACATGTTCACCACCCCGATAGGAACCCCTGTGCCCATTCGGCAGTCACTCCCGCTCTCTTCACCCAGCCCCTGTGGCCACCACTAAGCTTCTGCCTCTGTGGATCTGCCTACTCTTGACGGTTCATATCAACAGAATCATACAACATGTGACATCTGTGCCTGGCTCCTTTCACTGCATAATGTTCTCAAGGTTCATCTACATTCGTGCATCAGTGCTATGGATGAATAATATTTCATTAGGTCTTCTTTCTTAAAACTGAAACAAGAGGCAAGACAGCCTCAAAGAGCTTTGACCAAGAATCCATGGAATTCCTGTTCTTCTCGTAGGACTAATAGTCATAATTCTGCATCAGACAGACCTGGGTTCAGATATCAGCTTCCCTACTGTGTGGCCTTACGTGAGATAATCACGGTAAGCATTAGTATTCCTGTCAGTCAAATAAGCATCATTCTACCTAACTCAGAGAGCTGTCGTGACAGTGAAATAGGAAGACACGTACATGAACACTGCCAAACTGCCTAACATGTAGTCAGGATACATAAGATAGTAAGTATTTCTTCTCCAATTCACAGGAAAATCGCTCCCACTTCCACGTATATAAATTGGGAACTCACCTGTACATAGCAGATGTGTGCCTGAGTTTCTCATGTAAATTGACTTTGAAAAAGTCAAATCACATTTTCTATTCACTAAGTACAGCACTTCTTAGGCGGACAGAATCTATTGATGAAGGAAATCTCCTCTCAGTTCAATGTGTGGATGAGCCACTTTTAAGGAAGCATTTTCACTCCCGTGTCTGGCACAGTACTTGGCACACAGTAGGTGCCCAGTGTAAATGTTTGTGAAGGGAGGGGATGATCTCTTCGTTAAGAAGGACAAGATCTTATAGTTGATATGTAATCAGAGGAACGTTCTCCAAAGCCCACTGGTTCTCAGACAAATGCAAATGTTACTGGCCTATGGGAAACGCAGTTAGTAGGCTACAGGTGCAGTGAATGCAACAAGAATGTGTGCCGAGTTTCTACTCAGTGCCCATCCCTATGCGGGCTGCGCAGCAGAAAGGCAGCGGGAGATGTGGCTGCTGGCTCCAGAGTTATAATCTTTTAGCAGAAGCAGAACTAATAAATAGGCAATGAGAGGAGAAAGACTCACGTGGCTCAGATCACAATTCTGGTAGCAACCAGCAAGTTCAGATGTGGTGAAAGAAGGCTGAGCTGCACACACCCAATGGGAGCCCGACCCATGGGGCGCCATTTAGGTATAGTCCACCCACAGTATCTGTCCTTTCACTGGATACTCAGAAAAAAACTGTCAAAATCAGTTATCTTGCAGGCAGGACAGGTCTAGAGCAGACATGGAGTCTCAGTTAGAGATGACTTGGGTTCTAAACCACGGACTTTACTTGGACGCCCTCTATGACCACCCAACCCCTGCAAAGCACACAAACAATGAATGCTTAGAGCTGGTCTGGAAGTTGAGTAGCCGTATTTAATTCAATCATAAAGCAACCTGCTGTGGAATCCACATCAGTGATAACACACAGTGACAGGCATTCCCTCTAAACCCTACCCCATAATTCCTGCAAGTAGAATGGGTTCTCTAACAGTAGAGTTCAAATATGTAATAAACGAAAATACAAATAAAGAAAAATACAAATGAGTGGTGTATTTCAAAGCAAAAATTGTGCAACATTGAACAGGCAAGGAAGACTTTCTTCAAGGCTATTGCAAATGGGGAGAGGGGCTTGAATTCATCTGAGCTCCACAGAACTGAAACGAAAGGTGGGAGGGGTTTGGGGTGAGCCAGTGGAAAGTCCTGGAGGGTGATGGGGGGAGGGAAGATGGCCAATGGGATGGTCCAGCACATTGTGTTACTCTTGGGTTCACAAACATTTACCTCTATGATCAAGCCACCTGTGTTTGCTAATTGGAGCCCAGCAGGGTTAAGCTTCTCCTCTCTCACAGAAACCGGGCCACGGGGGTACTGTCCCCCTCAAGGGTTCCATTACAAAGGGATTGCTTGCAGGTACTCGACAGAGATATTCCCGGGTTGTAAAACTGGCAAGATACTTTTTTAAAAAGTTCATCTCATTGGGGTAGAGAAAGAATTTACATTTATAAGTTGTCTAAAGTAAATGCCCTAAGAAAAGAGAGTCACTGCCTGGAGTCATGAAGAAGCCTGCCTGAAGCTTAGTCAAGTGGGTGGGGGGACATTACGGCTTCCTGGTCAGCGGGTTCTGCAACCCTGTTCCTGACACCAAGATTCTTTCAGAAAAGTGATTGCCCAGACTCTGTGACATGAGTCAAAAATGATCCTTAAAAAAACTCCTTTCCCGGGCTTCCCTGGTGGCGCAGTGGTTGAGAGTTCGCCTGCCGATGCAGGGGACGTGGGTTCGTGCCCCGGTCTGGGAGGATCCCACATGCCGTGGAGCGGCTGGGCCCGTGAGCCATGGCCGCTGAGCCTGCGCGTCCGGAGCCTGTGCTCCACAATGGGAGAGGTCACAGCAGCGAGAGGCCCGCGTAACGCAAAAAAAAAAAAACAACTCCTTTCCCAAAATGCTTACCTTTGTGACAATGCCCTGAAAATCTGAGTGGAGATAAAAAGCTCTTCATTTCCAGAGACTTAATTAATGCTACAAAGCCTGGCCAAATAGAGTGGTCTAAATACTGCCACCAGTGGAGGCACTGAATATGTCGGATTTCAAAGTCTTTCTAAAGGTTACTGAACTGTATTAAACAGAATTAATAAATAAGCATTGCCTTTGCAGTTGAGAGCCAGGTCCTGAAAGCCTTCTGGCAGGATCAGTATTTAGCATTTATGGCCTTTGTTTGGGCTTTCTGATCAGCAATTAATAATTCCTGAAAACAAGGTACACTCCTTCCAACCAGGCTGTAGAGAAGGTCGGCCTGGCTCCATTTCACAGCTTTGCGTACAGCTGTGGGATGGAAACTGTCTTTTCTGAAGCCACCAGATCGAAACAGAAGCAGCGGCCACCAAGGAAAAGGAGAGTCTGGCAAGACAGCGTGTCTTCTGCTGCCTGGACTCTGTTGTGATGGAGCATCAGAGTCCAGAGTAGACTAATCCTTGGGCTAATCCTTCTCCCGGGAGCTGCCTGCCGACAGCCCAGGGGTTGGATCCAGCACACAGAAACTCTGCTTGGCCCACCTCTGTGTTTTCCAAACAAGGAAGTTTCACATAGAAATCTAGATTTCCAGTTTCTCCTGGAACAGCAGAATGTATTGCCATAGGGGGCAAAGGAGCCCACACTCTGAGTCCTGCAGCCCCCAAGATACTCTGATGTCTCCCACGCTTGGTCCACTGCACAGAGTTGCTGGCTGTCCGCATGATAAAAATGCTCTAACTTAGTATTGTAAAGTAACACCAATCGTTTACTATTATTACTATTTCTCATGGCTTTGGGGGTTGCTTGGAACTAGCTGGGTGGTTCTCGCTTGGGGTTCTCGGGTGGCTACAGACACACAGTGGCTGGGGATGGAGTGAAGCTTCCTCACTTACACATCAGGATGTATGCTTGTCCTCAACTAGAACCTTGACAAAGGCTCTTTGCTGGAACATCTACCCTTGGGCTCTGCACAGCCCGGCTTCTATGATAGCAGCTTGGACCCAAGAGTGAGTAACCCCTAGAGAGAGCTAGGAAAGCTCTACTGACCTTCCTAACCAAGCCTCGGGAGTCACTCTGGCTACATTCTGTTCACAGGATGATTTCTGCATCTATTTTGATCTGGGATACTGGCCTGTAATATTCTTTTCTTGCAGTGCCCTGATCTGACTTTGGTGTAAGGAAGATGCTGGTCTCATAAAATGGATTTACTGGACGACTAAACAAAATATATCCTTGGGCATATTTGGAAATATACTAGACTTGGAATCACCAAAACTAGATTGAATTCCTCACCCGATCATTAACACAACACGTAGTCTCAGACACAACAAACCAACCCACGTTCTTGTACAGCTTGCCCATTATTTTGCTGTAAACTAAATGAGGCTGACAGACATTGCTCAGGCCCATTACGACAGTCCTATTCTAGGATTTTACGAAAATTGTTTTGGGGCAAGATGTTGTGTATTGGTGGCCATAAGCATGCATTTTTAAACATTTCAATGAACATCTACTATGTGTCAGAAATTGTTTAGATGCTGGAATAGAGCAGTGAAGGGAAAGGGGTCCCTGCCCTCAAGAGCTTAAATTGTAGAAAAATGTACTTTATTCAAAGGAATGCATTTGGCGAAGAAAAAAAATACTGTACATTTTCTCTAAAGAGTAAAAACTAGAAAGCTGTGCCAACTTTCTTGTCCGCTAGTGCCTGGGGTGGAGGAAAGACCAGGGTGGACGCAGAAGGCTGAGGGCAGAATCCCAGTCAGAACGCCTTAGGCTTGCAATGCTGGGCTCCCATAATGAAGTTCCTCCATTATTTATGGTTTATGCTCAGTAATGTCAGAGTAACTGAAATCTAAAACTACATAAAACAAAGGCCAATTGCTATTACAAGAGCCCAGAGACTAACACGGTAAACTGTCTACTACTTGGGAATCGTTATTAATATTAAAATGCATTTTTAAGGGAAACTGCTTTAGTGACCTTCACATGTGATGATGTTAGAACGTCACAAAGCCAATTTGAAGCAAAACTATTTGCAAGTTCTGTAAAAATAATTGTCCTGTTGCAGTTTGCAGTTCAAATTAGGTACCACACGAAACATTCACAAGTCAAAGGTCTAGGGCACTTCATAGCAGAGCAATACAATAGGATGAGGGGTTCAGATTTAACAGCAAACACATCAGCATACACTGCATAATGCACAGTGGCACTTCACACGCTTTTGATATTTAAATCTACCTCGCTAAGCACAGGTAATATCGTGTGACCGGCATCTAACATATTTTAATCAAGGCTTCAAGGTTCATCCTATTTGGATGAAGAAATTAACCAGATAGAGCCAGAAAAAACTAGAAATATTATGAATATCTGCATTCTTTTTGCCTCTAAACACCTCTCTGCAAACACACTGAAGATGAGGAGATGTGCACATCAACAAATTTGATGTGTTTAAACTGAGATCTGTGCATCACCCAAACTCTGTTCAGTGCCCAGTGGGGGCGGAGAGGGAGTCTTCAAACCGTAACATCCTTCCAGTCATAATATTTGTAGATGCAGAGCCTCTGCGTGTTCACCTGCTGAGCATCCTCTCCTTCCCTTCGTGGAAGAGCACCCCGTCTCCCACTGGGGAACTCTGCACACTGCGATGGGCAGTCAGGGTAGGACTGCCACTCCGTGTGCCCAGATCCCCCAGCTCAAGGTTCGAGCAGCCTCTGATCCTGGAGTGGATCACCACAGGGAAGAAAAATGGTCTGGCCATCATGCCTCCTTATTACTGAGCCCAGTAACTAAATTTTAATTCTGACTATGTGGATGCATGAAAGCATTTTCATCTTTCTGAAAATTAGTGCCTTGGGCATTAAAAGAAAAAGGTTAATTCCTCTACACCACAGATGATCCAGGTAACTGGTGGGAAGGGAGGCACTGCATCTAGAAACAATGATACTTTTACCATGTCTGTTATTAAAGTATTACTAAGAAACCCTCCCTCATTCTCAGAAGAATCAGCTGGCGGGTTAAATAAGGGGGAGAATATGCCTTCAAAGTTAAAGGTATGGAGGGCGGAGTCAAGAGGGCGGACTAGGAGGATGTGGAATTCATGTCTCTGCACAACTAGGGCACCTACCAGGCTCTGGAGGGGGACCATGGACACCTAAGCGGGGGGGAGGAACCCCCAGTGACCAGCTTGCAGGATCTTGGTTCCCAGGCTGGAGGTCCGGCCCGAGTTCCTGTGGTGGAAGCTCCGAGTCCAAACTGCTGGACTAACAGAGAACCTCAGACCCCAGGGAATATTAATTGGAGGGAGGCCTCCTGGAGGGCCTAATCTCAGCACCAAGACTTGGCTCTATCCAACTGCCTGCAAACTCCAGTGCTGGACGCCTCAGGCCAAACAACTAGTAAGACAGGAATACATCACCACCCATTGAAAAAAAAAAAAAAAAAAGAAACGACAAAAACATATGTTACAGACGAAGGAAAAAGGTAAAAACCTACAAGACCAAATACATGAAGACAAAATAGGCAACCTACCTGAAAAAGAATTCAGAGTAATCATAGTAAACATGATCCAAAATCTCAGAAAAAAAATGGAGAAAATACAAGAAACATTTAACAAGGATCTAGAAGAACTAAAGAGTAAACAAACAGTGATGAACAACACAATCACTGAAATTAAAAATACTCTAGAAGGGGGCTTTCCTGGTGGCACAGTGGTTGAGAGTCCGCCTGCCGATGCAGGGGACACGGGTTCGTGCCCCGATCCGGGAAGATCCCACATGCCGTGGAGTGGCTGGGCCCGTGAGCCATGGCCACTGAGCCTGTGCGTCTGGAGCCTGTGCTCCACAATGGGAGAGGCCACAACAGTGAGAGGCCTGCATACCAAAAAAAAAAAAACAAAAAATACTCTAGAAGGAATCAATAGCAGAATACCTAAGGCAGCAGAATGGATAAGTGAGCTGGAAGATAAAATGATGGAAGTAACTGCCAGGGAGCAGAATAAAGAAAAAAGAGTGAAAAGAACTGAGGACAGTGTCAGAGACCTCTGGGACAACATTGAACACACCAACATTCGAATTATTAGGGGTCCCAGAAGAAGAAGAGAAAAAGAAAGGGTCTGAGAAAATATTTGAAGAAATTATAGTGGAAAACTTACAGAACATGGGAAAGGAAATAGTCAATCAAGTCCTGGAAGCACAGAGAGTCCCATACAAGATAAAACCAAAGAGAAACACACCCAGACACATATTAACCAAACTATCAAAATTTAAATACAAAGAAAAAATCTTTTAAGAGGCAGGAGAAAGCAACAAATAACATACAAGGGAATCTCCATAAGGCTAACAGCTGATCTTTCAGCAGAAACTCTGCAAGTCAGAAGGCAGTGGCAGGACATATTTAAAGTGATGAAAGGGAAAAACCTACAACCAAGATTACTCTACCCAGCAAGGATCTCATTCAGATTCGATGGAGAAATTAAAACCTTTACAGACAAGCAAAAGTTAAGAGAATTCAGCACCACCAAACCAGCTTTACAACAAATGCTAAAGGAACTTCTCTAGGCAGGAAACACAAGAGAAGGAAAAGACCCACAAAAACAAACCAAAACCAATTAAGAAAATGGTAATAGGAATATACACATCAATAATTACCTTAAATGTAAATGGATTATTTAAATGCTCCAACCGAAAGACATAGACTGGCTGAATGAATACAAAAACAAGGCCCGTATATATGTTGTCTACAAGAGACCCATTTCAGACATAGGGACACATACAGACTGAAAGTGAGGAGATGGAAAAGGATATTCCATGCAAATGGAAATCAAAAGAAAGCTGGAGTAGCAATTCTCATATCAGAAAAAACAGACTTTAAAATAAAGACTATTATAAAAGACAAAGAAGGACACTACATAGTGTTTAAGGGACCAATCCAAGAAGAAGATATAACAATTGTAAATATTTACGTACCCAACAAGGGAGCACCTCAACACATAAGGCAAATGCTAACAGCCTTAGAAGGGGAAATTGACAGTAACACAATAATAGTAGGGGACTGTAACACACCACCTTCACAATGGACAGATCTTCCAAAATGAAAATAAATAAGGAAACACAAGCTTTAAATGACACCTTAAACAAGATGGACTTAATTGATATTTATAGGACATTCCATCCAAAAACAACAGAATACACTTTCTCCTCAAGTGCACATGGAACATTCTCCAGGATAGACCAAATCTTGGGTCACAAATCAAGCCTTGGTAAATTTAAGAAAATTGAAATCATATCATGTATTTTTTCCAACCACAACGCTAGAAGACTAGATATCAGTAATAGGAAAAAAAACATAAAGAATACAAACACATGGAGGCTAAACAATATGCTACTACATAACCAAGAGATTACTGAAGAAATCAAAGAGGAAATTAAAAAATATCTAGAAACAAATGATAATGAATGAAAACACGATGACCCAAAACCTATGGGATGCAGCAAAAGCAGTTCTAAGAGGGAAATGTATAGCAATACAATCCTACCTCAAGAAACAAGAAAAATCTCAAGTAAACAACCTAACCTTACACCTAAAGCAACTAGAGAAAGAAGAACAAAAAAAAAAACAAAGTTAGCATAAGGAAAGAAATCATAAACATTAGATCAGAAATAAATGAAAAAGAAATGAAGGAAACCATAGCAAAGAGCAATAAAACTAAACACTGGTTATTTGACAAGATAAACAAAATTGAAAAACCACTAGCCAGACTCAAGATAAAAAGGGAGAAGACTCAAATCAACAGAATTAGAAATGAAAAGGGAGAAGTAACAACTGACACTGCAGAAATACAAAGGATCATGAGAGATTACCACAAGCAACTATATGCCAATCAACTAGACAACCTGGAAGAACTGGACAAATTCTTAGAAAAGTACAACCTTCCGAGACTGAACCAGGAAGAAATAGAAAATATAAACAGACCAATCACAAGCACTGAAATTGAAACTGTGATTAAAAGTCTTCCAACAAACAAAAGCCCAGGACCAGATGGCTTCACAGGCGAATTCTATCAAACATTTAGAGAAGAGCTAACACCTATCCTTCTCTAACTCTTCCAAAATATAGCAGAGAGAGGAACACTCCCAAACGTATTCTTCGAGGCCACCATCGCCCTGATACCAAAACAAGAAAAAGATTTCACAAAAAAAGAAAACTACAGGCCAATATCACTAATGAACAGGGATGCAAAAATCCTCAACAAAATACTAGCAAAGAGAATCCAACAGCACAGTAAAAGGATCATACACCATGATCAAGTGGGATTTACCCCAGGAATGCAAGGATTCTTCAATATACACAAATCTATCAATGTGATACACCATAGTAACAAATTGGAGGAGAAAAACCATATGACCATCTCAATAGATGCAGAAAAAGCTTTTGACCAAGTTCAACACCCATTTAGACAAAAACTCTCCAGAAAGTAGGCACAGAGGGAACTTACCTCAACATAATAAAGGCCACATATGACAAATCCACAGCCAACATCATTCTCAATGGTGAAAAACTGAAACCATTTCCTCTAAGATCAGGAACAAGACAAGGTTGCCCACACTCACCACTATTATTCAACATAGTTTTGGAAGTTTTAGCCATAGCAATCAGAGAAGAAAAAGAAATAAAAGGAATCCAAATTGGAAAAGAAGAAGTAAAACTGTCACTGTTTGCAGATGACATGATACTATACATAGAGAATCCTAAAGATGCTACCAGAAAACTACTAGAGCTAATCAATGAATTTGGTAGAGTAGCAGTATACAAAATTACTGTACAGAAATCTCTTGCATTCCTATACATTAATGATGAAAAACCTGAAAGAGAAATTAAGGAAACACTTCCACTCACCACTGCAACAAAAAGAATAAAATACCTAGGAATAAACCTAAGGAGACAAAAAAATCTATATGCAGAAAACTATAAGACATGATGAAAGAAATTAAAGATGATAAAAACAGATGGAGAGATATACCATGTTCTTGGATTGGAAGAATGAACAATGTGAAAATGACTATACTACCCAAAGCAATCTACAGATTCAGTGCAATCCCTATCAAAATGTCAGTGGCATTTTTTACAGAAGTGGAACAAAAAATTTCACTATTTGTATGGAAACACAAAAGACTCCAAATAGCCAAAGCAATCTTGAGAGAGAAAAACGGAGCTGGAGGAATCAGGCTCCCTGACTTCAGACTATACTACAAAGCTACAGTAATCAAGACAATGTGGTACTGGCAAAAAACAGAAATATAGATCAATGGAACAGGACAGAAAGTGCAGAGATAAACCCATGCACCTACTGTCACCTAATCTATGACAAAGGAGACAAGAATATACAATGAAGAAAAGACAGCCTCTTCAATAAATGGTGCTGGGAAAACTGGACAGCTACATGTGAAAGAATGAAATTAGAACACTTCTTAACACCATATACAAAAATAAACTCAAAATGGATTAAAGACCTAAATGTAAGGCCAGACCCTATAAAACTCTTAGGGGAAAACATAGGCAGAACACTCTATGACATAAATCACAGCAAGATCCTTTTTGACCCACCTCCTAGAGAAATGGAAATAAAACCAAAAATAAACAAATGGGACCTAATGAAACTTCAAAGCTTTTGCACAGCAAAAGAAACCATAAACAAGACGAGAAGACAACCCTCACAATGGGGAAAATATTTGCAAATGAAGGAAATGACAAAGGATTAATCTCCAAAATATACAAGCAGCTCATGGAGCTCAATATCAAAAAAACAAACAACCCAGTCCAAAAATGGGCAGAAGACCTAAACAGACATTTCTCCAAAGAAGATATACAGATTGCCAACAAACATATGAAAGGATGCTCAACATCACTAATCATTAGAGAAATGCAAATCAAAACTACAATAAGGTATCACCTCACACCGGTCTAATGGCCATCATCAAAAAATCTGCAAACACTAAATGCTGGAGAGGGTGTGGAGAAAAGGGAACCCTCTTGCACTGTTGGTGGGAATGTAAATTGATACAGCCACTATGGAGAAGAGTATAGAGGTTCCTTAAAACACTAAAAATAGAACTACCATATGACACAGAAATCCCACTCCTGGGCTTATATCCAGAGAAAACTGTAATTCAAAAAGATACATGCACCCCAGTGTTCATAGCAGCACTATTTACAATAGCCAGGACATGGAAGCAACCTAAGTGTCCCTCGACAGATGAATGGATAAAGAAGATGTGGCACATATATACAATGGAATATGACTCAACCATAAAAAGAAATGAAACAATTATTTGTAGTGAGGTGGATGGACCTAGAGACTGTCATACAGAGTGAAGTAAGTCAGAAAGAGAAAAACAAATACCATATGCTAACACATATATATGGAATCTAAAAGAAAAAAAAATGGTTCTGAAGAACCTAGGGGCAGGACAGGAAAAAAGACGCAGATGTAGAGAATGGACTTGAGGACACGCGGAGGGGGAAGCATAAGCTGGGACAAAGTGAGAGAGTGGCATGGACATATATACACTACCAAATATAAAACAGATAGCTAGTGGGAAGCAGCCGCATAACACAGGGAGATCAGCTCGGTGCTTTGTGACCACCTAGAGGAGTGGGATAGGGAGGGTGGGAGGGAGACGCAAGAGGGAGGGCATATGAGGGTATATGTATGCATATAGCTGATTCACTTTGTTATACAGCAGAAATGAACACAACACTGTAAAGCAATTATACTCCAATAAGATGCTAAAAAATAAAAAACGTCAAAGGTTTATTCAGAAGACTACGGAGGAAGAAAGAAAGGAAGCTCTGATAGAAAATGGACAGTGAACTGGGTTTCCTTCACCAGACTATGGGATCTCATGGAAATATTCTGCACCTGTGTACCCCACACACCCAGCATCGGGCTTCGTATGCAGGAGTCAGGAAAGGATAAGGGTTAAGAAGGCAGATTTCAGAGTCAGAAGACCTGGGTTTAGATTCTTATTCTTCCACCTATGGTATCTTATGAAAGTGAGTTAGACTCTTTTTTTCTTGGTTTTCTCATCTGTCAAACAGAATAAACTCAACCTGCCTTATATGGTTGTTTTGAGGTTTAAAAGACAATGAAATTTCATGAAAAATGAACTTCTCCAGTAAGTGCCTTTCATCTTAAATAGCTAGAAAACTGTAAAGGTTTATGAAACTGTGGTTTTCAGCCACTGGGCAGCGCACAGTGCAGAACTGTGATTCCCCCAACCCCCAGCAAGAGGAGAACATGTGATGTGAGCCCTATGATTGCATCAGTTTAATGCCCACAGGCAGGTTCAAGGCTGCAGCAAAGGAGAGGGAACGGGAACAGCTGGGAGTCACTCTGAAAGGAGGAGACAGAGGCTGGAGCTCAGGGAGGCCCAGGCAGCTAGAGCTCCTGGCAGCATGCAGGAAGGGCAGGGCTGCAGATACAGTGCTCCCAGGACCTGCAGAGGTGATGCTTTCGTCTTTGGCTGAAGACTGATCTGAATGAACAGCTGAGAGCAAGAGCTGAAACTGCACGAGGACGGGCAAAAGAGGACAGAAAGCAGCAAGGTGAGAAATTCCTGGAGCTGCATGGGACAGAAAGTATCAGCCAGAGGAGAGACCTCCTAACACAAAGGGTATTAGATAGAGGCCTTAAGGCATCACATCTTAGCAGTGGAACTAAAGTAGTTCCAGAACATGGGTTGCCAAAGACCTACCCTAACAAAATTTAACTGAAAGTCAAAAAAGACTCAAACTAATCCACTACTTACTCAACTGCATGCAAGAGCAAACTCCAATCACCCACTAATGCAAAATTTTACAAGATTTCGCAACCAATTAAATATTGCGAGGCAGGCACAGAAACATAAACACATTACCCCAAACAATACAATAATCAATTAACAGAAAGACCCACAAATGACAGATATGATGGATTTAGTTGACAAAGACCTTGGAAAAAAACTGTTTCATTTCATATCTTAACAATATGCTAAATATGTAAAGCGGAAGAAGGGCTTGATGAGAAAAATGGAATATATAAAGAGGCCCAACCAGAACTTCTAGAGACAAAAATTGAAATACTTGAAGTTACAAAAGATTGAAAGAAGATCACACACTACAGAAGATAAGATCAGTGAATTCAAAGCTCAGAATAAAGCTTGAACACCAATAGAAACTATCCAGAATGTAGCATCGAGAAAAGAAAAAAAAAGCTGAAAAGTAAAGAGGGCTTCAGCAAGCTGTGGGATAATTTCAAGTCCAATATACATGTAATTAAAGTCCCAGAAAGTGGGATATAGCTTAAAATATTTTAATAAATAAATTAAAATACCCAAGCTCTCAGATTTAAGAAACTCAAAAAAATGTCAAGCAAAACAACAGGAAAAGAAGCCACGCCAATATATACTATATGATATTATTGTTGGGAAACTGGAGTGATATCTTCAAGTACTGGGAAAAAAATCAACTCAGAATTTTATTCCCAGCACAAATATCCTTTTAAAATGGAAGTGAAATTAAAAGTTTGAAGACAAACAAAAGTGAAGACAAAGTTTTAAACAAAAGAATTTACTGCCAGCAGACCTAGACAATAAGACAAATTAAAGAAAGTAGTTCAGGCAAAAGATAAACAACACTAGATGAAACTGTAGATTTACAAAAGGAAATGAAGAATGCCAGGCATTTTAAATAAGTAAGCAAAAAAAAAAAAAAAAGGCATTTAAATCATGTCAAAGGATAGTTGACATTCATCTTGGATTTCTACTTCTGGCTAACATAGAGTAACAGGGGCAAGATTTACCCTCCCACCCAAAACCCCAGGCAAATTATATAAAACAACAGTTTTGAAGACACTGGACACCAGGCAGTGAGAGAGAGTGAGCCTGAGAGATGGGAAACAAATGAGGTGAGCTCCCAATGCTCTGTGCTACCACCTTGTGACAGCTTCCAGGCTGTTGCACAGGGTGTGGGAACCCAGTAGGAGCCTTGCAAACTCCTTGAAGCGAGGAGATGATGCTGATAAGCCAAGAAGGCCTAGGAAGCCAGAGTTTTCCAGAAAGTAAAGCGTTGCAATGAAAGAGAACCAGGGAAACCTGCAAAGGGCCCCCTCAAGTATTCAACAGAGAACAGACAAACACGTGTGTGTGAGGAAACTACCTCAGGCTAAGGGAAGAAACAACCGAAGCATATATGAGTAATCACAATGGCCCACATAGGGCTGGAAGGAGTGGCTATTCGGACAGAAAAGTGAGCAAGCCGCATAATTCAAGAGGTACTGGGCGGAGTACTCAGAAGGGTTTGCCTCAGCTTCAGCGAGACAAATGTCTATGGACTAAATGATGGTCTGGTCCTGCCTAAAATATCTTAAAGACCTGAAAGTAGCAAACTGTTTTCAAGCACTTTAACTGTGCCCCAGAACAAAGTTCAAGAATATTTACAGGAAGGTGAAAATACCTGCCATCCAACCAGGTAGAATTCTTAATGTCTGGCATTGAAAATATTACCTAGTGTGCAAAGAAGCAGGAAAAGATGATCCATAAGGCTGAAAACTCAATCAATTAAAACACATCCAGAACTAACACAGATGTTACAATGAACAAAGAACATCAGACATTGTTTTAAGATCGTATAACTGTATTCCATATGTTCAACAATGAGGAGTGAATAAACATGTTAAGAGGAAAATAGAAGATATTAAAAAAAAGAATCAGATCAGTAGTTCCCTGGTGGTCCAGTGGTTAGGACTCAGTGTTTTCACTGCCATGGCCCTGGGTTCAATTTCAATCCCTGGTCAGGGAACTAAGATCCCACAAGCCGCAAGGCATGGCAAAAAAAAAAAAAGAACCAGATTGAAATTCAAGAGATGAAAACTCCAAAGTCTAATATGGAAATACACTGGCACTGGGTGGGATGGATATCAGATTAGCTATAAGAGAAGGAAAAATTAGTTAACTAGAAGACAGAGCAATGGAAGACACACAAAATGAAACAAGAGTGCAAAAAGATTCAGAAAATGAAATGGGGTATTTATGGGCTGTGTAACAACTTTAAGTAGTCTCACATATGTGATCAGAACTCTACAAGGGGAAGAGAGGCAGAGAGAAAAATATTTGAAGAAACAGTGGCTGAATAATTTCTAAATTTGAAGAAAACTATAAATACATGGAATGTAAGAGTCTCAACAAACCTCAAGCACAGGGAACATGGAAACTACATGAAGTCACATCCATCGTAACCAAATTTCTCAAAACCAGTGATGGAGAGAAAATCTTAAAAATGGCCAGAGAACAAAGAAATATTTCATACCCAGAAACAAAGATAAGTATAATAGCAGTTTTCTCATCAGAAAGAAATCAGGTGAGAAGACAGAGGAGCAGCATCTCCACTGAGGGAAAATCAAAAACAAACTTGTCAGCCTAGAATTCTGTTCTGAACAATAATATATTTATTTCAAAAGGGAAGCTGAAATAAAGACTTTTTAGATATTAAAAAAAAAAGTTGAAAGAAGTCATCCTGAGCAGAGCTGGTAGAAGGAATGTTGAAGGACATTCTTCGGGAGAAGAAAAAAGATAATAGATCAAAATATGAATTTACACCAAGTGAAGAGCACTGGAAATGGAAAGTATTTAAGAAATACATTATTTCCTTATTATTTAAATCTCTTTAAAAGATAGTTAGCTATTTAAACAAATGAAACAACAACATAGGATCATGTTTATAACATACACAGAAGGAAAATATAAGACAACAATAGCACAAAATATGAACCTTAACCTCAGTCACACAATTTATACAAAAATGAATCACAATTAATCAGGGACAGAAATGTAAACCATAAAACTATAACACTAAAATATATTCACAAAGAGTTAAATCTTGGGGATTTAGGGTTAAGCAAAATGTTTTTGACTTGACACCAAAATAATTTGGTGGACTTAATTAAAATGAATCATTTTGCTAAGGAAAAGTACCTGTCAAGAAAATAAAAGAGAAATTAAGAGACCAGGAAACATATTTTCAAATTACATTTCCAATAAAAGTCTTATTTTTTAAATATATAAAGAATCTGTAAAACTCAACATTAAAAAATCCAATTAAAAATTGAGCAAAAGATATGAACAGATAATCTACTAAGGAGGATACACAGTGGTCAGGTAAGCACATGAAAAGATGTTCAACATCCTTTCCATTAGGAAAATGCAAATTAAAACCATACTGAGCTATCATTTCAGACCTATCAACATGGCAGAATTTTAAAAATAGTCATTACACCAAATGCCCAATGAGGCCTTCTTGAGTCAGATATGCTTTTGTTTCATTCAGAGGTAGGCTCAAGCTTTGGCCCAGCAAACTGATTTCTAATCATTTACATGCAGAACGGTCACACAGCTGTGCAAAGACGAAGATGCAAAGATGCGCCCCCCTATCTCACCACCATCCACACTGACCACAATCTTCCCCACCCTGGGTCTCCCTCCATACCTAACTGACTCTTACTCATCTCTCTTAGCTCCTGTGAAACTTCCTCCAGGAAGCCCTCCCTGATATTCCTGAGGAGGCCATGCTCAGGGACACCTCTAGCCTGAGGGGGATCCTTAATACGTGGCTCTACTTCTGGGTGGACAATTAGAAAAGAAGCTGCCTCTGGACAAAGAGCCCTGAGGGCTTATGGCTTGGGGAAGGGGCAGTGGGCCCCGAGCAGGTGGACACAGCCCTTCACTGGGATGCAGGGTTTGGTCAGTGAAGTGTGGACTAGATTTCAGCCGCCTCTCACTGCATGCTATTGGAGCCCTTGGTCAGTGCACAGACTGCACAATAGTGCAGGCAGCCCCCTTCAGAGCCTCAGTGACTCGTCCTCACAGCATGCTTTTTTTTTTTTTTTGCACGCGCTATGAACACCTATTTGCAGTGCTTACCACATTTACCAATTGAAAATTAAAATGTGAAGTCCTTTGATTAAAATCCACCTGTCCCACTGGACTGCAGGCCCCAGAAGGGCAGCACCACGTCTGATTTTGCTCATGTTATCTTCCTAGCCCAGTGCTTCGTTCAGGGTAAGTGCTCAAAAATACACATTGAACAGACAACCAGCAGACAGAACGACCCCTGGGCAACAAGGCATGTTGAGCCACTAATGTGGGGAGGCTAAATGGCTTTTGGACCCAAAGCTTGGGGTGTGACATGGAGGGAGGCCCCTCAAAGGACAGTCACCTCCCTTGAAATGTGTGGCAGACAAGCAGAGGGTCATTTCATTTTGCCCCCAAAGCCTGCAAGGCTCCTGCTTGCAAAACCTACCATCGACAGAAAGAGCTTCCGTCTCAGCACCTTACTGCAGGTGCTCCCCAGCTTCACAGCAGACCCCACCAGCCTCGCTGTCTTTGGCCCTGGAGAGGCAATTTTAAATTACCCCATAGAACTGGACATCCTTACATTATTATGAAAACTAAACGTAGTGAAAATTTAAACATCAAAAGGATGCAGACACACACACGCGTGTGTGCCCCCCTCAGCATCTTTTTAAAAATAGGAATGCTCTTTTTCACAAAGCAACCGGTCTTGGTGAGCTTTCCGTATCGATCTGTATGTATTCACCTAATTTCACTGAACTTATTTATTTATATGTATTCACCCCATTTGACCCGAGTCCATTTACCCAGCCTCCCATGGATGGACAGGCCAATGGCTATTACAGCCATGCTACAATAAATAGCACTAAATACCCATCTTTGTATACATATGTGAGTATCTCTTCAGGACAAATAACTGGAAGTAGAATTTCTGGGTCTAATTGTGCAGATACCTTTACATTTCAACCTTTACCCTTAAAGCAACAGTAGCCAAAATCTTCAACTCTAAAGCACTGTTTGATGCATATAATTATGCTCTGTGTGTATGTGTGTGTGTGTGTGTGTGTGTGTGTGTGTGTTGTGTGTCTGTACGTCCATCTATACACGTTATCTACACACTTTCCTTCTCATCATCACAGCGTGCACACAGATGCACAATCTCTGGGGGATGCAGACGGCGACTTCTTCCCCAGGGCTCAGGGGCCCATTTCCACCTTCCTAAATAACCACAGCGTGCTCCCGCCATCTCTCCCTCCACCACCGCCTTCATGTCTTCAAAAATCACTCTCATTCTTCACAGGGCTCCTTGATCTTAAGCTTTCTTGCCCACCTTTACTCAACAGAGTTCAATTTCCGAAGGAGAACAATACCTCCACATGAGAAATGCTATAAAAGTTTCAGGAAGGAACAGGCGGAGAAGAAGGAGGAGAGGGATCTGGAACAGTCATTTGAGAACGCTGGCATGAAAAGAGAGGGAAGGAGGCCCCTGGAAGGCAAAGCTGGGGCACCGGGGGTTTTCAAGGCAGGGGAACCTGGGTCTATTCGAGGCAGAGTGGAGAGGAAACCGGCGGCGCGGAGGAGACGCGCTCATGCCTTTGCACTGTCCCAGCTCCCGGGATGGTTTCAGAGCTTCCCCAGGAAAGGGCTTATCTCCACGCTTCCGGGAAGGTCCCCGACTCCCTCAGGTGGAGTCAGCAGTGGTGGTTAAACACCATTCCTTCATTCGTTCACTGCGCAACTATCCACTGATCACCTGCTGTGATGCTGGGGGCTGAGACTGCCTTTTCGATGGCCTCTATAAGCTGAAGAAAGAGCTACATAAATGTGGGGGGCTTTACTCTGGCTGCGCCTCTCAGCAGGAATGACGAGTAGTAGATGTAAGGTCCCGGCAGGGGCAGAGCAGGGGGGTGAGAAGAAGCAGGGATTTGGAACCAGAAGGACCTGGGACCCCCTCACCCATCCCTCAGATACTGAGCAGCCCCGGCTCACTGCCACGCACTCCCGGGCCCGCAGGACCACTGGTGAACAAGGTGACTGGGCCCCTCCCTGCACGGCACTCTAGGAGTTACGCACAAACAGTGATGGCTGGATACCTGCAAGGACAGGATGGCTACAGCAATAGGTTAATAGGCACAGAGAGTGATGGGGTGTGGTGGGCCCCATGGAAAAGAGTAAATAGGAAGCCTTCCATGAGGGGTGACTTTGGAGGTGAGACTGGAATAACTAGAGAGAGCCACCCCTGGGGCCATGGGAGAAGAATGTTCCGGTCAGAGAGAGCAGTGAGTGCAAAGGCCCTGGGGCTGGAGACAGGTTGCTCGTAACTTTGTGTGTCGAGGAACCCTGTGAAGGCACGTGGGCTGGACGAGGGTGTGGCTGGGCAGGAGCGAGAAAGGGGACAGAAGGAGGCAGACAGGTGGAGGATGGAGAGGGAAGAGGTCCTGGGGAGGGGGCAACTCGTGGCCTTGCAGGCTGGGGAAGGATCTGGTTTTTGTTCTGAGTCAGGCCATCGGTGGAGGGCCTTTGATCAGATGGGGCACGCAGGTCTGGCCTGCGTTAAAGGACATTCAGGCTGCTGTGTTGAGGACGCCTGCCGGGGAGGATGGGGAAGAGGTCCCTGCCCCCATGGTGTTCTTGGGCCCTGAAGGGTGTCTGATTAACAAATACAGCCCTTCTCGACAGCGAGCTCCGAGACCGCCAATCATCTCAAGAGTCCCGGTCTTCAGGAGAAGGGCGGCCAGTGGCCAATCCCAGTGACAGCTTTGCTAAGGGAGGAGCGGGGAAGAAGGCAAGGTTCAGTGGAGCCAGAGGGGGCGGTGCTGACAGCCTGGCATTTATTCCCAGCTTCTGTTTTGACCTGCCTCGTGCTCGAGCTTGCTTATTTTGCACACGACAAACTGAGAGCCATTTAGCTAATACTCGATTCTGTTTTGGACGAGAGCAGCACACCGGCAGCAGGAATTATTGCCCAGAATTGGCTTCAGAAAACCAAGCTCTAGGAAGCACACAGAAAGTCAGCGCACAACCATTCGTTAAGAAGGCAGGTTAGCGTGAGAACGAGGCGCAGCCCTTTCTGTCCCGAAACTCCGTTAATTGCGTGGGGGGGGGGGGGGGGGGGAAGCAGCGCCACAACCAGTCACAACATCGACCCTTTTCCACTCGCCAGATTCACAGGGGTACAAACGTGAGGAGAGAGGGCCATGGCCTCTGCTTTACAGAGTAAAGGGCTTGTCATATTTTTTGACACATGTGCATCTGAGTGGGAGACAGAGGGTCTGGCAGAGGGGATTCGTCAGGGACTCAGAGAATCTGAAAAAAGTTTTGGACACTCTATTAAAAAAAATACATATATGGACACGGAGTTTGCATAAAATTTCACAAAGTCCCTTAAGCCCTCTTGTGGAACTCTGCAAATGAGCTCATGCCTTCGGACAACACTGTCAGGCAGAATCCCCGCAGCATCGGACAGAATCGCTGTCCAGGAAGGCGTGTTCTGGTGGGAGCTGGGAGGACACATAGGCCTTGGCTAAACAGACCAGCAAAATATCCAGCTTGACTTTGGCTTTAAAGCTGCTTCAGGGAGCTGACCTCCCCGCGTGGTGGAGAAATCCTCCTGCTTCCTTCTGGAAAGGCTAGCGCGTGCACCTTAATATCAGGTGGAGCCCCCGGGCTCAGCTGTCTAAATTTCAGCAGCTAAGCTCTGGGCAGGTGAGCGCTGTGTGCGCACGCTGCCAGGCAGCTTGAAGGGCCCCAGGCTGCCCACGGTCAGCAAAGGGAACGCTCACAGCTCAGGTGCACCGGGGCGACTCCCAAAGCCAGGCTGCCTGATTTGCATAACACACACCTGGGAAGAGGGGCGGGTCTGTGTTCGATTCACAGGAGAGCTCGAGAGTTCAGAGTCCAGAGAACGCGGGAGAGAGACCAAGAGATAATCTCTACGAGGGAGTCTCTCCTCTTGCAGATCCTTTGTTCTCCTTTTGATGTACACACGTCCCCGGTAATAAGTCTCACTTTAAAAGGCGGAGGCTAATTCCTCTCCCCGTAAGTGTGGGATGCATTGAGTGGCTTACTTTCAACAAACAGAATGTGATAGAATGTGGTAAAATGACAGAGTGTGATGTCCTCCTGACTCTCTCCTTCGGGTTCTTCTGTCTCCATCTCCCCCCATCCTCCTCCCCCCTCTACAACCTCCAGCAGCCCAGTGGTGGGGCAGGGTCTCTGCCTACAGCCTTGCTACCAGGAGCCACTGGAATGGAGCCTTCAGATGTCGAGCCCAGCCAACGTCCCGAAGGCAATCTCCCGAGCGATCCTGAGCGGGAACCACCAATGCTTGACCCACAGTAACTGTCAGATAAGCAGCGCTGGTCCTTAAAAGCAGCCAGCAATTGTCACCCAGCGATAGAAAATTAACGTACTCTTCAAAGTCCCTCCCGTGGAGGAAGAACCTGGGCCGGCCGCGCCCTCGACTCCATCCTCAGTGCCCCCAGATGAACTACGCATGAACCAAGTGACCCTACAAGCAGTGCAGCCACGGCCCACACCACGGTCCCTCCACCAGCAGAGCGGTTCCCTTCACTCAAAGTTAAGTCCCGACCAGAGCTAAGTTCGTGAGCAAAGTGAGAAATGGGACCAGATGGCAGCAGAATTGAGGGACAAGGAGCTCCCGGACACGAGTCGGGAGCTGAGTGTGCAGGTGACAGCAGCCACGGGCCCTGCAGAACCAGGAAAGGAAGGGTCCCCTTGATGCCCCTCTGAACCCTGCTGAGCTCAATCCCTGGGGGCCAAACTGGAGCAGGAGGAAAGGAGGGGCCGGGCCGGGTCACAGCCCCTCTCGGGGGCTCTGTCTGCATCCACCCCGGTCTGGCCCTCCCTCTTCTCCCCTGTCTTCCTTCCCCAAACTCCTCCATTAACAAGGCATTAAGACTTTCAGAGGCTCTAAGTACTGGAAGGATCACGGTGTCCCCTCCCTGTACTTAATTCAAAATCCAAGTCCCTAATACACCATAAAATAAGCATAAGAGGCCTAACGGAGAGCTCTGATTCTTTCTCGTGAGGGTCACCTTGATGAACTTTTAGAAATGCTGGATTCATTTTTATTTCCCAACAAGTGCCCATAGCGCAGTGACAGCTCTCGCGTAAATGGTGCTTCTAGGTATGGGCACTATTTGAACGTCTTCCTGACTCTGGAGTAGTCCAAGATATCTTAAATAGGCTCAAAGAATATTGGTGAAAAGGAAAAAAGAATAACCAGTACAATGCAAACAGGGGGCAACCGGATAAGAAGACTGAATAGGCACCTTATGGGAATGCAAATGTCTAGTAAATGTGAAGAGGGGCTTAACTTCCTCAGTCAGCCAGGAAATGTAAATTTAAATAATGCGATGCTACCACACATCCGTCCATGAGCTAAAATGAAAGAGACTAACAATTCTGAGTACTGCTGAGAGTATGCATCTACTGAAACTCTCAGATTCCACAACTGGAATGTAAACTGGCACAGTCGCTTTGGAAAACTGTCTGGCAGTATCTTCCAAAGCAATGTCTGCAATGACCAGGGGAGTCCAGGCCTCGGATCTTTCCACTAGAGATGCAGGGCTGCATTCACCAAAGTGTATATGAAAGACGCCTCACAGCAGCACTATTTGAAATAGCCCCGAACTGGAAACAACCCCGAAGTCCATCCACAGTAGAGTGTTCACACAGTTCAGTACAATGGAGCAACGAGAATGCGGGACTCTCAGTACCTGCAATAACACGTGTGAGTCTCACAAACTATGTTAAGCAAAAGAAGGCAGACACAGAACCACGCGCTATACTAAACGCTATACTAAAATACTAATACTAAATGGATTCCATTCACGTCCATTCACAAATCTATGGTTTAGAACTCAGACAAGGGGTGCTATGGGCTGCATCGTGCCCCCCAGTATATGTGTTGAAGCCCTAACCCCCCACAATGTGACAATATTTGGAGAGGGGGTCCTTGGGAGGTGATTAGGTTTACATGAGGTCATGACGTGTCATGGTTGTGTTAAATTAATGTTTGTTAAGTAGAGCCCCTGCTCTGGGGTGACGGACAGTGAGCCAGGTTCCAACAAAAGACCCTAAGAAATGCGGCAATAGAGAAGTCTATTACCCACAGGCTCTGGAAGAAGGACACAGCATGCTGGCCATTTGTCCAAACAAAGTGGTGTGGAGGCAGCAAGACTCGGGGTAGCTGAGCTACGATCTCCATGAGGTAGGGCCCCCAGAATGGGCTTAGCGCCCTCACAGGAAGAGACACCAGAGAGCTCTGTTTCTCCCCGCCCCCTGCCTGCCGCCCACACCACGTGAAGACACAGCCACGTTCAAACCAGCAAAAGAGCCCTCACCAGATCCGGCCACACTGGCACCCTGATCTCAAACTTCCAGTCTCCAGGACTGTGAGAAACTAATTTCTGTGCCTTAAGCCACCCCATCTGTGGTACCTTGTTATAGCACCGTGAGCCGGCTAGTCCACGAGCAAGAGACTAGGTCTCAAGGGGTCATTCTGTACTCAATTTTTTCCTGATTTCAGGTGTTTACATGGGTGTGTTCAGTTTGTGAAAATCCAGTTATCTGTGCACTTAAGCTCAGTGTGCTTTTCTACACACACACACACACACACACACACACACACACACACACACATCCCTTGGTTTGGGTCTATTAACAAACTGGAAGGGAAAAGCCAGATAGTATCATATCTCAGGGGTGCATTATAACAGACATTCTCCCAAACCCCTGCCCAATATGCCAGGAATTTCATCACCCAAGTTAATGAAGCAGCAGCATCACCAGGGGCCAGCTGGCTTCTGAACTCAGCTTCCACTCCGACCCCAGGGAGCCTGAGCCTCTAAAGGTCAAAAGGGAACAGAGTCCTGACTGTCTGAGGGGCTGTGGAGCTGCACAGAGATTCATCTTAATTAAGCCAAATTCAATTTCAGTCAGAACACCACTTCTTTATCCATTTCATGCAATTTAGAAAAGAATCATATTTGTTTAATCACCAAGTGAAGGCTGCAGGGAACAACGACATGGCCAAAGCATGCGACCCACTACACCCCTGAGTGTGACGATCAGAGCTCGGCAGGAGTCGGCAGGTTTGCCACAGTGACAGCCTCCAGCCACACTCGAGACGTAGCCAGCGTTTAATTTACAACCAGCTTGAACACAAGGTGTGACGTCTGTTCCCATATTGGAACTCGGGTTTTCATCCCCTCGTCAGGGTGAATTCCCTGCAGTCTGGGCCTCTTAGGCATGAACAATGTACGCTTTGTCCCTCTGTCAAGTGAGTTAATATTCTACAACAGGAACGTGGGAAATCAGGCCACTCGTCAAGTATGGAAAAGCACGTGGTACCATGGCTCTGCACTCTTCCTCCCGCTCAACCCATTTTGATGCTAACTCAGGGCTTCCATGCCCTGGAGAATGGGCCCTCCTGCAGCAAGACTACACTTGTGGCCTGTGTCACAGTGATGGGGCCTCCAGCTAGGCCTCTCACTCTGCCAGCCTTGAGGCACAGCCCGTGCTAGGCTTCTGGCAACCAAGGGCAGCACCGATCATCAGATGATCACTTTGTTCACCCTCAGAGCCCTGCCAGGCCAACAAACCACCCTGTCCTGCGTTGAGGTCTGACCCAAAGAGGTTTGCTCACAAGCTACAGGGATGTGAGCCACTGACGCTCCTGGATTTTTTTAAGATTTCACATGTAAGTGACATGACGCAGTACTCGTCTTTCTCTCTTGGGTTATTTTACTCAGCACAATGCCCTCCGAACGGCAGGACTTCCTTCTTTTTTTATGGGTAATAGTCCACTGTGTGCTTAAATATTACATATATAAATAAATATTTTACATTTATACCACATCTTCTTTATATACTCCTTCATCAACACTTAGGTAGTTTCCATATCTTAACGATTGTGAATAACGTCACAGAAACAGAGAGCACAATGGTGGTTGCCACGGGCTAAGGGGTGCAGAGAGATGGGGAGATGTTGGTCAAAGGGTACAAACTTTCAATTATAAGATAAGTAAGTTCTGGGATCTGGTGTACGGCAGGGTGACTGTAGTTAATTTTACTGTACTGTCAGCTTGAAATTTGCTAAGAGAGTAGATCTTAAACATTCTCATCACTCACACACACACACATCAGCTTTGTGAGGTACTGGGTGTGTTATTTAACTTGGTTGTGGTAAATATTTCAATGTATATGAATATCAAATCATCATGCTGCACAATTTAAATATATACAGTTGACCCCTGAACAACACTATACACAGATTTCCTTCAACAGTCAATACTTCAGGTACTACACAACCCACAGCTACTTGAGTCTGTGGCTGCAGAGCCCCAGGTACGGGGGGAACCTTGGATTTGCCAACTGTAACTTCTACGTGACTTTTCCACTTCTTGGAGGGTCAGCGCCCCCAACCCTCATGTTGTTCAAGGGTCTATTCTACAATTTTATTTGTCAATTATATCTCAATAAAGCCAAAGAAAAGCAAATCCAGGAAGAAAGAAAAATAAAGATGCTCATGGAGCTATGAGTGTACAGAGGTACAGTGCCCAATGTGCAGTTAAGGCCATGCAAGGAGAAACACTCCGTCCTGAAAATACTGGAGCACTCAACAAAAAAGAACAGTATTTCTAAAAATGGGCGTCATGTCCACCACGTCTGCATGAGTTTGCTTTCCACGGGAAATGGGTTCTCGGATTTGAAAGTTCCGAAATGCATTTCCAAAGACAGGGTGTGGAGCTGCTAGTCATCATCTCCGGTTTAACGCAGCAGATCTTCATTGACCCAGGACTGACACTAATCTACTCCTTAAAGCAATTCACTGACGCATCTAATTCTGCCCAGAAAGAAACAGTTCTTACCTCCTTAGGGAGTGATGGTGCTTACAGGGAATGAGCATGTGACGCTTCCTCTCTCCTTCCATAGTTCCATGTCCGTGGTGGCAGCCGTGGCTGCCACCTGCCCCCGTCACCCTGCGTCAGGAAGCACACCCGAGCCAATGCTCCAGGTGACTCTCAGGTGTCCAACAAGCTGCTGTGACAGGGCTTCCCACACTGCCTGGTCCCAGACTCCAAACTCAAGGTGGGGTGAGGGACGAGCTAACTGACCATCACTTTCCCCAGGCCATGGTGACTGGTCCAGAAATGGGCACGTGCCCAAATCAGAGCCAATGCAATGCAGGAAAATGCATTGTAGCCATATAGTGATAATAATATCATAGTAGTTGTAGTAATAGCAATTCCTGAGTGTTCACTCATTTAAGTAAACAAGAGCCACACTCGAACGATAAGTGCTGTTTGGGCAGAAGGCACCCAGGCTTCTGGAAGAGTACAAAGAGAAGCACTGACCTCTGAGGGGTGGGCAAGCAGGAAAGGCTTCTTGGAGGAAGAGGTGACGCCTGTACTAACATTTGAGGGATGTTCGCTTAGAAAGGGAAGGAATGACTTGAGACATGTGTCAGAGGTAAAAACCTGGATCGTGACCAGTGTGAGGACACTCAGATCTGGGTGGGGAAGGAAGGGAAGCGGTGGGAGACGAGGCCAAGCACTAAGCAGGAGCCCTATAGGGAAGGCCCCAACTTGCCGTGCTAAAGCCTGTACTTCAACCGCCGTGGTCCGAGGTTCAATCCCTGATGGGGCAACTAAGATCCTGCAAGCCTCGCAGCACCGCCAAAAAACAACAACAACAAAAAAGGCTGTTCTCCATCCGGGGCCAGTGGGGTGGCCCTGGGGGGCAGGAGCAACAGAATGACTCATTAGGCTAGTCTCTCGTGCTGCATGGGGAGGGCTGACCCGAGGCGGGCAGGGCCAAGGGCAGGGAGACAGAGTTGGCACAATGGACACTGCATCATAATACTTAACTTTAAACTATGTCGCTTCTATCAATTTTTCATTTTTCAAAATATTCATGATTTATTTACAAAGCAAGGTGCTTTTTCTCCGTGTGTTTCCTGGAAAGTGTGGCGCTATCCATTTAAAATCCACGCCTGGGACCTCTGGCAGCAGAGTTAGGACACTGCCTCAGTGGTGCAGGGGGAGGTGGAGAGGATCTGACCCTGCACATTAGCTCAGAGTGAAGACAGAGGGCAGATCTGCAAAGCGTTAAGGCATGGAGTCAACCAGACTTGGTGTTTGCTGAGAAACGGTTCCTTCAGTAGGGGAATGGCTAAACTAACTGTGGTACATCCATATCACAGAATCCCATACAGCAACAAAAAAGAGCCAACTATTAATCCACGTGACAACCTGATGGATCTCAAGGGCACTGAGCTGAGTGTAAAACACTGCCATCTTGAAAGGTCAAATACTAGACGATTCGGTATATGTAACACATTCCAAAGTGGCAAGATTGCTACACGAGGCAGGAGTGAGCAGGAGGCAGGAATGACCTAGCTTATGTCTGCCAGAGCATCCCTGAGATGGAGCAGCAGGCTGGAGAGCGTGTTAGCTAGCTCCTGCTGCATAACAAATGATTTCAAATTGGGTGACCTCAAACATTTACTATATCACAGTTTCTGTGCCTCTGGTATCCAAACACAGTTTAGCTGGGTCACCTTGATTCAGGGTCTTTCATGATGTTACAGTTAATTTGTCAGCCAAGGGTTCAGTCGTCTCAGAACTCAACTGGGCTAAAGATGCCATTTCCAAGCTCATGACCTGTCTCTAGGTGGGTCTCGGAAGAGTCACCTCCAAGACCAGGCACGTTGGTTCCTCACCACACAGGCACCTCCATAAGCTGTTTGAGTGTCCTTAAGACATGGCAGCTGGTCATGAGAGACAGACAGATAGAAACACAAAGAAAAGAGGGAGAAAGATACAGAGACAGAGGGAGCCAGAGACAGCATGAGATGGTGAGCAACAGGAGACTTTCAGGAGCCTTGTCTTGGGCGTGACGTCCCATAGCCTTAGCCACCTTCTATCATCCAGAGACGAGTCACTGGGGCCTGGCCACACTTAAGGTTGGTGATGACACATGGTGTGAACACCAAGGGGGGGGGGATCTGTAGGGACCGTCTTAGAGGCTGCCCCCTCCCCGCCAACACCGGTGAGGAGGTCAAGTTCAGCTGTAGACATGTCACAGGACAATCTTCAATACCCAGAGCTGAGCACAGTCATAGAATGTCTCTCCCTGGGAAAAACAACAACAGTAATAAAAAAGTAGTTTCTCCTTCTTACCTTTTTCCTGTCGTTTGTCTCTCTCCTCTCCTCCTCTTCTCCAATTTAAACCTGAATCTTTGAGACTCTTCCTAGAGTCAGCATAAAGCACCAGCTGCTAACTGATTAATCTGAATCAGCTACTCCTGAAAAGAAAAGAAAAATCGGGTCAGCATTCCCACCTGCGGGGCCGGAAACAGGCTACGACGCGCATCCCCTGAACGTCCCTTTTCAAAGGCTCAGTGTGATCGTGATCCAAAAGGAAAGGTGATGTGGGAAACGGCAGACTTCGAATGGGGAAAAGCAAAACGCGAAGCCTAGACTAGCGGCAGAAGGGGAGATATATTTTGCCAAAGAAGAGAAAATGTAAGGACTTAATCAAACACTGAAAATGCCAGGCCAGCCACCCGGGAGCCAAGAGCCGGTGCTGAAGAGTCTTGCCCCCGTGGAAGTGGGGCCAAAGAGCTAAAAGGAAACAATTGTTTGGGGCACATTTGGCGCTTTGGCTCATTTTTAAGCTGGTAACATCAGAGAGTCCAAAGTGCTAGTCAAGAACAACCCCACCGTGCAAGTTCTAGAGCAGAGAACCTTCTAGAGCAGTCCAGGCCCTGCACCCAGGAGCCCTGTTACCAATGAGCAACCCTGCAGCAAGGCACTATTCCTGGTACTGTTTGGGTACAAGTTAACTCACACATTCAACCAGCAAATATTCACCGGAAACATCCCATGTGGTTAAGTTCTCAGCTCTGTGCAATGCAGGATAAAAACCTGAGTACGACGATTTGTTGTCCAGCCTCAAGACACAGCCAGTCTAACTCAGCAGCGAAGGCCTCAGGGGCAGGTGAACGCTTTAGCATTAAAGTTCTCTTTACTGTTGAAAAAAGGGCTTGAATGTTTAGCTTCGAGAAACATGATTTTGAGGTTTTCTGCCCATCGATGCGCAACCCCACCTTTGAGGGGCAGGAGAGTGGGCCTGGCATGGAGATGCCGCAGCTATTTTGAGCTACTTTAAAATAAAGCCTTGTCTTTACTGTGCCCTGAGAATGGCTTTCAGGAACAGAGGGTGTGTAAATGAGGGATCTTCCCCTTCTGCATGGCCTCTGGCCAGATTCCAGCAGAAAAACAAGTATCTTCCTGGGTTCTGAGAAGTAGATCAGCCTTTCTTAAATGGTAAAGAAATTGCAGGGGTTGTAAATTCTCCCAGAGGTTCTCCACTGGTGGGTACACATGAGAAACCAAATGATGATAATGTTTCTTTCAGAGCTATGTTGTTCGCAAAAATGTTTCTTAAATTTTACCTTTTAACTTAGTTATTTCATGGCCATCAAAGCCTTCTCAAGCGCTTCTTAGAGATGAATACTGTCTCAGAACGGAATTCCATGCTTCGTTATCTTGTAATGATTGTGACTTTTAGATGATCATTATTCACTTTTTTTTTTTAATGGGGGCATTGGGGCCAAAGCAACCTGGTAAAAATATGGGTTGTTCCCATTATGAACGGATTCAGATTGAGTGTTTCTGAAGATACAGCTCTCCCATTTTTGAAGTTGGTAATGAGAGTACTGTTAAACAAAGGTAGGAATTAAAAATTCAGAATATATTTTACATAATTAGTATTTTAAATTCGTGTGATTTAAGCACCATTTTAAAGGGTGATTTGCCATACTGTAATTCACACTATAAATCTCGCCCATAATATATACATTAAAGCACTCTGAGCTTGCTCGAGAATGTGAATTACTAAGTGCTGATGAATAATTCTGAATAATGTGACTGCTTTCACCATTGAGTGGAAAATTAAGATTGTGGTATCACTCTATTTAGAAATGATTGGTTTGCAAGAGTGAAGCTAACAGCTGTTTGGCCCCCTCCAAACGATGGTGCTTCCAGAGCAGAGCGGAAACTGGGACTCCAAGCATTTTTCATGCTAAAATGTTTTCACTATGAAGAAATGTTCTTCTTCAGTTGCCTCAAATGACCAGTCTCACGGAAATGGCCAAGGGAAGAATGGGGACTCTATGTCCCAGGGGGTCAGGGGTGCAGGTGGGGTACGTGCCGGCCTGGCGGCATCCACTCTGTGAGGACACAGTCTGATTTGTGAGAATAGGATGTTGAGCACCAAAGCTAACGGACTCTTGCCATAGTGCAGGGCAGGGCTCGACTCTGGTGCAACGGAATGCCTCCCAGTAGGGGTTTCCCTGAACCTGAGACTTTCAGTGTGAAAATTGGGAGAATCTGAGGCCAGTGGGGACTGCTGGTCACCCTAACTGACCGTGATGATGATGATCATGATGACAATGATGGCGACAGTATGATGAGGGTTATAATACTACTACTAATAATAACAATAGTTAATATTTGCAGGGTTCATGCTACGGGCCAACCCTGTGCTAAGCATTCACAAATGTTACCTCTTCAACCCCTCACAACAATCTCGTTCAACGGGTATGATCATCCTCACTCTACCAATGGATAAACTGAGGCCCAGGTAAGTTAAGGAACATCTCTGAAATCACACATTTAATAAATAAAGCTGCTTTGATGCAAACCCTGGCTGGCTGGGTGGTCAGTGGTTCCCCCAACACAACTGTTCTCAAACTAGAGCCCACAGACTTCTCCCCCTAGTGGAGTCCACAAGGTGATCTAAAAGGGCAAAACTCTTTTCATTGCCTTTTTCTCTGTGTTAACATTTGCACTGATGGGGCAAAGGCAGCGGTGGGTAAAACAGTTGGGCCTTCAGCCTGGATCAAGGTGCTGACCACTAATATACAAAGGCTCATCACAGTCCTCGTGGTCACACACTCACAGTTCAACGGCAAAACACAAGCCTGTTTCACCTGAAAATGCTCTTGGAAAAGCAGTAAAAATTGTTGATTACTGAGCATATAAATTTTATTGTATCTCAAAACTCAATTACACAACATGTTGATATTTTGTGTGATTCATAAAGTATTCATAAAGCACTTCTGCTACACAGAAGACAACGGTGGTTGTCTTAAGAAACAACTGTGTGATTGTTTGAGCTGCAAATTAAACTAGCACTTTTTCATGGAACTCTATTCTTATTTGAAAAAAAATGGCAGACAGAGGATGGTTTTTCACACTTAGGTATTTGGAATTAGTATTAGAATCTGGAAAGCTTGTATTTTCCACCTGAGTTCTACAGCTTCCCAGTACTTAATGATTCTCCTTATGAGATCAGTGATGATATAAACAAATGTGAATTTTTGATACTGTACAATGGAATATATTGACATTTGGAAGATCTGCCCAAGACTCACTAGTAGAAGCTCACATCGTGTCCAACAGATGTCACTGTGTTTAAATATTCCAGGATGCCCCCGTGAATTCACTGCAGCATCCAGAGGTCTTCAGTGCATGTGTGCGAATTACAGAGCTATCTAAATAAATACGTAAACAAACACACACATGCACAGGAGATATGAGAGCGCTACCAACCACCCTGACTTAACTGACGATATGGAAGCTAACCTAACAATTGCCGAATGCACATTCTTTTCAAGTGCACAGGTGAGTTCTACGAGATAACCTTATGCTGGGCCATAAATTAAGTATCAATTAATCCAAAAGTACTCAGATCATATAGAGTGTATTCTCACACTACAGTGAAAATTAAAAATAAATAACAATAAGATATCTAGGGGAAAAAACAATTATTTGGAAATTCAACAATACACTTCTAATACATCCATAGGTCAAGGAAGAAATATTTCAAACTAAATGGGAACAAAAATATAATCTATCAGCTAAGGTGGTACTTGAGGGGAATGTATAGCCTTTAATGTTTATATTAGAAAAGAAGAAAGGCCTAAAATCAATTGTTTAATGTTCCACCTGTAGAAGCTAGAAAATGAAGAGCTAGGTAAAAGCATTAAAATAATGAGGCTGAGGATAAAAATCAATGAAATAGAAAAGAGGCAAGCAAGCGAGAAATGTAACAAAGCCCAAAGTCGGCTCTTTGGAAAGAGTAACGAAATCGGCATAGCCCTGTATGAAATTATGAAGGGGGTTAAAAAATGACACACGTTCCCAGTATCAGGAGAGAAGTAAATACCTTGACCAATAACCTACACAGTTTAAATGGAAAATAAAGAAATACCTGGGAGTAATTGTATATGAACAGAATTTGAAAATGTAGATAAAATGGACAAATCTCTTGAAAAATATGATTTACCAACATTGAGACAAGATGAAACAAAAAGTCTGAGTAGAGCTCTATCTATTAAAGGAATTGAACTTACTAACAAAAACATTTCTACAGAAAACAAAAAACAAAAAACAACTTTGGGACCAGATGGTTCCACTGGTGAAATCTATCAAATATTTAAGGAAGATATAGCACAATTTGTTACATAATATTTTTAGAAAATGGGCAGAGAACAATTTTCAAATCATTTTATGAGGACAGCATGACACAGATAAAGATACTATAAAAAAAGAAAATTATAAGCCAATACCCTTCATGAACATAAGCACGATATTCCTTAACAAATATTAGCAAGTTGGATACAGAAATATATAAATAGGAAAATATCTCATAACTGTGTTTGATTTATCCTAGGAATGCAAGTATGTTTTACCATTCAAAAATCAACTTAATTTACCTATTAATGGAAGGGAGAAGGAAAAAAAAACATTGATTACCTCAATAGATGGAGAAGAAAATATTGACAAAATCTAATGGTCATTTATGATTTAAAAGTTGCACTGAACTAGAAACAGAAGGAAACTTCCTTACCCTGATAAAGAACATCTAAGCTACAGCTAACATCATACTTAACAGGGAGAGATTAAATGCTAACCCAAAAAAAGAATAATAAAAGAAATTAAGATCAGGAAGGAACAAGTAAAACCATCTCTATTTGCAGATCCCATGATTACTTAAATAGAAAATCCTAAGGAATCTACAAAGGACTATTAGAACTAATGAGACAACTTAGAATAAGCACAGACTGCAAGGTCAATACAAAAAAATCAATTGTATTTAACAGTGAACAACCTGAATATTAAATTTAAATTTTTAAATATTAAATTTACAATATTCTTTTTATAATAGAACAATAGTTAGAAATAAATTTAACAAAATGTATAAGACTAGAACACTGACAGCTATCAAATACAGATGAGAAAAAATTTTTAAAGTCCTAAAGAATTAAAAATATATAGCAACTACAATGATTGGAAGACTTGATTATGTTAAGATAGCAGTTCTTTCCAAATTGATCTATAAATTCAACACAATCTCAATTATAATCATGTAAGAATTTTTTGCAGAACCTGACCAGTTTATTTTAAAATATACATGCAGATTTGAAGGATTTAGAATACCCAAAGCAATCTCAAAAAAAAATCAGAACAAGATTAGAGGACTTACACCTAAGTTCAAGACTTACTATAAAGAACCAATATTCAAAAGTATGCAGTACTGCATAAAGAGTGAAACAAAGACCAAAGGACAGAACAGAGTCTAGACCTTCTAAAACTCAGTAAGGAAAAGACAACCTAATTAAAAACTGGTCACCATATTTGAAAACACTTCAGAAATGCATATGTATCAATGACCAATGAGCACAGCACCATCAGATGTTAAGAAAAGGCAAATTAAAACTTCAATGAAAAATTACCAGGGGAGTTTGGTTCAAGATGGCAGAGTAGAAGGACATGCGCTCACTGCCTCTTGTGAGAGCACCAGAATCACAACTAACTGCTGAGCAATCATCGACAGGAAGACACTGGAACTCACCAAAAAAGATACCCCACATCCAAAGACAAAGGAGAAGCCGCAATGAGATGGTAGGAGGGGCACAATCACAATAAAATCAAATCCCATAACCGCTGGGTGGGTGAACAATTGGAGATCTCACAAACTGGAGAACAATTATACCACAGAAATCCACCCACTGGAGTGAAGGTTTTCAGCCCCATGTCAGGCTTCCCAAGCTGGGGGTCCAGCAACAGGAGGAGGAATTCCTAGAGAATCAGACTTTGAAGCTTACTGGGATTTGATTGCAGGACTTCGACAGGACTGGGGGAAACAGAGACTCCACTCTCAGGGGGGCACACACAAAGTAGTATGCACACTGGGACCCAGGGGAAGGAGCAGTGACCCCATAGGAGACTGAACCAGACCTACCTGCTAGTGTTGGAGGGTCTCCTGCAGAGGCAGAGGGTGGCTGTGGCTCACCGTGAGGACAAGGACACTGGCAGCAGAAGTTCTGGGAAGCACTCAGCGTGAGCACTCCCAGAGTCTACCATTAGCCCCACCAAAGAGCAGGGTAGGCTCCAGTGCTGGTTTGCCTCACGCCAAACAACCAACAGGGAGTGACCCAGCCCCACCCATCAGCACACAAACAGATTAAAGTTTTACTGAGTTCTGCCCACCAGAGCAACACCTAGCTCTACCCACCACCAGTCCCTCCCATCAGGCAGCTTGCACAAGCTTCTTAGATAGCCTCATCCACCAGAGGGCAGACAGCAGAAGCAAGAAGAACTACAATCCTCCAGCCTAGGGAACAAAAGCCATATTCACAGAAAGACAGACAGAATGAAAAACTAGAGGGCTATGTACCAGATGAAGGAAAAAAGATAAAACCCCAGAAAAATAACTAAATGAAGTAGAGATAAGCGACCTTCCAGAAAAAGAATTCAGAATAATGATAGTGAAGATGATCCAGGACCTCGGAAAAAGAATGGAGGCAAAGATCGAGAAGATGCAAGAAATGTTTAACAAAGACCTAAAAGAATTAAAGAACAAACACCTAGAAGAATTAAAGAACAAGCACCTGGAATAATTAAAGAACAAGCACCTAGAATAATTAAAGAACAAACAAACAGAGATGAACAATACAATACTGAAATGAAAAATACACCAGAAGGAATCAATAGCAGAAGAACTGAGGCAGAAGAACGGATAAGTGACCTGGAAGACAGAGCGGTGGAATTCACTCCTATGGAACAGAATAAAGAAAAAAGAATGAAAAGGAAATGAAGACAGCCAAAGAGACCTCTGAGACAACATTAAACACACCAACATTAGCATTATAGAGGTCTCAGAAGGAGAAGAGAGAGAAAAAGGACCTGAGAAAATATGTGAAGAGATTACAGTCAAAACCTTCCTTAACATGCGAGATGAAATAGCCACCCAAGTCCAGGAAGTGCAGAGAGTCCCAGGCAGGATAAACCCAAGGAGAAACACATCGGGACACATAGTAATCAAATTGACAAAAATTAAAGACAAAGAAAAATTATTAAAAGCAACAAGCAAAGAACAACATATAACATACAAGGGAACACCCATAAGGTTAACAGCTGATCTCTCAGCAGAAACTCTACAAGCCAGAAGGGAGTGGCACAATATATTTAAAAGTGATGAAAGGGAAGAAACTACAACCAAGATTACTCTACCTGGCAAAGATCTCATTTGGATTCGACAAAGAAATCAAAAGCTTTACAGACAAGCAAAAGCTAGAAGAATTCAGCACCACCAAACCAGCTCTACAACAAATGCTAAAGGAACTTCTCTAAGTGGGAAACACAAGAGAAGAAAATGACCTACAAAAACAAACCCAAAACAATTAAGAAAATGGTAATAGGAACAGACTTATCAATAATTACTTTAAATGTGAATGGATTAAGTGCTCCAACCAAAAGATGCAGGCTTGCTGGATGGATACAAAAAGAAGACCCATCTATATACTGTCTACAAGAGACCCACTTCAGACCTAGGGACACATAAAGACTGAAAGTGAGGGGATGGAAAAAGATATTCCATGCAAATGAAAATCAAAAGAAAGCTGGAGTAGCAATACTCATATTAGATAAAATAGACTTTAAAATAAAGAATGTTACAAGACACAAGGAAGGACACAACATAATGATCAAGGGGTCAATTCAAGAAGAAGATATAACAATTATAAATATATATGCACCCAACATAGGAGCACCTCAATACTTAAGGCAAATGCTAACAGCCATGAAAGAGAAAATTGACAGTAACACTATAACAGTGGGGGACTTTAACACCTCACTTACACCAATGTACAGATCATCCAAACAGAAAATTAATTAGGAAACACAAGCTTTAAATGACACAATAGACCAGATAGATTTAATTGGTATTTATAGGACATTCATTCTGAAAACAGCAGATTACACTTTCTTCTCAAGCGCACATGGAACATTCTCCAGGATAAATCACATATTGGGTCACAAAACAAGCCTTGGTATATTTAAGAAAACTGAAATCATATCAAGCATCTTTTCCAACCACAATGGTATGAGATTAGAAATAAATTAGAGCAGAAAAAATGTAAAAAACACAAACACATAGAGGCTAAACAATGCGTTACTAAATAACCAAGAGATCACTGAAGAAATCAAAGAGGAAAACAAAAAATACCTAGAGACAAATGACAATGAAAATACAATGACGCAAAACCTATGGGATGCAGCAAAAGCAGTTCTAAGAGGGAAGTTTATAGCAATACAAGCCTACCTCAAGAAACAAGAAAAATCTCAAATGAACAATCTAACCTTACACCTAAAGCAACTAGAGAAAGAAGAACAAACAAAACCTGAAGTTAGTATAAGGAAAGAAAGCATAAAGATCAGAGCAGAAATAAATGAAATAGAAACAAAGAAAACAATAGCAAAGATCAATAAAACTAAAAGCTGGTTCTTTGAGAAGATAAACAAAATTGATAAACCCTTAGCCAGACTCATCAAGAAAAAGACGGAGTGTACGCAAATCAATAAAATTAGAAATGAAAAAGGAGAAGTTACAAAGGACACCACAGAAATACAAAGCATCATGAGAGACTACTACAAGTAACTCTATGTCAATAAAATGGACAAACTGGAAGAAATGGAAAAATTTGTAGAAAGGTATAACCTTCCAAGACTGAACCAGAAAGAAATAAAAAATATGCACAGACCAATTACAAGTAACGAAATTGAAACTGTGATTAAAAATCTTCAACAAACAAAAGTCCAGGACCAGACGGCTTCACAGGTAAATTCTATCAAACATTTAGAGAAGAGCTAACACCATCCTTCTCAAACTTTTCCAAAAAATTGCAGAGGAAGGAACACTCCCAAATTTATTCTATGAGGCCACCATCACCCTGATAGCAAAACCAGACAAAGATACCACAAAAATAGAAAATTACACACCAATATCACTCATGAATATAGATGCAAAAATCCTCAAGAAAATACTAGCAAACAGAATTCAACAATACATTGAAAGGATCACACACCATGATCAAGTGGATTTATCCCAGGGATGCAAGGATTCTTCAATATACATAAATCAATCAATGTGATACACCATATTAACAAACTGAAGAATAAAAACCATATGATCATCTCAATATATACAGAAAAAGCTTTTGACAATATTCAGCATTCAATTATGATAAAATCTCTCCAGAAAGTGGGCATAAAGTGAACCCACTTCAACGTAATAAAAGCCATATACAACACACCCAAGCAACCATCATTCTCAATGGTGAAAAACTGAAAGCATTTCCTCTAAGATCACGAACAAGACAAGGATGTCTACTCTCGTCACAATTATTTAACATAGTTCTGAAAGTCCTAGCCATGGCAGTCAGAGACGAAAAAGAAATAAAAGGAATACAAATCAGAAAAGAAGTAAAACTGTCACTGTTTGCAGATGACATGATACTATACACAGAGAATCCTAAAGATGCCACCCGAAACTACTAGAGCTAATTAATGAATCTGGTAAAGTTGCAGGATACAAAATTACTGCACAGAAATTTCTTGCATTCCTATACACTAACAGTGAAAGATCAGAAAGAGAAATTAATGAAACAATCCCATTCACCACGCAACAAAAAGAATACAATACCTAGGAATAAGCCTACCTAAGGAGGTAAAACACCTGTACTCAGAAAACTATAAGACACTGATGAAAGAAATCAAAGATGACACAAACAGACGGATAGATATACTATGTTCTTGGATTGGAAGAATCAATATTATAAAAATGACTATACTACCCAAAGCAATCTACAGATTCAATGCAATCCCTATCAAATTACCACTGGCATTTTTTACAGAACTAGAACAAAAACTCTTAAAATTTGTATGGAGACACAAAAGACCCTGAATAGCCAAAGCAATAATGAGAAAGAAAAACATAGCTGGAGGAATCAGGCTCCCTGACTTCAGACTATACTACAGAGCTACAGTAATCAAGACAATATGGTACTGGCAAAAAACAGAAATATAGATCAATGGAACAGGACAGAAAGTCCAGGGATAAACCCATGCACCTATGGTCAACTAATCTATGACAAAAGAGGCAAAGATATACAATAAAGAAAAGACAGTCTCTTCAATAAGTGGTGCTGGGAAAACTGGACAGCTACATGGAAAAGAATGAAATTAGAACACTCCCTAACACCATACAGAAAAATAAACTCAAAATGGATTAAAGACCTAAATGTAAGGCTGGACACTATAAAACTCTTAGAGGAAAACATAGGAAGAAAACTCTGACATAAATCATAGCAGATCTTTTTTGACTCACTTCCTAGAGTAACGGAAATAAAAACAAAAATAAACAAATGGGACCTAATGAAACTTAAAAGCTTTTGCACAGCAAAGGAGACGATAAACAAGATGAAAAGACAACCCTGAGAATGGGAGAAAATATTTGCAAATGAACAATGGACAACGGATTAATATCCAAAATATATAAACAGCTCACGCAGCCCAATATTAAAAAAAAAAATCCAATCCAAAAATGGGCAGAAGACCTAAATAGCCATTTCTCCAAAGAAGACATGCAGATGGCCAAGAAGCACATGAAAAGCTGCTCAACATCACTAATTATTAGAGAAATGCAAATCAAAACTACAATGAGGTATCACCTCACATCAGTTAGAATGGGCATCGTCAGAAAATCTCCAAACAACAAATGCTGGAAAGGGTGTGGAGAGAAGGGAACCCTCTTGCAGTGTTGGTGGGAATGTAAATTGATACAGCCACTATGGAAAACAGTATGGACGTTCCTTAAAAAACTAAAAATAGAATTACCATATGACCCAGCAATCCCATAACTGGGCATATACCCAGAGAAAACCATAATTCAAAAAGATACATGCATCCCAATGTTCATTGCAGCACTACCTACAATAGCCAGGTCATGGAAGCAACCTAAATGCCCATCGACAGACAAATGGATAAAGAAGATGTGGAACATATATACAATGAATTATTTCTCAGCCATAAAAAGGAACAAAATTGGGTCATTTGTAGAGAAGTGGATGGACCTAGAGACTGTCATACAGAATGAAGTAAGTCAGAAAGAGAAAAACAAATATCGTATATTAACACATATATGTGAAATCTAGAAAAATGCTACAGATGAACTGGTTTGCAAGGCAGAAATAGAGACACAGATGTAGAGAACAAACGTATGGACACCAAGGGGGGAATGTGGGGGTGGAGGGGTAGGATTAATTGGGAGATTGGGATTGACATGTATATACTGATGTGGATAAAATGGATAACTAATAAGAACCTGCTGTATAAATAAATAAATAAATAAATAAATAAATAAGGAAGTTAAGGAAAAAAAGAAAAATTACCAGGCTCCATCAAAATGGCTGAAGTTGAAGACTGACAACGTTAAATGCTGACAAGTATGCAGAGGAACCAGAGCTCTCATACACTGTTTATAGAATTTTCTAATAAAGCTCAATATCTATCTACACCATGACCTAGCAATTCCACTCCTAGATACTTTCCCAAGAAAAATTAAAACAACTGTCCACAAAAGACTTACACAAAATTGCTCATAGCAGCTTTATTCACAATAGCCAAAAAGTAAAACCAAACAAACAAACAAACAAACAAAAACCTAATTTTAATCAACAAGAGAACGGAAAACCAATTTCTGGTCTACCTATACAAGGACTAGTATTCAGTAATTTAATGGAACACAGCATGCTACACGACATGAATGAACCCCAAAATCATTATGCTGACTGAGGGAAGCCTAGCAAAGGAGCACATGCTGTGTGATTCCATTTATATGAAGTTCTAGAAAAGGCAAAAATAATCTATAATAAAAAATAACCAGAAAGTAGTTGCCTCCGGGGATTGGGTGGGGAGTGGGAATTGATGTGGAATGAACAGGAGGAAACTTTCCATGGTGATGGGAATCTTGACAGGGGTTTGGGTTACACAGGAGTATACATTTGTTAGAACTCATGGAATGATTCACTTAACCTTTGTGCATTTAATTCTATACAAATTTTATCTCAAAAGAAAAAAAAACTAAATAAATACTGAACTCTAGTTAATGACATACATGTTGAAGAATTTAGGGAAATGTGCAGTAATACCTGCAACTTACTTTGAAATACATTTTTAAAATGATGGTTTGATGCTTGGAGAGAGAGGATGGATGAATATGTGATAAGGCAAGAATAGTTAAAACTAAATGGAAAAATCTTGGTGGGCCAGGTATTCTCTGTAAAATCCAGTCTGCTTTTCTGTATGCTTATTTTTTATAATAAAAGACTGGAGAGAAAACAGAAGCAACTGAGTGCATACCAAGTTCAAGACACTACACTGCATCAGGCTCTGACAGATACAGCTGGCTCTGCTCAGCCCTCAGCCCACCAGAGATGCACTGTGGTTGGGGGCAAGCTTCTCTGTGCTCCCTGCCCATCATCGTCTCTCAGAGGGGTGCAAAACCAATCAGGCAGGTAGATTTGGGAGAGATGCCAAGCCAAAATTTGATCTACTGGTTTGGGGCTTAGTTCCATTTCTGATTAGCTGTTCAACCTTGGGCAAGTTATTTAACTTCTCTGTGCCACAGTTTCATCATCTGCAAAGTGTACATAATACCGTGCCTTCCTTATAAGGTTGTCATAAAGAACACGCCAGACCAAGGCATTTAAGTGACTAAATACAGTACAGTGCAATGTATTTCAACGAATAGTACAATGATGAGGATACTATTATCATCTCTCTGTAGCTCTCATTTCTGCCCCCTTTCATCTTCCACACGAGGGCACACAATTTCTCCCCCAACGCCTTCAGCCAAAAACCCAAGTCCCAGGGTGGGAGATAAATTGGGAGATTGGGATTGACACATACAAACTACTATATATAAAATAGATAACTAATAAGGACCTACTGTGTAGCACAGGAAACTCTTCTCAATACTCTGTAATGACCTATATGGGAAAAGAATCTAAAATAGACTGGATATATTTATATGTATAACCGATACACTTTGCTGTACAGCAGAAACTAATGCAACGCTGTAAGTCAACTATACTCTAATAAAAATTAAAACAAAACAAAACAAAAATTCCCAAGTCCCCACAGAAATTAACTCCTGCAAATTGATGCCTACAGCACTAAGCAGCCCACCTTTCCCTCCAACATGCTCAAAATCCCAATACTTACGTAAATGATCTTTACAACGTCTGGCTTCTCAATCCTTTGACCTCTCTTCCAATACGCTTGTTTTTCTCCCTATCTCAGCCACTCACCCACATGGTCCTCTTCGGGACCCTAGCGTTGCCAATAAAACCACATACTTTCAGACTCTTAATATTAAGCACACCATGTTTCAACCACTAACTCCTAACTTCCAGATCATATCACTTCACAGCCAAACTCCAGCCATTCTTCAAAATCTCAGAGACTTAAAATCCATGGATCCTGCCCACTGCCCCCCACCTTCCCTCATGTCTCCACCTCCCTCCTCGCACAGATTAATCCTCCTGGATACTCAACTCCCTTCCACTCTCCCCATGGAAGGCTCTAACTCAGGTTAAACCACTCTCTGCCTCCTCAGGCCTGCACTCACCCAGCTCAGTGTGGTTGGAGAAAAATAGAGAAACACGTTCACTGGTCTCACTGTAAACTCAAGTCTACTCACCTCACAAGGGCCCCGAGGGCTGCTTGGCTATCCTACAGTGCCTCTCAATCCACCCCCTCCCCACTCTTCTCTCTCCAGACCCCCAACACCTCCTCCCGTCTTTGCTCTCAGCTCACTTCCTTGTTCACTGAGGAAAAGTAGACACAATCAGAAGAGAGGAAAGGATCCTCACCAGCACACCTTTCACTTTGTATCTGTCCCACGTGTCTCTTCTGTCTGTCTTATTGCTACAAGTCAACACCCCATGCCCCTTCCTAAGGCCAGAGACTCTGCTTAGATCCTAGACCCCAGGCACTCTCCCTGATTCAAGAACATCACTCAGCAATTGTCATCTTTCTTTTTCTGTGTCATCAACTTTCTTCTCTTTACAGAATCACTCCCATCCACAAATAAATATGCCCAAACTCCTCTCATCTTAAGAAATTCTCACTTGAGCTCACTTCTCTCTCTAGCAGTGACCTCATTTCTCTTCTCCCTTTTATAGAAAAACATCTCAGGAGTGCTGGTTATAATTGTTCACCATTTGCATTCTCTCACTGTCCCTTAAACCTTTTCACGGTTGGGTGTTCACACCCTCTACCCACATCAACTGCTCAGCCAGATCACCCATGATCTCCACGTTACTAAATCCCATGGTCAATTCTAAACCTCGTAACACTGACCTAACACTTCCTTCACTTGTCTTTATTACCTAAGTAGGGTGGAGAATCCATTCACCATCATTCTTTAAAGCATGCACGTAGTACATGTGTTATTTCATACATGCGAAATATTTCCTAGTTAAGTAAGGAAAAGGTGCATTTAGAATGAAGAGCATTCACCTAAATCAGGCTTCTCAGATGTGCACATATACAACGGAGATGGCTTATAAATATCATACAGAAGCAGTATATAAATGACATTGTGGTAAACACATACGTATCTAAGAATACATACAAAATAAAATAGCTAAAAATATTACTTACAGAAAATGAGCATAAAGTGAAGGGAGTGAAGAAAACAGAAATTTACCCTTCTGTATCTCTCCATAATCTATATTCCACTTTGAAAAACCATATATGTGCATGTACCTCTGGATTCTGTATTCTCTTTATATTCAACTTTGTAGAAACCATATATCGTGTGCACTACCTTTATAATATTATTAAAATTGTGTTAAAAATAAAAAGCCGTATACAAAAACCTTAGATCCTGCATAAATCATCACAGTGAAAGTAGAAGAGTCTGAAATTTGTTGACCTCCCGCCCAAACACCAAGAATAATCTCCCCATCACCTGTGCTGACGTGGAGCCCTCCCCTCCGGTCCTCCCTCCTTTTTGGGAGGGACCACCTGAAGTCACTTCCGTCGTACCTCAGGGATTGGAGCTGGGGCAGCTGCTCCGCGACGCTGCCCTGCTGACCCCATCCCAGGCTGTGGAGAAGGCCTGGCAGGGTCTCTTCAAGTCCAGCATGCTATAAAGACGTACACTGGAATGGAACTTGGCCAGGTCACATTTGGTACAACAGATGAGACCTCAGGCCAGAAGCAACTGACTCCACTAATTCGCTGCAAAGAGGGGTGGGGAGACATTAGAATGGCCATTTCAGATCATGAATGTCATGAATACAAATGGAAACATAAATTCCCAGTGTCTGCAGGTTGGGAAGCGCCCAGGATGCAGGGCTGAATTCAAAACCGACATCAGACCTGCTAATTGCCCACACACTGCCAACCATTCGAAAACACAAACATATTAATATGGCTTTAACTTTTTACAAGGTTTTTGTTTGTGTACCCAGATGGGAAAGTACACAGAGGCGAGCAGAATATTCTTGGGAGATGGGAGAGAGTCAGTTCAGAAAACAACGGATAACTTACTGTTTTCGTATTTAATGATTTCTACCTCTCAAAGACAGTCGCTTCATGTTTACAGAGATCCTCTGATACGTAATTAGAAAAACTTATCTAAGTGTCCACTGGCCCAGCCAGAAGGGTGAATAATAAGAATATTTTTTAAGGATGCTGAAATTAAAAAAAAAAAACAAAAACCTTTTGTTTCCACAGCTCTTGCCTGCTCTGAGCAGCTTCTACGTGGGCCATATTAATTGGGTCACTAATGTCAATAGCAGCCCTAAAAGGTTTTTGCCTCAAAGCGCTCTCAGAAGAACCAATGCTTCCCAGCCCATTATAATCCAACAGAGACCACAGGAATATAGGAATAAACTCCCAAGAGCAGGGCCAGGCATTTACAGACAGAATGTCCAATCTTCACAACACCCTGCAAATAGATTTCTCAGGCCCATTTTACAGATGATGGAGAGACTCAGGGGTTTTTGGCACATCTCAACTAGTACGTGCCCAGCTGGGATTCAAACTCAGGTCACTCCGTGCCCATCCCAGAAATCCACTGTGCCTTTTAAGTTAGGTCTCCAAACACCTATGGAACTTTCCAGAATTGATACAGATTCATTTTAACCCATAAGGTCAGGAAGTGCCAACCCACAGATTGACAGAGTCCTTAAGATGCTTACAGCCCAAGTTTCACTGTCTTGTTCACAAAGTTGTTAGTGTGCTTCCACAGCCCAGCGGGTAATTGGTGATGGTGAGTGGGTTAGGTTAAACGGCATTAACCTCACTCCAGACTCTCTCTGACCCTCTGCCTCCTCTCCTTCAGTTAAGAGGATCATCCCCCATTCCTTCACATCTTTCTTCGTCTCACCTCACAGCCATGCCGTCAGCTCCCTCTCCCCAAGGTGTTCACATCTCCGCCTCTCTGTATCCCCAACCCAGTTCAAGCCAAACCCCTTCCCACCTGGACCAAGGTGGCAGCCCTGTCTTCAGTCTCCCTAATTCCATTCTTCTCCCTGCCGTTCTCTGAGCAGTATCACGGTGTGTGTTTTAAACCGGATATGGTCAGTAGAGCAATGTCGCTCAGAAAGACCCAAGTCCTGCTCCCTGGATCCTGTGAGGCTGTTAGGTTACAAGGCAAAGAGGAACTGAAGCTCCAGGTGGAATTAAGGTTGCTAATCAGCTAAGATGGGGAGATGAGCTTGGATCCCCCAAGTGGGCCATTGTAACCCCGAGCATCCCCGAGTGGAAGAGTGAACCAAAGAGACGGCGAGTGAGGTTTCAGACACCCCTCGCTGGCTTCAAAGATGAAGGAAGGGGCCACGAGCCAAGGAACAAGACAACCTCCAGGAGCTGGAAAAGGCAAGGGAGTGGGTCCCCCCGTGGAGCCTCCAGAGGACACAGCCCTGTTGACACTGATGTTAGCAGAGTGAGACCAGACTGGACTTCTGACCTCCGGAACTGTAAGCCTGTGTTGTTGTAAGCCCCCATGTTTGTGGTAATTGTTAGAACAGTGATAGGAAACCAATACTCCCAGTGATGTCACCCTAACCCTAACCCTAACCTGCTTAAAATGCTACACCCTTTCCCCACTGCTTCCAGGAAAATCTCAGCTCCCTGCAAGGTTAGTGGCCCCATGTGAAGGGACCCACCTGACACCAAACCTCCCTGCTTCTCGAACCCCAGGCTCAGGCCCTTTGCGTCCCAAGACCAGGCTGCCCTGGCACCGGGGACATCGCCCTGCCGCCCCTCCTCCTCCCCCTCCCAGCGTCAACAGGCGTCAGCACAGAGCATTCTGCGCACCAGTAGCAGCAGTGCCTGGGAGCTCGTTGCAAATGCACATCCCCAGGCCCCAGCCGGATCTCCCGGAGCAGAAACTCTGTGAGCGGGGCCCAGGTGATTGCTAAGCCCATGCAAGTCCAAGAAGCACTACTCTGGTCATGTGCTAGCAGCCCAGCCACAGGGGCCTCCCTTCCCAGCTGTCCTGCTTCTTTACTGGGCCTCCTGGCCTGCACCCAGGTACCTCCGCAAGTGTGGGGGCCTCACCCATCTTGATCTCTGGTGCCCAGAACGACGCAAGCCACGCAGCAAGAGTTCAGTAAATATTTGTGGGTTGGATTACTGAATTTATATTCTAAAAGCTGCCTAGCAGGCACTATGCTATGTAAAAAAGATCAGAGCAGCACGGCTCTACCCATGAGAGCTTACACTGCAGTGGAAAGTGGTACACGCTGTGACAGGAGCACGTGGAGTCATGGACGAGGGCTCCTGACCTGGGGTGACACCTGGCTCACCCTGGCCACAAGACAGATCAGCACATGACATCAATTTCTCCCCCAGTTAACTGCTTACCATCTCCCCTAGTTAGAAGGAAGCTCCATTAGTGCCAGGACCTAGTCGGTCTCATTCATAGCTGTACCTATACCTGGCACTAGGACACTGCCTCTTATCTAGAGGATATCAATAAAAAATGTGTTTCATGAATGCATGTGCCTTGCCTCAGAAGACAGAAAATTCCTAGACGGATATGGACAAGTGGACCAGATTTGGGTTTTGCAAGTCAGTTTGGGTGCTCTAGCTGGAAGATGCAGCAACAGTAAAAGAACTGAGGTGTGACTGTTAGAGAAAAGACCACAGAGGTGGACAGGAGGGGACCTAAGAGTGCCTTGCTATAGGGTGACAAAGGGATCGGCAAAGCTGTGGTTCTAGCTGAGGCACGTTAACCCAAACTCAGGCAGAAGCCTGCAGGGGCTTCAACACAGCTCCCATGGAGAGAATTCCCAGGTACAGGATGAAGTGCTGGAGTGGGACTGGTGGGGAGTCTCAGCGTGGGGAGAAGACAGAGGGCTGGGGTCCCCTCCCAGCACCCAAAAGACACCCCCAAAGGAGAGAAGACACTTAGCAGAGAAGGCAAATTGAAGCTTCCCATTTTAACTCTGAAAATAAGGGATGGGTTGGTTTGAACTCTGCTTAAAACTGTGGAATGGGAGACATTTAGTGCTTTCAGGGCCATTGGCTGAATGATTTGAGCCATTTTCACAGAGCAGTGAGTAATTTGAGATAGATTCATCACTGCACATCACCAGCTGGCCCTTTGGGTACTAATTTGATAACATGTCTTCCTTCAGTGAATTTCCAATAAAGGATTTTGTGCACTTCTATTTATTTAAGATGAAAAAAATACAATAGAACTCTTTATTATCAGATCTATTCTAATTCATTAGAAGTCCTACAGGTAAAATATTCACATGAATATGTATGAAAATAAACATGTATATTCTGTGCATGGATACAGGTATTTCTGCATATACATGACATGGAGCACGCAACCCCATCATAAATAAAATTATACCAAAACCTGTGGCACATTTTGTCTCCTTATCAAAAATGCACTGAGCCATAGCTCAGCGAATATATTCGGTGATCCAAGAGATTCATTAAAGGTAATAGAACAGAAAAATAACTTTTGATACAAAGCCATTCCAACATGTTATGTTTTAGAGTCTTTGCTAAATCATACTGTCAGAGTTCACTTTATTTCACTATTGAGTCAATGTAAAAGAATGAACTCCTCTCTCTCTCTCAGAAATTTCTCTCTTGAATACTCAAGACCCGCTCTGCTAACTTTAATACCTCGGCAGTTCCAGGCTTAATTTACTCCTTGGTACAAGCTATTAAGTATGCATTGCTGCTTTGTGCCTTCTCTGGGAACCATTGCCTTTTTTAAATATACAACCACAGAGTAATGGTCTCCTAGGAGAGGACTTTGTCTGGGCTTGGTATTAACAGAAAATCATGATGCCTAATTTGTGTGCCCATCCAGAATCTTTCATGTGACATCCAGGTATCTTGCATTCATTAAAAGTCGACCATATGGCTGTTCAGATGATATTTTCTCCCACATAGATGGATTGAGAATTAATAAAAGTGATTGCATTATTTAACAGTTGCAGTAACTAAATCATTACAAGGTGAATGCAGTCACTTTGAGGCCAAGAAATGACACTGCCATGGAAGGCTGCTCTGGCCAGATATGGCCAGAAATCGGGCTGTTCTGAGAATGTGTGTGTGCATGGCTGAACACTGGAGCAGGTGCGGCCTGGCAGGCCCTGCTCATGTTTGCAACTTAGTACTGCATGCTGAGCCCAGGGATGCCTGGGATGCAGACTGATTCTAATTAAAAATGCTGAGGGAAAGATTCCAGTATAAAATCAACAGAAGCAATGCAAGGCTGAAGCGGTAAGTAATGAGTGAAAAGATCTCTTTACCTCTTCATTAATTTTATTTTAGAGCATCAAAAACATGCAGCTGTTTCCCAGATGGAAAGACCCAGAATTCCCAAGGCATAAATTACGAGGGGAATTTGGCATAAAATACGAGGGGAAAAGAGTATCAAAATTAGAGACATGTCAAATGCAGCAGATGCAAAAACTAAACAGCCAGGAAAGGCCCTAAATCCCCAATCAAAGCACAGCCTCCCACGCGCTAAAGGCAGAGACGAAACAGCTTGAGTTCCTTCAAGCTTGCTTCCTTCCCTCCTCCTTTCTCTCTTCTTTCCTCCCCCTCCCTCCCTCCCTCCCTCCCTTCGTTGGTTTCTTTCTTTCCCAAAATGCTCCCGCGCCACATCTGTAACAGCCTGCAGGATTCCGTCATGAGGGATTAAGATGCAGCCCCTATCCCATCATCTCTCACAGTCCAGTGGGTGTCATAGAACAAAAACAAAGTAACACACCTCCTCACAGTGAGGCTTTGAAAACTTCACTCCATCCCCAGCTTAAAACCATCCAGTAGCTCCGAGGTGCACTTGGAATAAAACCCCCAGTTCCCCAACCTTCCTCTCTATGTTCACCGTGTCCAAGGTCTCCCTGATGCTCTTCCCTCCCCGACTCAGATCCAAGTTCATTCCAATCTCAGGGGCTTTGCACTGGCTGTTCTCTCTACCTGAAATGCTTTTTCTTCATCCCTCTATGGCTGATCACACCAGGTGAGTTCCAAGTCAGGCCAATTACAGATGGATTTGTAACTGGGGTCTTCCAGGCACCCATAATGTCAAATGATGACAATTCTTTGAGAACGAGGCTTCAATGAGCTGCAGCCCTGTTGTCCTCCCTCTGGTAGCACTCGGGCTGCATGGGGGATGGGCACTGCTGTTTATCAAGGTCACCACAGAGTTGGAGGTTGGGGTGAGACAAGGGAAAGTTAAAATGCCACAAAGCTTATTGTTCTTACCAAGATTCAGCTTTCTCTAAAAAATAAACAAGGTAAAACAAAAACAAAACACCCTCTTTGCATTGCTGAAGGCTTTGGTTAATTTTTAGAGTTCTGAAAAAGTTTATTCTGATAATTTTTTTTTTTTTTTTTTTTTCTTTGCGGTACGCGGGCCTCTCACTGTTGTGGCCTCTCCCGTTGCGGAGCACAGGCTCCGGACGCGCAGGCTCAGCAGCCATGGCTCACGTGCCCAGCCGCTCTGCGGCATGTGGGATCCTCCCAGACCGGGGCACGAACCCGTGTCCCCTGCATCGGCAGGCGGACTCTCAACCACTGCGCCACCAGGGAAGCCCCTATTCTGATCATTTTTGCCAGACTTTTTTTGTTGTTAGAGTGAATGTCGAAGGTCCTTTCCCTGCCACTTCATTTCCTCTTCTTTCTTAAATATTTAACTTCCCCTCTTAACTGGATCATTCTCATCAACTGTTAAGTAGCTTAAATATTTCTCATGTTAAAAATTTTGTAACTGCCTTTTTGCCTTAGTTAACCTCATGTTTCTAGGTCCCGTGACACCTTCGTGGGGAGGACCATGCTTCACACTTCATTGTAAGAAGCTCCCGGCACTTTGGAGGGTCCTTTTTTATAAGCCCTGATCCTGGGGCAGGAGTGGAAGGCAGGAAGCTTTCCTTATCGTGATGTTGAGTTTAGTTCCAGGTCTCTTCATACCACACTGATAAAAATGCTAATTTTTTTTCTTCTCTTAAAAAATATACAGGGGTTATAGAATTGAAAGAGAGGAAGAGCTGGAATTGGTAATAGACTCCTTTGAGGGATCTTGTGGTTCCTCCCATATTCACCTTCCAAGGTTCGTGATGACTGTAACGAACCCAGGGGGTGAACTGGAGGTCAGCTGTCTGGAAGACACACCCAGAACCAGGCTGGGTCTGTAAGTCAGAAGAATATCGGATGCTGGGCGTCCGATCGCTGTAGAGGGAGGCAGCTGTAATGTGGAAGTCATCCCACAGTGCTTATTATGAGAAAGGTCAATCAGGAGGCTAAGGAAGCGATAACCACATTTAAAGCTGGGAGAACGTCTACTGGCAGAATTCAGCCCCTCAAGGCTGTCGGACTGATGTCTCAGCTCTCTGCTGTCTGACTACACTGGGGACCGAGTTCTCCAGGGCAGTCACTTGCTTTAAAAAAGCCACCAAGGGAGAGAGTCGCCTTTAGTAAGACAGATGGTACCACCTTTTGTAAGGCAATCATACACATGACGTTCCATCACCTTTGCCATATTCAACTGGGTAAAAGTAAGCCAACCATCACATGCACACTCAAGGAGAAGGGGTTACCCAGGCACGGACTCCAGGAGGTCACCTTAGAGCCTGCTCACCATACATCTAGACCCCAGTCCCCAGCCAGGGTCCCCTCACACGTCCCACAGTAAAGGAGCTCATCGCCTTGCACTTTTCACGCAAACATCAGTTCTAGACACAGCAAAGCAAACGCTGTGGCAAGCCAGGGCCTAATCATCCACATGTTTTCAGCCAAGCGAAAGCTCCCTATTTACCAAGTGAGAAAACGCAATCCCAGCGCTTGTTAACTTTCAATCCAGTGCCAAGAAGCACACTTCAGTGTACCAAGACAAACGCTACATGGAACCACATTTAATGACACACAAAACAGCTGCAAGAACCAATTTTTTTTTAAAAAGGAATTTTGTAAATTTGAAGTCCAATACAGATGCTTATAATTGCTTTATTTACTCTGCATAACTCATCACCGTGCCAAAGGTCTGGCTCATTTTTCCTGACTGTTCTGTAAAGCACAGATTTATAAATACACATTGACATTCCCAGAGAGCAGCCTGTTCCATTCTTCATTCTGAGAGACAATTGATTAGTCGTACCTTGAAGTCATTTTTCGAGGAATAACCATCAATATTAACAGCTGGCAGACTCTCCCATTTCTAATTAGCTAAAAACAGCTCTTCCCCATGGGGAAAATGTTTACATTTCTAACCCGGGATTGGTTTACAACTCCCAGGGTAGGAATCAGGCATTATGTTGTGGTCCCTTAGAGGTTCAGCTGTCCAAATACCAGCTGACAAGGAGCGCTCCTGTGCAGATTTGGAAGGGAGCCGATTAGCAACTGCACCTGTGATGCATCCATGCTCCCTCCCCCCCCACTAAACACCTGTGTTCTGTGGGGAGGTGGACACCAGTGGGATGGAGCAGAAAACCCCACAATCTGGGGTTAGAAGGCCCTGAGCTTGAATTCCTGCTCCACCACTAACTTCCTCACGTCCACAGGCAACTGCTTAAACTCCCGGATGCAAGTCAGCGGGAGGCCATCACCAGTCTTGTGGATGCTGCAGGGAGGATGCACGGGAAGTGCCTGTAGCATTAGACACCATGACTTGAGCTATTCGAATTTGGCAGGCGTAACTCTGTGGTTTGGGGCACTGTTTTTAAAAACATTTTAGCGTGGAAAATTCCACATGTCGACACAAGTAGAGAGAAAAGAATGATGAGCCTCACGCATCCATCAACTGGGATCAACAGTTACTAAATCATGCCAACATAGTTCCGTCTAGACCCACGAGCACTTCTCCCTCAGATTATTCTGAAGCAGAACTCAAACATCATTTCATCTACAGATATATCAAAATGTACCTCTAAGCTTCTTTATACCATGTTGCGCTAAAAAAATAATTTCCTAACACCACAAAACATCCCATTGGTGTTCATTTCCCAATCATGTTATATATTCTATTTATTTTACTTTTTACAAATAAGGTCCGTACGCTGCAATTAATGGATAGATAACTTAAGTGTTTTGTTTGCTTACAGTGTCTGGGGAAGTCGCATGCCCTACAGATTTGTCTCAGATTGCATCCTCAAGGTGCCATGTAACATGTCCCACTGCCCCTGAGTTTTCTTATTTTACGTCGGCAATTAAACCCAGAGGTTGCTGTGACAATGTTTTATGTTGTATGTTTAACTCACACAGTAAAACTGACTTTTTTGGTGTCCTGCTCTATCTTTGATGTTCAACTTTCTGTTTTTAAACTTAAAGTTGGATTTTTCAGCCTCTGAAATGTTGACATTTGCGGCCAGATAAGTCTTCATTGTGAGCTGTCCCGTGCACTGTAGATGTTTAGCAGGGTCCCTGGGCTCTACCCACTCAATGCCAGTAGCACCCCTTCTTCCTAACTGCGACAACCAAAAATGTCTTCAGATGTTGCCAAACATTCCCTAATTGAAGAAGAATCACCCCCACTTGAGAGTCACAGATTTCGAAGATTAGAAGGACAGTGTCAGAAATAGTAAGGAGACTGCTGGTCTTTCCATGCAGTGGTGACCCCCACCCTAACTTCATAATAAATGGATTGGGAATGAGCTTGAACTAGCGACACTTCCTCCGTGAAACTCCTCCAAACTGCAGAGCATAGTAGTGACTGGCAAGATAACTGGAAACTTTGGTCCAGAGCAAATTCAAGTCTACTAGAGTTGTAAATCTCTTAAGAATTAAGTTCCTCAAAAGTATCGAGTGAAAGATTTTGTAGGGCTTCCCTGGTGGCGCAGTGGTTGAGAGTCCACCTGCCAATGCAGAGGACGCGGGTTCGTGCCCTGGTCCGGGAGGATCCCACATGCTGCGGAGCGGCTGGGCCCGTGAGCCATGGCCACTGAGCCTGCGCGTCCGGAGCCTGTGCTCCGCAATGGGAGAGGCCACAACAGTGAGAGGCCCACATACCGCAAAAAAAAAAAAGATTTTGTAAAAGAAAAATCTACTTGTATATTATGTGTTTTACTGGTAGAAATAGAATGTTTTTTCCTTAGTTCCCCTAGTCTGTCGACAGCTAGTACAAACAAGTCAAGCTCGGAGACCCAACTACCTCACCTGTGGGAAGGACATCCCTGTGTAGCTTTGGGGAGACGACAGGAGTTGCCGGGCAACAGTTACAGCAGCTCACTGCCTGTTTATTCTCTCCGTTCCCAGCCACCACCAAGAAGGTTTGAACTCCCTTTGCAGGGGCAGAAAAGTGGACCCCGCAGCCTACATGAGCTGAATATGAAACACACTCTGTGGACAGAACACCTGTGTGATGGTCACACCCATGGCTTTGGGACTCCCTGGTAATGAGCTTCATGAACATTCTAACCACCGATTTCCAGGCTGTCATGTTCTAAAACTGGATTAATTTCTTTCGGCACGAGAGCTCCACAGAATGGCAAGGGAGATGACAGGCCTTCTCAGTATGAAGTGGCAGGACCCAGAGTAAGAGCACCTGGATTCATAGCCAAGTTGACTCTCATTTAAGAGGCATCTGTGAGTAGGTTACTCAACCTCCTGGATAGCAGTTCATTCATCTACAAAAATGTTTATAGGAAACACCCCAGGCGTGTGCACGTGCACACACTCACTCTCACACACACACACACACACACAAACACCCTGTCACGGGTGTCAGCTCTGAGCACTGTAACACGTGAATTTTAGACATTTGTTTTTTGGGTTTTTTTAACATCTTGATTGGAGTATAATTGCTTTACAGTGTTGTGTTAGTTTCAGCTGTATAACAAAGTGAATCAGCTATATGTATACATATATCCCCATATCCCCTCCCTCTTGCATCTCCCTCCCACCCTCCCTATCCCACCCCTCTAGGATCGCAAAGCCCCAAGCTGATTTCCCTGTGCCATGCAGCTGCTTCCCACTAGCTATCTATTTTACATTTGGTAGTGGATATATGTAAATGCTATTCTCTCACTTCATCCCAGCTTACCCTTCCCCCTCCCCGTGTCCCCAAGTCCATTCTCTACGTTTGTGTCTTTATTCCTGTCCTGCCCCTAAGTTCATCAGAACCACTTATTTTTTAGATTCCATATATATGTGTTAGCATACGGTATTTGTTTTTCTTTTTCTGACTTACTTCACTCTGTATGACTCTAGGTCCATTCACCTCACTACAAATAACTCAGTTTCGTTTCTTTGTATGGCTGAGTAATATTCCATTGTATATATGTGCCACATCTTCTTTATCCATTTATCTGTTGATGGACACTTAGGTTGCTTCCATGTCCTGGCTATTGTAAATAGTGCTGCAATGAGCATCGTGGTACATGACTCTTTTTGAATTATGGTTTTCTCAGGGTATATGCCCAGTAGTGGGATTGCTGGGTCACATGGTAGTTCTATTTGTAGTTTTTTAAGGAACCTCCATACTGTTCTCCACAGTGGCTGTATCAATTTACATTCCCACCAACAGTGCAAGAGGGTTCCCTTTTCTCCACACCCTCTCCAGCATTTATTGTTTGTAGATTTTCTGATGATGGCCATTCTGACTGGTGTGAGGTGATACCTCATTGTAGTTTTGATTTGCATTTCTCCAATGATTAATGATGTTGAGCATTCTTTCATGTGTTTCTTGGCAATCTGTACATCTTCTTTGGAGAAATGTCTGTTTAGGTCTTCTGCCCATTTTTGGATTGGGTTATTTGTTTTTTTGATATTGAGCTGCATGAGCTACTTGTATATTTTGGAGATTAATCCTTTGTCAGTTGCTTTGTTTGCAAATATTTTCTCCTGTTCTGAGGGTTGTCTTTTCATCTTGTTTGTAGTTTCCTTTGCTGTGCAAAAGCTTTTAAGTTTCATTAGGTCTCATTGTTTATTTTTGTTTTTATTTCCATTTCTCTAGGAGGTGGGTCAAAAATGATCTTGCTGTGATGTATGTCATAGAGTGTTCTGCCTGTGTTTTCCTCTAAGAGTTTGATGGTGCCTGGCCTTCCATTTAGGTCTTTAATCCATTTTGAGTTTATTTTTGTGTATGGTGTTAGGAAGTGTTCTAATTTCATTCTTTGACATGTGGCTGTCCAGTTTTCCCAGCACCACTTATTGAAGAGGCTGTCTTTTCTCCACTGTTTACTCTTGCCTCCTTTATCAAAGATAAGGTGACCATATGTGCGTGGGTTTATCTCTGGGCTCCCTGCTCGGGGAAGGGGAGCAGCAGCACGTGGAAAGGCGGGCCTCTGGAACGTGGGGTTCCGGTGTTTGGGGGTAAGGCCCTGAGTCGGGTGTGTGTGTGGGGTTTAGGCCCAGCGTGGTGGAGGGTGTCTCTGAGGGTAGACGTAGGGCCCCGGGTGGTGTGCAGGGGCGGGACTTGGGCTCTGCACGGCAGGAGGGAGGCTCCGAGGGCAGAGGATTAGGTCCCAGCAGCCTCCCCGCACCTGAGTGGACAGGGAAAATGCTGGCCACGTGCCCTTCCAGTCCTCTGTGCCCCTCCCCCACCGTCTCCCCCAGGGTCTCCCCCAGGGTCTCCCCCATCCCCGCTGCACCCCTAACCATGGGTGGGTCCCCCTGGGTGTGGGAACTCGTCCCCTCCCACAGCCACCCCTCAGGGGTGCAGGCCCCGGAGGTCCGGCCTTTACTTTTGCTCCTCCTTCCCTCCCTCCCACTCTCTCAGGACCCCGTGGCTGGAGGGGGCCTCGATGGGCAGAGGATCAGGCCCGGGCTCTCAGCAGGTTTCCGGGGGCCCAAGTGGGCAGGGGAATCCTGGCCACGCTCCCTTTTGGTCCTCTGCCTTCCCAGTGGTTCCCCCCATTTCCCCCTTCCCCTCCCCCAGCCACGCCGCAGGGGCGCCAGTCCGTCCCACCTCCACTTCTCCTCCCCCATCACTACTCCCACGCCCCACGTCCTACCCGGTGGCTGGTAGTTCCTCCCGTCCCCTTAGGTGTCCACGGTCCCCCGCCGGTGCCTGGTAGGTGCCCCAGTTGTGAGGAGACGCGAATTCCGCATCCTCCTAGTACGCCATCTTGACTCCGCCCCCCTAGACTTTTTTGTTTTTGTTGTTTTTTTTTTTTTTTGCGGTAGGCGGGCCTCTCACTGCCGCAGCGTCTCCCGTTGCGGAGCACAGGCTCCGGACGCGCAGGCTCAGCGGCCATGGCTCACGGGCCCAGCCACTCCGCGGCGCGTGGGATCTTCCCAGACCAGGGCACGAACCCGTGTCCCCTGCATCGGCAGGGGGACTCTCAACCACTGCGCCACCAGGGAAGCCCTAGACGTTTGGTTTTTAACGCACTCTGTAAGGTTTTGAGGAAAAAAGAAAGATGCTGACACTATCTCTGCTCCCACTTGGCTTGCGACCAACAGTAAAGGTGAGAAGGGACAGCCTCAAACACCGGCTCTCCATGGAGTTTTGAGGCATCTGCAAAAATTACACTGACTGAAAAAAGCAAAAGCAAAGACCAATGAAGAGAAGCGTTTCTCACACATTCAGAACCATGCTCCCTGCCTTCTGTACTTTCTCATGTCACTTAATCTTCACCATCATTTAGAAACTAAGTTCATTACTGTTCCCTTTTCACAGATGAGAAAACAAAGGCTCTGAATCTCCCAGCAATTTTGTCCTCGGTCTGACAGCTAATAAGGAGCAGGATGGGTCTTGAGTGTCTCTCTGATTCCACTCTCCCAATCTTATTTAAGAGTGAGCCTTGCTTTTGGAACATGCACAAAAAAGAAGCAAACACGTCATTTCATGGTACATAGCACTTGGAAGATAAACATCGATTTGGTTGCAGTAACTCTCCTCACACCCCCTCCCCCAAGATATAGCTGTTTGCTTTTAGTTTTTTCTTTCTTTTACCTGAAAAAAAAAGACATTGGCATATCACTTGAAAAGCTTACAAATGACTCTTGCAAGCATAATAACATCGCTGATCAGTAGGCTTGGAGACAAGACATACGCTGGATAAAATTATTTTGCTCCCAAAGGGCCAACACACTTAGCAATAAAGTGCCCATTAGCAAGCCCTGCCCAGCAGTGAAAAAACGGGCTCTTGCCACATGACGAGTAAGGGAGTGTGTGGAGCTCTCAGCTGGAATGCAGAATTATTTTATTATGAACAGACACTTGAAGTGAAATTTTGCTGAGAGAAGGACTTAGTTGGGAAGGAGAAGCACTTTGCACTTAGATTTCTTTATTGCTACACCACTGAACTTGAAGCGTTACCCAAACTGCCATTATAGACTCTGCATTTCAAGGGGTTAGGAGCCGGCTATAAAAATTGACTTCATGCAGGCTGCAACTTGATGATCACGCTCTAAATGGATAACCAGTTTCTTTCACCATTCCTAGTGGCAGCTTAAAAATTAACACTCTTTAGAGTTCCAGATGTTCAAAAGAAATAGAAAATAGAATCTTCCTTCTAGTCCTGTCTTTCAAACCCTTTATCCCCCGGGAAGTAAGGAGACTTTTACATGGCATTCAATTCCTGTCCCATGCCCCTGGGTTTGGAAGCCTCTAGTGACACAAGGCCCTGTGTGGTGGGGAGGTGGTGGCCGTGCTAAGCGCCCCAGCACAGCCTCCTTCGTTGCTGGCCTGGCCCCTCTGGTCCTCTACGATGGTCAGAGTTCTGGGCTGCCAACACGGGCATCTCTCTGGCTTCCCAGAGTTACGAGAGGGGGAGTTCCTGCAAGGCTGTCGGGAGCCCACAGGCTTGATGGCTGTGCTAGAGAACCAGGCTCAGGATAGAGGAGGAAGCCGAGGGAGGCCCGGCTGCCCTGCAGGCACCGATGCCTCTACCTCCACTTTAATCCAGATGAATTCTAAGCTCCATATCGCATTGGGGTGCTCAGGTCCTCGGAGCTCCCAGACTACAGGAAGCCAAAGCCTGGCCTTGTCCGGCTGTTCCAGGAGAGACAGTACCCCACCCCTTACAAGGGGCACAGGGTGGCTTCGCAGCCACTGCAAGTCACTGCTCCACTTCTGGGCAGCCTCAAGTGGGACAAGTGACAAGTAAACCACCTTCCAGTTCTTATGGTACTTCACCGTCCTTCCTGCTGGGGACCTTCACAATCTGGTCGTCTCCCCCCGAATGACTCCTCTCCACGGTTACCTGGCCAATTCCTATCCTTCCTTTACAAATCAGCTCTAACCTCTCTTCCTGGCCTCCCAGGACCCCCAGGCCATGTCTACCCACACCCACTCTCCAGCGCTCCCACACCATTTCTGTAGAACTGACCACAAAGGCAATTCTGTGCTTATGCACTTGGCTGTGAACTTCCCATCTTCCCAGTTAATATTTAAAATTCATGAAGGCTGAGGCCAGGATCTGCTCGCTTTGTGTCCCCAGGGCTTAGGTCAGTACTTTCCCATCATGGGCTCTTGACCCCTACAGAAGGATGCAAATCTGGGCTCTACCTGGCCACCACCACATGTAGGAAAGGCCCTCTTCCCAGGCGGGGCCAAAACACAGAGGATCAGCGCAGATGGTTGCCGAGCAGCCCTTGCTGGCCAAAAGGATGCCAGCGGGTACGGTAACTGGGCTAGTTTTCTCTTGTGTTACATGCCTAGTTATCTAGTTTATCTATCTGTCTATCTACCAACTAGTTATCATATGTACACACAGAGAAAATTCTATTAATAATGAAAAAAACACTCACAATCACAGAGTTAAAACAATGGTGAGACTGAAGCTGTAGCAGAGCACAGAGGGGAATCACCAATCACATCATATCCAAAATCTGCTTCCTCATAAGTGGGTTACGTCAGGGCATCATACCAGCAACTGCCAGTCTTCAGATTCCTAGGGGACACATAACTGCCCATTTGTTTAAACGGAGTGTCTGTCTCCTAAATCGGACTGCACTCCTAATTGAAACAGAAAGGACTGTGATGCATCTGTATTTTGACGCGCTGCTACGGAGAGGATAGAGCACTGCAGAGACACACTAACATTAGGGAAAAGAACTGAAAGTTAACTTAGATGAACGATACGAACCGCAACCACCAGCATGCGGCCTTTTCCAGGTGAACAACTAAATTCTTGACTCATCTGATGTACCCCTCCAACGTCTCCAGAAGGAAAGTATTATAGATCGCCATTTTACAAAAGAAGAACCTGGGATACAAAGAGGGTAAGGGGTTTACCCAGTAGATCACAACGCTGGGAGCAGCCGAGTCTGGATTTGCGCCTGAAGTCTGGCCTGGGTCCCTGCCCTGGGACCGCACTGGTCACGGCTCCTCAAGGCAGAGATTTGAATGGCCTCCAGGTGCTCAATGGGCCCCCCTCCCTCTTCTGATTCTCAGCTAACCAGGAAATGTAGAGCTCTCTGTACACCAGGTTAAGGATGAGAGTGCTGTAGTGTGTGCATCCCGGTGGGTCTCAAACTTCATCGTGCACCGGAATCACCTGGGGGCAGTTAAAGCACAATTGCTGGGACCCACCCTCAGCGTCCCGACTCAGAAGCCCTGGGTGGGGGCCGAGCATCTGCATTCCCAGTAAACTTCCCCCGTCATCCTTCTGGTCTGGGGGTCACACCTGGAGAACCACTGGTCTCTCCCATCTAGAATTAAGGATTTGGGGATATAGCATGGAGCCCAAAGGATTTCGACATGGCTTATTTGCAAGATTAAAGAGTAAGCTTAGACGGCTCTGGAGAAGCTGGGAAGACACCCACATCTCTCTGCTGATAAATCTCTCTGTTCCTCTCCCTCATCATTCCCCACATCCTGTGGGAGAAAACAGTGTGGAGGGGGGAACTGAACTGATAGAAGGGGTCATGGGAATTTATATAATTTTGGAACTCATGAAACGTCTGTCAGAGTTTTGCTTTCTGGCTCAGGCCTGTCCAGGACACTGCTCCATCCCCATGGTATGAGGCATCATATGGCAATAAAACCAGCTCAGAGGCTACTGGCCAAATGGTTTCCATCTTAAGTGCCTGGCCCCAGGGCCCACGGGCTACAGCTGCCAGAAAGACGCAGCTCTATGAACATCCCCCTTCATCCTACAATCTCGATTTTGCTCATTGCATTTTGCTTCATGAGGCCCCAGGTATATGTGTTCCACTGGTCCATGACCACCCCCCTTGAAAACTGCCTTCCTCTTCCTCTATTCCTTAACTGTCACGCTGAAAAGCCACCCTGTTTGGGCCCCCATGCCTGTCTGTTTGTAGACACGGATATGACTTAGAAAATAGTTTTCACAAACAGCAGAGGGTTTGTTTTCACACTTTTTAAAAAGAAGGCTCTTGTTCAGACTTGTGGGGTCATAATACACTGCTCCAGCAATGAGAAGTAATTCCTTTGTTCTGCTGGACATTGAGTGGACCCCGTTAAACAAACACCGTGTGGCAATGGTGACACTCCCTTGGGAGATGTTGTGGTATTCTCTCACGAATTAATCCACACATTTATTGAGCACCTACTATCTAAATAGCCAAATGGGGTTTACTAAGAAGTTTAGGGTGAGACATTGGTCCCCAAAGAGCTCACAAGTAGCTGTGGATGGTGCCAGTGAGCACCGTGAGATGGCGGGCAAGGACTTGACCAAATGCTCAGTGGGCCCTACAGGGGAGGCCACTCACATGCAGAGGAAGGCACATTCTCCAGGCCTGGGAAAGGCTCAAAGGAGGGGGCCTTGGAGCAGAGGAGGAAGATCACAGCGTTGGTGGGACAGGCTGTCACACTCTCCCCTCCTGGAGGCACGCGAAGACGTGACGGTGTGAGTAAAGTGGGGAGGTAATTCCTCCACACGCCCCCACCCTGTGAGTCTATATCGCGGGCGTTGGGGGTGCTCTCCACTGTGGGAGCTGACAGAGGAGGTGGATGCGCCAGCAGCGTGGGACAGCATATTATCCGGGAGGTGATTATAGACACGGATAATTCATATTTATGCATATTCACAGATCCTCGAGCACTAAGAGCATTACAACAGGGAAACACAAACAAGGCTTTTGCAGGGAGGAAAACATCTATCAAAATGGGAATTAATTCACTAGAGGAGGGAAAGCTTCAGGGTTGGTGGAAGTAAAGTGGACTAAGTAAGTGGACTTAGAGGAATGTGATGGGTCAGTGGAACCTTGAAGAGAAACCACCAAAATCAGGAGAAGTAGGCAGCAAATTTGCAGAGAGCTCACGACCTGAAGACCAAAGGAGAGAGGAGAGCAAAGAGCAGACACAGGAGCCATCAAGTGGGGTCTGAGCTTTCTCCGCTCTTGGTTACCTGGAGGTTAAATCCCCTCTCAAGAAAATGATATCATCTTGAGTAAAACCACACGTGCGCGGATGAAAACACAATCCAGGTAGGATCACCTTGGGGGCATTTTAGGGAGGAGTTTGGAGGGGGCTATTCACTAGGCAGGCTGTTTTCTGGGGAAAGTATCACATTACCTCTGGGTCCACAAGCTTAAGAGACTCCAGCCACAGGCAGACCTGTTCCTCCACTTAGTTAGTGTCAAGGATGCCCGTCCATCTGGCAGCTGCCTGTGCAGGTTGCCTCCTGTCCCCATCCTTGCCTTTGCACTGGGCAGTGACAGAGCATGCTCACCTGGTGCCTGCTCTAGGTTGTGGGGTTGCAGTAGGAAGTCACCTCCTGCTTCCTTGCCTGTCTGTGAGGCTCCAGGCCACCAGGTGGGACGTGATGGCCAGAGGGGAAGGTAGGTTTCTCAACAGATAGAAACTCGATGACACAGCCTCGCGTATGTTCAAAGGCCTGGGGATTTCAAGCCGGTTCTGGACAAAGTTATGCACAGGTGAACTTGACTTTCTCCATCATGAACTTTACCTCCCATACCTGGAGGGAGGGTCCCAGGTGCCTCCACATCACAGCTTATCCACATCACAGCTTATACCGTCTATGACCTCAGACTCCCCCCAGTTCCACATCTAAGTCTGGTCCCAGGAAGTGGAAGAGGATATTTTCCAGCTGGGTGCCAATGAACAACCTCTGTGAAGGGCACAATGGAAAACTCTATCAAAAGCATTAAAAATATTGGAACAATTTAAACTACTAATTCCACTTATGGGACTTTAGCCTGAGAAAAGAATTGGGTGTGTGCAGAAGTACAGAGACAGAGCAGTGGTTCTTGACCAGGGGCGATTTTTTGCCCCAGGGGACACTTGGCAATGTCTGGAGACATTTTGGGATTGTCACAGCTGGGGGGTAGGTGCAACTGGAATCTGGGGGGTAGAGGTCAGGGTGCTGCTAAATACCAACAATACATGGGACAGCTCCCACGACGAAAGATTATCCTGCCCGAATATCAATCGTACCAGGTTGAGAAATCCTGATGTAAAATGACGTTTATCTAATGATTTCATAGTAGGGAAAAAAATGGAAATGGCCTACATGTTCCAACATAGAGACTTGGTTAAAACATTTTTAATAGAGAAAGTAAAAGTATTACCTTTAAAATCTTTACTATTTTTTTTTTGCGGTATAAAGGCCTCTCACTGTTGTGGCCTCTCCCGTTGCGGAGCACAGGCTCCGGACACGCAGGCCCAGTGGCCATGGCTCACAGGCTCAGCCGCTCCACGGCATGCGGGATCCTCCCAGACTGGAGCACAAACCCGTGTCCCCTGCATCGGCAGGCAGACTCTCAACCACTGCGCCACCAGGGAAGCCCAAAATCTTTACTTTTTAAGAATAATTAGTGGCATGAGAAAATGTTCATGATATATTGCAAGTAAAATGATCAGGGGTTGCCAAGGATTCTGGTGAAGGGATGAATGGGTTTAGGCAGTGAAACTATTTGGCGTGACATTGTAATAGTGGAAACATGTCATTAGACGTTTGAGGAAACCCACGGACTGTACACCAAGAATGAACCCTAGTGCAAACCCAGGGCTTTAGTTAATAAAATGTATCAGTGTTGGCTCAACCACTGTATCTAATGAACCACAGGAGTACAAGGTGCTAAGAGGGTAAACTGAGGTTCGGGGAGAGAGAAGGTACCCGGGCACCCTACTCTCTGCTCGTTTTTCTGTAAAACTAAAACTGCTCTGAAAAAGACAGTACATTAATTTAAGAAATAAATCAATAAACTAGGCTTCATATGCTCTGACAACCATCCTGACATTATTTTGGTGACATTAAGACTACTCCCCAACCCCTCCCACCTTCCTCCCCAAGATGACTCAGGACTAAGGACAGACACAGCACCCTTAAGTTGGAAGTAATTGCCTAAGATCAGGGACAATGGATGGACTGCATTTTTATTTCTTTATTTAATTTTTTTTTTTTTTTTTTGCGGTACGCGGGCCTCTCACTGCTGTGGCCTCTCCCGTCGCAGAGCACAGGATCCGGACGCGCAGGCTCAGCGGCCACGGCTCACGGGCCCAGCCGCTCCACGGCATGTGGGATCCTCCCAGACCAGGGCACGAACCTGTGTCCCCTGCATCGGCAGGCAGACTCCCAACCACTGCGCCACCAGGGAAGCCCCTGGACTGCATTTTTAGAAGAGAAACGAGAAAGAGATGAAGTCACAGGCCTGGGTCTCTTCTTTTTCTTCCAAATGACGTAGAAGAAATTTGCTGCCTCTCTCTTCCTTTGCGAGCTCAACCTCACGGGATTGGTAGTCTGGGGCTCCTACCTCAATGGGAAGACTTGAGGCTCTGCCACAAACGTGCTCTCCTGCTAGGGGCTCTCCAGGGCTGTCATTGGCCAGAGTCACGGGGGTGATGACACTGGCAACTTGGGATATTCATGGAGGAAACCGGGCATTCAAGCGGACCTGGACTTGGTAAAGAAGCCAGCCGCTAGCCTGGACCAGCTCACTGGGGTTCTGCATTGTGTTTTGTGGTGACGGGGAGCCTGGGCTAAGGAGAATCTGGGCATCCCTGGGTCCTCTGCGTAAAACTCATTATAATCCTATTTCACCATAGCCCCAACCCAGCAGTGACTTTCAGCACATTTGTAAGCACCCACCTACACATGTCTCCCTACACCGGAAGGACATACTATACACCAAAATATTAACAGAACTTAAGGTGTTTATTTTAGAAGATGGAATCATGGTTAACTGATTACTTTACTTTTAAATTTTCAAACCTATAGAAAAGTTCAAAGAACTCACTTGCTACATTCGCATGTGTTTTATGTGTCTATATGACACATAGATATTTATTAGATAATTATATAATATTTATATGGAGTTTTGTTTTGCAGAATAATAATTTATGTGCGTGTAAACATGAATGTACTTTTTCTTCTGAAGCATCGGGGAGCTACTTTCAGACACCAAGCCACTTTATCTCTAATACTTAAGCATGTACCTTCTCAGAGCTGGAGCATTTCCGGGTCACCTGCGAGTGCAAAGCTTCTCTGCCTCTGATGGTGACACAGGAGCTGCCACTTGCACTCCAAAGCCCACCCGCGGGGTCAGGCGGAGCTGCCCGAGATGCGTCGTGCATCTTCCCTTCCCGGACGCTCTTCCTCCCTCTTGCCAGTCTCTCTGAGGATCTTAATAAAGTGCTTTCTTAATAAAGCACCTGCGCAGCATCCTCTCCTCAGGGAGTGCTTCCGGGCAACCCGACCTAAGATGCAGCATTGCCGAGGAAGCCGTCGCTACACAATGCACATGGAGACGCACATCCCTCTCAAGTCTTCCATTCTGTTCTTTTATTGTTATGTATGTTGGATTTATGAAAGAAAAACAAACTATACCCAGCAGTACGGATTCAGGGCTTCTCGGGGCAAATAATGAACTTTACCAATACCCTCAAATATTTGAAGTCAGCTTAGTAAACATGGAGTTCAATGCCAACAGCTTTTGGAAGCAGCTTAGATGACAGAAAAAGAAGTTACAGAGGGAGAACATATGGTTGTTTCAACACGACTGCAGACTCAGAGTTACCATCGGAAATCATAGAGGGCGAGCCCAAATCTGAGACGTAAATCCTTCTAAGGCAATCCACACTTGCTCCCACTTCAGGGGGGCAGCCTGTTGTTTGTTAAGCTGCTGCCAACTACTAGAAAAGCCTCTTTTATCCTGAGCTGGATTCCTCTTCCATGACAAGGCCACCCATCGACCCCAGGTCTGCCTTCTAGAGCCACAAGGAAAACCAATAAGCCTTAACTTCAGAGCAAAGTCTCCCAGAGGCTCCAGAAAGCTCTCCTGCTGCTCCGCTTTACCGTGCTCCTGGGCTAAGCATGTGTGCCCTCAGCCATACAGCCCCTGTTCCCTCACCCAACAAGCATGGGAGTCCAGCCACGCACAGGCTCTGTGGTAGGTGCCGGGGGTGGAACGGCGAAGGAGACAGGCCAGCACCGCCCTCCGGAAGCTTCTGAACGAGCAGGTGGACCATGAGATCTTGTCCGGATACTACAGTTTCCAGTCCCACAAATTCACCCCAGGGAACTTTCACTCCAAGGCAGGGAGAAGACCCTTTTACGTCTTTATCCTTAAAATACTTCCAAGGAACATTCTGCAGAACACGTAATCCTAAGAGACGCTCCCCAAACAAGGGTCCTGCGGCATGTGAGATTGGCAGAAGCAGCCACCACACCTGCCTCTTGGAGAGTGACAGCCACGCGTGTTAGAAATTCTGCACATTCCTGCAGCGCCAGATAGACTCGACTTTATTTAAACCAGTGTTTCCCCAACCTATCTGAACCACAGAACACTATCTCTTTTCAGAGAAGTTTCCTATGTTATCAGTCACACACTGGGATTCCTTGAAACCTTCTTGATTTGCTTTTTCTTGAAAATGGAAGATGAAATTAAAACCCAGGTAGGCAGTGTCCCTGCCTGCTCCTCACTTCAAAGGATGTGAGTGGAGGATGCGGCCAGCCATTCACTGGAGTCAGGGCCAACGTGATGGGCAGAAAATGAATGGCAGAACCTCTGAATGGGCCTTGAAGAGTCTCCAGGCAGAGTTATCTGCACCCTCAGGAAGCAACAGGAGATGGGGCAGACCAACTGGTCCCTCCTGTACTCAGGATTTGGCTCAGAAGAGCTGATGCCACCATCTGCTGAGACAAACCAGCCACCTGCGTGTGACTGTCCCGGGTGACACATTTGGCAGCGTGACTCACTTGGCCCGACTGTCACTAGGATAACACCCTGCAGGAAGGCCAATTACCCCTAGCCAACGCCACTGCCGCTCAGAGTGCCAGGCCCTCCTCACAAGCAATTTGTAAAACCAGGATTGGGGAGTGAGAGTCAGACATATTAGTCTGGATCCTTTTGGTTGTAAGTGACAAAAACCTGATGCAAACTGGCTTATTAAAAACAAGAGCATCATTGGCTCCTGTGACCGGGGGACTTGGAACAAGGCCAACTACAGAGGCTTAGACTCTGCTGTCAGATGCATGTGCGTCTCCTCTGACTTTGTTCTAGGGCCAGCTCCCCCGGGGCGTGGCAAAGAAGACCAGCAGCAGCTCCAGGCTCACCACTACCAGCTCCCATTCAGCAGAGAAGAGCCTTTCCCAAGGGTCCCAGCACAAGTCCCAGAGCCCACTGACGGGTGAGTCTCAAGCCCACCCCTGAACACGTGACTGCGGCCCAGAGTGGAGAACACCAGCTGTCTAGCTGGGGCCAGGTGGTCTCTCCACGCCTGGAGCCAGGTGAGCCCCACCCAGACCACCCAGACTAAGAGTGGGAGCAGGGCGGTTCCCCGAATGGATATTCTGAGCGCCAGCACCCACACGTGGGTGCTGGGCAAGCACAACCGCAGCTGTCCACTGCCGCGGACGGGACACACCGGGAGCAGGCCTGGCAACGTTCCGGGTCCAGAGGCAGAGCTGCGGTAAATCTGAGCCCGCCCTCCCCTTCTTGGAGTTTGCAGCCCACTGGGGAGACGGGTGATGTGTGAGGAACCCATTCAAGAGGACAATTTCTGATGTGGATAAATGCTCTGAGGAAGACTAACCCGGTAACGGGGTCGGTGGTGAGGGGAGCGTGGTGGTGACAGGTTCTCAGTGCACAGGTGGGAGGCCTCTCTGAGAGCCGGCACTTGACGCAGGAGCCAGAGCAGAAAGGCTGGAAGAGCCACTCGGGCACCTGCGCCCTCCCCAGGGCCGCAGGCCCCGGAAGGATGCCCCGAGCCCTCCCAAGCCCAGAGGAAGGGCAGCAGGTCTGGCTGGGTTGGGCGAGCTCCCGGAGCCTGCCTGCCAGGGAGCCTGCGCAACTGGGGCTGCAGCTGCTTCTGGCCGGCCTCCGTCTGCCTCCTGTACTTTAGACAAAGATCGGCAGGACCATGCAGTTGGTCGTGAAGGACCTTCACTAACCAGCTTCCACCCTGAGTGATGGCTTCCCATTCCAGACAAATAATCACAGAGTTCAGCTCTTTCCCAGACAGCTTCCCATTCTGACGCGACGCCCGCACGTTACAGCCCGCGATGCACGGCACCCAGCCCACTTAGAGCTTCTTCACCGCCTTGTCAGCTGTAACTGGACGAATACAAAGCCTTCTTCTGTTTTTAAAAACAATGATTTATCGGACCTCTTCAACCCTTCCTTCCTGAGTATGTGTATTACACGGGCATGTTTGGCTCTAATTAAGTTCCTAGATTACTGTTAAGGCAATTGTTTTACCCATCCAATCTGTAATAACGGATTTGATTGTCTCTTCTTATTTTTTAATTAAGATAGAAGTAGATATATTCCATGAGATTCAGAACGGAAATAAAACAGCCTCCTTCTCAATCGCAAGTCAGTCGACCCCACTTGGCTCATTCTCCATCTTCCCTCCCCGCCCCCGGTTCTGTTCCTGGGTGGGGGTCAGAAAGCCAGTGACTTCAGAACACAAGGGCCCGCCCTGGTGATGAGGCTTCAGGGCAAAACATGTAAAACACCCTGGGACCCCATGTTCTTCCCCCTCCCTGTTATAGTCACGGAGCCTCTGCTTCCTCAGCCTCACACTTCACCTTCCAGCATTGTAGACTTTGGGGTGCCAGCCTCCAGAGGGGGAGAAAAGAAGCCTGTCTGTTCTACATGCGTATACAACAGGTGACCAGTGGTCCTCATTTGCCCGGACTGTGTCCCAGGACACAAGACTTCCAGAGCTAAAACTGAATAAGTTGGGCAAATGGGCATGCGTTGGTCATCCTGATACATGTGCACACCAGCACACATGTGTATGTTTGAGCATGTGTGTGTGTGTGTGTGTGTGTGTGTGTATGTGTGTATGTAAGATCCTCACGTAGAATGTCCAGACCTCCAGGGTGCACAGGACAGGAGAAAAGGTTCCATCTCAACCCAAATGGTCTACAGCGTGAAAGAACTGAAGCCTTTCACAAGCTCATGACAACAGAACTGCTCAAACGATTCCAAAGAAGGACTGCAGAGCCTGACAATACCTTTCCATCATGTTCTTAGCCAAAACATGAAGCACAGAGAGGTGCATGTCTGTGAAGGGTTTGTTTGTTTGTTTGTTTTGTATTTTCAAAAAGGTATTTGGAGCTGAACCTATGTGTTCATGTATTAATGACAGGAGGCAGTGGAAGAGCTTCTCTGCTCTAAGTCAATTCTCATTGCTATTTAGGAACCATTTTTGTTTGTAGACATGGGCAATTTAAAGGATCTGTCAGGTTTTTCTTTTTTTTTTTTTGTCAAACTAAAGGCATCTTCTTGTCTGTCTACCTTTTCTTCTGATGTAGAAAGTTCCCTGGATCCCAAGCTGTATTTTCTGACTGAACAGATCCTGCTCTTAGGGTTGAAAGTCTCAGGTACCAGCTAAGACAGGTCCTGGGAGACGGAGACAAACGCTAGCCTGGCTGCATGAGAAAGAGTTGGGCTGAAATGAGGCAAGAGGAGGAAAACTCTACAGATGAGCAGTGAAGTGGAGCCAGAGTGGCTGTGCAGCGTCCAGGTCCCAAGGCAGGGTGGGCACAAGGGTGTGGCTGACGAGGTCAAGACACTGGTGTGGCCCAGCCTGGAGAGGCTCAGAGCAGCCGGGACAGGAGCCCGGGGTCCAGGGTGGGATGGAGCATCTCTGGAAGCAAGCACCCACACTTGCTCTGGTGACTCACTGGGGTGTCTGCTATGTTTAAGGAAAACAGACGTGAGCCGGGGAAATGGGGGTTGAGGCTGCAGCAACAAGAGGCAAAGTTTCAAGGGATTTTTGAAGAATTCGTCACTTGAGAGGCACTGAGACACTTTATAGCAAAGGGGAGATTTATCAAAATAAAGAGACACAAGTATTCATTATTTAGATGGACAAAGAGAAGGCTGGAAGGAGCTGAAGCATCTTCATTTCGGCCTTGACTGAAAGCCAGAGGCCAAGCAACCTTCAGGAGACCTTGGCCAGGTCCCTTGGATGCCCTTCAACAAAACTCCAAGTCCCTTTTGGAAAGTGATGGGTGAAAATAAACAAGTGAATGATTCTTAAAGGTTACTCTCAATAAAATTGGTGGCTGGTAACGGAGGAGATCAGGGTCCACCTTCCTGAACACACCGTGTGCCAGGCACCATGGCATCAACTGCCCGATTCTAGGACTCCAGTTGCATTGTCCCTGGACCCCACTAACCTTTCCAGGTCTCCATTTTCTCATGTATACAGTGGGAATAATAATAATATCTACTTAAAGTGGTCATTGTACAAAATAAAAGAAATAGCTTAAGTGCCTGACACATTCTAAGTACTCAATACATGCTAGCAATTTCACTGTTATTGTTATTATCATTTTCTTTCATTTGATCTACTACTATATTTTGACTTGACGGATCTACTTTCTCCCAATGCAATAATTATCTGGTCTGTATTTTTTATACTCATGGCTTATTTACAGAGACTGTTCTTATAATCAGAAAAGGGATGTGCAGGATCCTTGGGTTAAGTTTCTCACCCTCCATCTTAGGGCTTTTTGGAAACGGAGTGGCTCTGAGAGCTGAACAGGAATGTCCTTCACAAGCATGTGACTGACAACCCCCCGGGACGCCCTGTGGGCAAGTCAGCACAGGAGAGGTCCCCACTGCAGCAGGGAAGATGAGCTAAGGCCAAGTGTCTCATTAGTCTTGGAGAAACAAAACAAAGGCTCAGCTTGTAAACAGAAAAGAAATCCAGGTTAGCTGACAGATACACATTATTGTCCACTGTTTTGATTAATTTCTGGAAACCTCTTCAGATGTTTTATGTTATTTTAATTATAGGGACTCATTCCAAAGTCCTCAAATCTTATTTTCTCTTTCCCCACCATTTATCTTTATAGGCAATTTCTCCGACATTTATCTTTATGGACAATTCAAGCCCTTCTTGATATATTTCGATTCCCAAAGTCTTCAAAGGCCACCATTTCTTCTTATTTTTGTTCCTGCCTCATACCCTTTAGCATGCTAATCTTTTGAAGTCAGGTATCAATTTTTTAACTTTTAATTTTGTCTCCAGTAAGTAATGTAAAGAGAAATACAAAGGTTAAAATAATACCTCTCGGGCTTCCCTGGTGGCGCAGTGGTTGAGAGTCCGCCTGCCGATGCAGAGGACACGGGTTCGTGCCCCGGTCCGGGAGGATCCCACATGCCGCAGAGCGGCTGGGCCCGTGAGCCATGGCTACTGAGCCTGCGCCTCCGGAGCCTGTGCTCCGCCACGGGAGAGGCTACAACAGTGGCCTCTTTGTGTATCGCAAAAAAAAAAAAAAAACCTCTCATAAGCGTACGACTGCAAATTTCATGGCTAAAAACGGAAAATTAATAGTACCTTTTCCTCTTAACTCTTAATGTGGGAAACAGTTCTTGATTTCTGCATGTCAGTGAGGTCCTTGTAGGAAAGGATTTCATAGTTTTATGGATTCAACATCTAGAACGGGAGCCCTTCTCAGCCGGGACATAATGGTGCTATGTAGAAAACAGCCCTTTTAATGCACTGCTTTCAAATGGACTCCTAACAGCTCTGTTTTTCATCCTTTAAACGTTTCAAATTATCTGTGGGATGGACTGGGGCCATCAGGGAGAGGATAGAGAGGTGGGTAAGGGAATTTCTCAGGGTGATTTTTTTTTTTTGAGATATTGTATCAAAGATCCTCAGACTGAAGGATGAAGGGGCAGGAGCAGAGCCTTCCTGCTCTTGCCCTGGAATCACCATGTCTTTCTAGAGGTGTCAGAATTCCACGTGGGAACAGGCCCTGAAGCTGGGGCGAGCAGAGAGGGGAGCCAGAGCAGGAGGAGAAGCAGTGAATGCACAGGAGCCACCGCTGAAGGAGCTCAAGGCTTCTCAGGATAGAGATGCAGGAGATTTGATGGTGGGACACAAATGTAGATGCTGTCATGGAAGAGCCCTCCAGCCCCCAGACACACAGACCCCCTGTGAGTGGGATGCATGTGTTGGTGGGTGTGAACCAGAGAAAACGAGCCAGACGTCATGTCATGGTTTGGTCAGAGCAAAGAGCAAGTGAGCTCAGGAAAGGAAGCGGTGAGGATGGATGTTCCCAGGATGTGCAGAAACTGCAGGGTGTCCAGGAGCCAGGGCTTCAGCTGGTGTCCCAGTCACACCCAAAACCCTTGGAGGCCACTTAGGGGCATCGCGTACACTGCTGGGGGGTGAGTGAACGACCCATGAGCTTTTTTTTTTGCTGTACGCAGGCCTCTCACTGCCGCGGTCTCTCCCGTTGCGGAGCACAGGCTCCGGACGCGCAGGCTCAGCGGCCATGGCTCACGGGCCCAGCCGCTCCGCGGCATGTGGGATCTTCCCGGACCAGGGCACAAACCCGTGTCCCCTGCATCGGCAGGCAGACTCTCAACCACTGCGCCACCAGGGAAGCCCGGCCCATGAGCTTTTGGACTCAGATCAGGAGTATGAAGATGATGACGATGGTGACGACCATCATTATCGTGCCTGAACCTGGACACGTAATTTCAGAACAGCTCCGAGACGTGGGACTTAAGATTACTCTCACTTTACAGGTGGGAATGCTGAGGCTCAGAGAGTTTAGGACACGTGCCCAAAGCACACAGGCAATGAAGCCTGAGAGAGGATTCAAACTCACAGCTGTTGGACCCCAGAGCTCACTCTCCTTCTGCACCTTCACAGCTTTACCTGGATGTGGACCCTGGATTAAAGGATGAACATGTGAGAACAAGAGCCTCCTGCAAGCTCCTTAACCTCGTGCGTGTTGTTAACCCCGCCTAGTGGGCAGGCTGCAGCCACCATCAGGCATTAAATAAACAAGCACACACAGCATCCTGATATAAACATCATCCACCAGCTTTGACAGTCGCTCCCAAGCTGTGCTCAGGGCGCCTGGAGATGGGGGGAGACACCCAAGAAAGCAGCAGAAAGCTCCCAGATTGAGCCTTTGATCTCAGCAGGGCTCAGCTCGCAGGCTCACCCGCACACGCCTGGGTTAAGCAGCGCCTGCGGGATTAACACAGACACAGCTCAAAGCGCACCACCTGTGTAACTTCCAAATGAACACATCTGGTGCTGCCTTTGCCGTGGGTGGCAGGTTATGCTGAGGACCCTCACCCTTCCACTTTACTAGAGAGGGAATATTTATCCATTGTACAGTGCGGGCTACTTCTCCTTATGCATAGTAATCCGGGGAAAACAGGAGCAGAGAAAAAAAATAAGAAAAGAGTATTTAGTTTTTATGTTTTGTTTTTAATAGATTTTTAACAATCAACAAATCCAGCAACCGGGCGCAGAGAAGAGGGCTCACCCTTTCGGGTCAGAAGGCCTAGGTCTGACCCGTTCTCCAGCCACATGACGCCACGCTTAACATCCTCGAGCCTTGGGTTCCTGATCTCTGGGTTTCCAGCCCATCTCTTGTTCCCATAACTTACTGCACAGGTCCCCGCAGAACTGGCTGGGCAGATGCTAGCAGAGCAGGGCCATGTGTTTACAGGAGGGGACAAATCATGCAGAACTGATACCAGTCCATGAGGATGAGGAAGGGGAGGGGCTTCAGGTGAGCTCTGTTCTCATGGCACCGCCCCACCCGCAAATCTGTGCCCCTTCCATTCTCTTCCTGTCTCCGTCTATGGCTCTGTCAGCCTCTCCACCACCCAAACCAGTAAGTGGGAGACTGTGCATGCCCCCTCTCCCTCGTGCCCCCTTCCATCCAGCCTCACAGACCAAGGTCCTCCTCCAACAGGGCTGCAGCTGACTGATTCATCACTTCTCAGCTCCCTGCTGCTCACAGGGGTGGCTTGGCACCAGCCAGTGGTGGGAGAATTTACACCACGGAAACTGGCAAACCCTAACCCTCAGGTCTGTTCTCTTTTCAGAGAGCTGGCTTATCAGCACCCCCTTACACCCCAACACGACCACCTGAATTCAAGCTGTCATCATCTCTCACGTGGACCACCATGCTAGTTAGCCATCTCCCTCTCCGACTCCTGCCCCTTCCAGCACACTCTCTTTACTGCAACTGATGAGGAATTTAAACCTAAATCGTGCTTTAACTTCCTATTAAACTTAGAAAAAAAGTCCAAACTCCTACCTCTCCTACTACATCTGCAGGATGGTCCTGTTTATCTCCCCCTCCCCCTGGTTCCCTATGCCTGAATCATGATGGCCTCCATTCTGTGCTGGGCTGAGTACCTCCTGACCTCAGGACCTTTGCACATGGCCTACCCCTGCCTGGAACACACTCTCCAGCACTTTGCCTACAAGGCTCAAGTGCCAGGTTCCCACAAAGGTCTTCCTTGCCCAGCTTTCTAGTGGATGACCACATACACGTGACAGTTCACCTCTATTACTGACAATTTGGGTTAATTTATAGCACTTGCACAATCTGTAATTCTATTTGCTCATTTATTTGCTTACCTTCTGGAAATTCTGACACAACTGTAGGCCCCCAAAGGCTAGGAACTATGTTCACCTGGGCATCACTATAGCCTGTTACCATATAAACTCTCAAATCAATGTTTATTGAATGAATGAATGAATGAATGAGCATGTTCTCAGCAGATGTGAGAGACCAGGAGTTCTGAAGCTCTGAAAGCAAGCTTTCAGAGATTCCTCTGAGATCACATGGAAAATCTTGCATGTCTGTGGATGTTTCTTTCTCAGTGCCTTCAAACTGTTGTGCTCCGAAAACAGCAGCCTGCCGTGAAAACCATCACAGGGATAGTTTTGCTGGATCGTGATTACCTGAGAATCCATCTCCACCTCGCGCTCAGCGGCCCCATGGACCCTAAGCTCAGCCACGTGAGCAGAAACAATCAATAGCTTCCAACAAAGAGTCCCCCTCCTTGTTTCCACAGCCGCTTCCTGCAAGTCAGCAGTGAGCTCTGTAGCTCTGCCTCGCTGTCTTCTGACACCTATGATTGTGAAGAGAGTGTGCAAGCCTCCCGGGAGAAACAAGCTTCGGAAAGACCTGCTGAAAGCAGTGGCCCCACCACAGCAGCGGCCTCCTGGTGCATCCGGCAGATCCAGTGAGGATCTGACACTCTGCGGCTGTCCCAGCTTCCAGGGGGTCAGGTTGGGGTCCTGACGTCCCAGGGGATAAACCAGGAGCCCAGGAGACACAGCATAGAGACAGCAGCTGTGGCCAGGCTCCACCATGGATCGCCCTGCCTCTTGGATCAATACTTAACGCCCAGATTGATCTCAATTGGTTTCTTCACTGAAAAGGAGCCGGGCCAGAAGTCGTAAACATTCCCCAGATGAAAGAAACAAGGAGGCAATGTGAGTAGAGATGCATTAAAAAAAAAAAAAGGGTTTTCTCTAAAAATCATGAACTGTTTATAACAATAGCAGATAATGGAGTAGCATTATCCTCAGAATGCGAAGGTACCACTCAAATTCCTGCTGGGCAAAAGGTCCCCCACTACTAGGGATACATGCAGAACCTCAGCACAAAACCTCCTCTGTTGTTCTGATCTCCTACCTCTGTGATTATGGAAACTGCAAAGACTTCGTTGGGGGTGGCAGAGAGAGCTCATCTATTAAAAACCTCTTTTTTTTTTTTTTTTAATTAGAAAAAGTGAGAACAGGACCCAGGAGGGATTGATTATAATATAGCACCAGATGTGGGTGGAAGAAGAGAGAATGCATTTTCCCAAACAGACAAAGCTCCTGACCTGTGGGCCCCTGAGGCCCAGCTAGGATTCTCTCTGGATGGGGAAAATTGAGTTGTCTTTCTAGAATGTCCCCCCTTGATACATGTCAGGTCAATTTTTCCCAGCAGGAAATAAGATTTTTGCAATAATGCATTTTGATTTTAATTTATCTTTGTGAAAATTGGATACTCTGAGTCTAGATCCCCATATTTTTGAATACTTGATGGGTGGGAGTGGAAACATGCGGCTCTTTTAAAGCCCTTAGCAATTTTCTGAACCCCCTTTGGAAGGGAAGACTGCTCTTTTATTTCAGAAAAACAAAATAAAACAAAGCATTTCAATAAGCCTTTTGATTTTGCAAAGAAGAAGCCAAAATCCTCTTCGGGAATGGAGAAATTCTCAACAAGAAGTAGTGAAATTGCCCTGCATGACAATGTGAGGGGTACCATCATTCTGGACAGAATTCACCTCTGAGTTGATGGTGTGTCCTGGCAGATGAGCCTGGAATCGTGTGTGTGTGTGTGTGTGTGTGTGTGTGTGTGTGTGTGTGTGTGTG
>NW_020838001.1:2922389-3057742 GCF_003676395.1 Aethalodelphis obliquidens
TGGTGGAGGGAGGCGGGATGTTTTTCCTTCTCTTCGTTCCAAAATACTTCCATTCATGGCAGGTGGGAGGTGGAGTCTTGGGACTGGTGGACTGGCTGCAAATACATGGTGTCAGGTTAAGGGTTAAAGAGAAGCACGTCTAGTGGGGACCCACTCCCATGGTGGAACTTGACTTAAAATCATAAACTTTGTTCAGCTTCTTCCTGTTCCTTCAAGCTTTCACTGAAGTTTTGGTAAATGTTAAAATAGTCTGATTTTAAATCAACTATACTCCAATTAAAAAATAGTCTGGGGCTTCCCTGGTGGTGCAGTCATTGAGAGTCCGCCTGCCAATGCAGGGGACGTGGGTTCATGCCCCGGTCCGGGAAGATCCCACATGCCACGGAGCGGCTGGGCCTGTGAGCCATGGCCGCTGAGCCTGCACGTCCGGAGCCTGTGCTCCACAATGGGAGAGGCCACAACAGTGAGAGGCCCACTTACCGCAAAAAAAAAAAAAAAAAAAGTCTGATTTTAATCCCATTTTGAGGAATTAGGGGAGGAGTTCAATCTACATTTAGGATAAAGAGACACAGGGAGATCAGCAGCCTTCTGGAGAAGGTAACTGCAAAGTGCTAATGATCTGCGGAAGTCCAGAGCACTGTTCCGAGAAGAACAAGTAGAGTGGATATCACCAGATAGAATTCACATGCTCTATTCTCTGCCTTCATTCTCCTGGTGTCAGAACTTCTCTTTCCCGTCTGAACCCCTTTGCAAATCAGACTTAGCCAATCAGAATGCTTTATCCCAGTGCAACAGTGATGACTCAATCCTGGCCAATCAGAACCCTCCCTAGGACTTTCCCTGAAACCATCAGATGTTGGCTGAGATGGTTGCTGTAGCGATGGCATAAGCTTAGAGGGGCTGAGGGTCAGCTTTGGTCCCATAAGGGAGAGCCCATCTGAGAATGAAGAATGGCCAAGTTATTTATTCTTCTGGTTCCGTCTCTGTTCCATTGTTGCAAGTGGGCTGCATCCTTCTTCTGAAGCCACTGTTTCTGTCAGGTGAGCGCTCTGCACAGCAGGAGTCCTGTACGATCCTCCTCTCTGGGTTCTGCAGCTGCACCCTGCCTTTGCTCCTTCAGTCCTGGGATGGAAACAGCTCCCCACTATTATCAGCCTAGGATTTTCTCAACATGCTACTGTCGGGACATTATCTCTTTATTATATTCTCCTGCTTTCTCAGTTTGTGGTCTGTATCCTTACTGAATTCTGATGGATACCAAAGAATGGAGAAGTTGGAGCCATTTGTGTTAAACTCATGATAAATGCAAGTTATCACATCCAGTCTTTGCTCACAAAGCCTCCTGAATCCTGAGAAGAAACCACATCTGTTTGGAGCTGCCTCTAAACTGTCCTAATTATGATGCTAACCAAGGTCTTGATTGCACTGCCTCTTAAAAACCAGGGCTGGGAAAGTGACATCAGTAAGATGGCGGAATAGAAGTTCCCCTACTCATATCTGTCCTCTCAGCAACAATAATATGGCATTTATCCATGGACAAAGGTGCCTTTCTGGGCGCTTCGGTTTCCAGGTAGGAGATTATGAAACCCCATGCAGTCCAAGAGCTGTTTCTTGAGAATTCAGGCCTGCACCCAGGCAGCTGTGACTGTGGTCTGGACTACAGACCTAGAAAGGGCTCTATTTCCCTGAGGTCTCGGCTACAGACCTGTTAGTCCTTGGCTCTGTCTTCTGCACCATATGCCAAGGGCCACCCACCTGTGCATTGAGTAATAGGCCCACAGACCTCGGTCTCATCTGTGGAACTTGAAGTAGCCAATAACCTGGTTCTAGTACCTCTCAGCCATACACCAAGATCAAGTGGGATTTATCTCTGGGATGCAAGGATGGTTCAACATATGCAAGTTGATAAAGGTGACAGAATAAAGACCATATGATTATCTCAACAGATACAGATAAAGCAAGTGACAAAATTCAACATTCTTTTACGATAAAAACTCTCAACACATTAGGTATAGAAGGAATGTACCTCAATATAATAAAGGTCATAAATGAAAAACACACACCTAACATCATACTCAATGGTGAAAAAATGAAAGCTCTTTCTCTAAGATCGGGAATAAGAGTGCCCACTATCACCCCTTCTATTCAACACAGTACTGAAAGTTCTAGCCAGTGCAATAAGGCAAGAAAAAGAAATAAAAGGCATGTAAATCAGACAATAAGAAGCTAATTTGTTTATGCGGATGCCGTGATCTTATATATAGAAAACCTTAAAGACTACACACACATACACAAACACAAACTGTTAGAACTAACAAACAAATTCAGTAAAGCTGCAGTATACAAAATCAACATACAAAAGTCAGTTGCATTTATATACACTGACAACAAACTATCTAAAAAGAAAGAAAAAAAGAAAGCCCATTTACAATAAGGTCAAATACAACAAAATACTTAGGAATAAATTTAACCAAGGAAGTGAAAACATGTACAGTGTAAACTATAAGATACTAATGAAAGAAATTGAAAAAGACATAAATAAATGGAAAGATATCTCATTTTTATAAATCAGAAGAATTAATCTTGTTTAAGTGGCCATAGTACCTAAAGTTATTGATAGATATATTGCAATCCCTATCAAAATTCCAACAGCATTTTTCACAAAAATATTTTTAAAAATCCTAAAATTGTATGGAACCACAAAAGACCACAAATAGCCAAAGAAATCTTGAGAAAGAAGAAAAAAACCTAGAAGCATCACACTTGTTGCAAAGCTATAGTAATCAAAACAGTATGGTACTGGCAACAGAACAAAACAAAACCAGACACAAGGACCAATGGAACAGAATTGAGAGCCCAGAAATAAACCCATGCATATACAATCACCTAGTGTTTGACAAGAGAGCCAAGAATACTCAATAGGGAAAAGACAGTCTCTTCAATAAATGGTGCTGGGAAAGCTGGATATTCACATGCAAAAGAATAAAATTAGACCCCGTCTCACACCACTCACAAAAAGTAACCAGAGATGCATTATAAAGATTTAAATACAAGACCTGAAACCATAAAATTTTTAGAAGAAAGCATTGGAAAAAAGCTCCTTGACATCAGTCTTGGCAATATTTTTTTTAGATACAACAACAAAAGCACCAGCAACAAAAGCAAAAATAAATAAGTGGGACTACAGCAAACTAAAAAACTTCTGCATAGCAATAGAAATGATCAACAAAATGAAAAGGCAACCTATGGAATGGGAGATAATATTTGCAAACCATATATTCAATAAGGGGTTAATATCCAAAATATAGATGAAATTCCTACAACACAATAGCAAAAACAAAAAACAAACAAAAACAAATAATATAGTAAAAAAATTGGTGAAGGACCTAAATAGATATTTTCCCGAAGGTATACAAATGGCCAACATGTACATGAAAAGCTGCTCAACATCACTAATCATCAGGAAAATGCAAATCAAAACCACAATAAGATATCACCTCACACCTGTTAGAAGAACCATCATCAAATACATAAGAGACAACAAGTGTCAGTGAGGATGCAGAGAAATGGGAAGCCTAGGCACATTGTTTTGGGGAATGAAAGTTGGCACAGCCATTATAGAAAACAGTATGAAGGTCCCTCAAATATTAAAAATAGTATTTCCATCTGATCCAGCAATTCCATTTCTGGGTATATATCAAAAGAAAATGAAATTGCTATCTGGAAAAGATATCGGAACGCCTGTGTTCACTGCAGCATTATTCACAACAGCCAAGACATGGAAACAACCTAAGTGTCTGTCAACAAGATGAAGAAAATGTGAGATATATATATAATGGAATATATTCTGCCATAAAAAAGAAAGAAGGAACTTCCGTGGTGGCGCAGTGGTCAAGAATCTGCCTGCCAGTGCAAGGGACATGAGTTCAAGCCCTGGTCCAGGAAGATCCCACATGCCGCGAAGCAACTAAGCCCCTGCGCCACAACTACTAAGCCTGCGCCCTAGAGCCCGCAAGCCACAACTACTGAAGCCCGCACACCTAGAGCCTGTGCTCCACAACAAGAGAAGCCACCGCAATGAGAAGCCTGCGCACCACAACGAAGAGTAGCCCCCGCTCGCCGCAACTACAGAAAGCCTGCGCACAGCAATGAAGACCCAATGCAGCCAAAAATAAATAAATAAAAATAAATAATGTATTTACTTAAAAAAAGAAGGAAATTCTGCCATTGTGACAATATGGATGAACCTTGAGGGCGTTTGTGCTAAGTGAAACAAGTCAGACAGAAAAAAGAAAATGCCGTATGACCTAACTTATATATGGAAACCAAATGAGGCAAACTGAGAAACAAAGAATAGGTTGCCAGATGCTGGGAAAATGGGGAGATTTTGATCAAACAGTATAAACTTCAATTATTAGATGAATAAGTTCTGGGGATTTAATGTACGGCATGGTGACCATACTTAACAATACTGCACTATAATACTGCATTTAAGAGGTGCTAAGAGAGTACATCTTAAATGTTCTCACCACAAAAAAGAAGAATGTGAAGTGATGGATGTGTTAACTAACCTTATCATGATAGTCATTTCACAATATACACGTATATCCAATTTCCACACTATACACCTTAAATGTACACAGCGTTATCCGTCTATCATATCTCAGTAAAGCTGTGTGGTGCGGGGGGGAGGGACAGGGCTGCCCGTTGAGTTCCTGCTTATTAGCGAGCAGTAGCTGGTGGGTAAAGAAAGTTCCTCATCTGTCAAAATTAAAACACTACTGTAGGGGCTTCCCTGGTGGCGCAGTGGTTCAGAGTCCGCCTGCCGATGCAGGGGACACGGGTTCATGCCCTGGTCCGGGAAGATCCCACATGCCGCAGAGCAGCTGGGCCCGTGAGCCATGGCCACTGAGCCTGTGCGTCCGGAGCCTGTGCTCCGCAACGGGAGAGGCCACAGCAGTGAGAGGCCCGCGTCTGGCAAAAAAAAAAAACAAAAAAAAGACACTACTGTAGCCAGCGCCTACCTGTAGACTCTCGTCAAGCACATGCATTAGCTCAGCCCATCCTCATAACTCCTCATCACCCCCATCCTGTAGGGTGAGCAAACTGAGGCCAGGGAGACTGAACAATCTGCCCGTGTGACTCAGCTGGCACCTGACAGAGCCAAGATGCTCCGAGCCTCGACGCCCACGCTGGCGGTCTCGCCTGCCTGAGTCAGGTCCCTACTCTGAACGGGTCCAGTCAGAGTAAGGGGCTGGCAGCTGAAAAAGACTTGGTTCCTAACTCCTCTCAAACATCCTCATTTAACTAGGCTTGGGACCAGGAACAGTTTGCAGGGGTCAGTAAACTATGGCCCGTGGTCCAACTTGGTCATCACCTAAATTTGAAAAAAGAATTTATTGACGTGAAAGTTACCTAACATAAAATTAACCGTCTGAAAATGAACAATTCTGTGGCATTTAGACAATCCGCAGGTTGCGTGACCACCACTCTGGTTCCAAACATTTCTGTCACTCCAAAGCAAAAACCCTATACCGGTAAGCAGTTTCTCCCCGTCCCCTGCCTGTTTTTGTAACTAAGCTTTATTGGCACACAGCCTTACCCTCTGTTTACGTATTATCTATGGCTGGCTTTGTGTCATAATGGCAGAGTTGAGTTGATATAACAGAGACCTCATGGCCCATCTTTTCGGTCAAGCCGAAAATATTTACTGTCTGGTCTTTTACAAAAAGGAGGCCTGTAGGGAAATTATTTAGAGCAATAGCTTTGACGTGGGTTGGAATCCTAGCTTCTCACTTTGCCACATGGCCTTGGGTGGGACCCTTCACCTCTCTAGGCCTCCCTACCCTTCTACATAAAACGGGTAGCCAACCTGTGCTCCGCATGCAAAGCACTTAGCACCTTCCTGGCACGTAGCAGGCAACCCCCATCAGTCAACACTACAACCTCGGCATTTGTGCCCTTATTGGATCTTCCAAGCTCCCCCGGAGGCTGGTAAGGAGAGACCCTCCCCCACACTTTACCGACGGGGATGGGGGCTTGGAATGGATCGGGGCTTGCTCAGGTTACAAACTGGCGACAGCACAGCAGAGGGTCTTGGGCTCATCCCCTCACTGTCCACAGGGCACTGTGCTCAAGGCCAGGGAGCAGACAGAAAGAAAATCAAGCCCAAAGATCAAAGCTCAAGGCCTCCCAACTGTGCCTGGCTCTGGGAAGCTCATGAGCCCATTCGAGCATCGCAAAACATGTGCCTTGAATTCTGGAGTGGTTTCAACTCGTTTCCCAAACCCCGTGGATTTCACTTACAGAGTGTCCACCTTGAAGAACTCTGGCCTCCTCGAGGTGGAGGCGATGGAGGGAACAACGTGTTTTTACTTCATCGGTGCCCTGGTCTGGCAGCGTTCCTTCCTCCGTGGTCACATTGGCAAATTAAAGCCCTCCAGAAAACAGCCCCGCTCTGCCAGCTCCGTGCTGAGCTGGCTCTCGCCCTGTGTGAGGTCTTCAAAGCCACTCTCAAGCACATCATTTACATCCTCTCCCGGGGCCTTGATGTCTTCACAGGGCAACTGCTTGGGATTCCAGGGTGAAGCCGGCACTTTGTGAAGTTCCGGGGAAAAGGAGAGTCCAGCTGGCTCTGCAGAAAGCCGTGTTACAGGGAGTTAGCACAGCCCCACAGTCAGAGGCCTGCTTCTCACCAGCAAACAGAGGGAAGAACAGCTGGGAACTGGCTGGTTGATACATAACAAGGGTTATTTTCACAGCATCTGAGCCATGGCGAGGGCTGGAGGTGACTCCATGGAATTTGCCCTAAGAGATGAGCAAACCAGAGAACTTCACTTCTGCCTCTGACCCTTCCCTAGGGGTGTCTGCACACAGGAAGGCAGGAACTGTAGTACTTTTAAAAGTTTGCCTTACAGCCAGAGGTGCTGGGTTTTGATTTACACTCAGCGAGCCTCTTGCGTCCTCGTCAAGGGACCACACGCATAAGCGGCTGGCCGGCTCGCTCTTGGAGCTGATTTAAGTGCTTTAGTAGTTCAAGGTATAAAAGCCGTAACTTTGATTCTTTGACTAAGAAAAGCACACAGACTCCACGTTCCTCTAAATTTCCCTGTAAAGACCCCGGTGGGGCTTTGCTGACATGATTTGTCTTTATCCAGCGCCACACAGGCAGGCCAAGGCAGGTTCAGAATCACACGTCACCGTCTGTGGCTCACATACAAACAGGAAAGACCACAGCCTTGTGCTTGGTGTGACGGAAGGCAACGTGGTGGCCTCTTTGGCGGACTCACGGGTAGGAGACGGGGCAGCCGAGCTACTGACAGGGTGCAGAAACAGACAATCTCAGCGCTCGGGTCACCGCTGCGTTCCTTCCCTGTGGCTGCTGTAATGAACCGCCACAGGTGAAGTGGGCTGGGACAGCAGAAATTCATTGTCTCACTGCTCTGCGGTCCACAAGTACCAGATCATGGTGTCGGCAGGGGTGTTTCCCTCTGGAGGCTCCAAGGGGGAGCCCATCCCTTGCCTCTTGCCCAGTTGCTGGCGGCTGCCTGTAGCCCTGGCATCCTTGGCTTGTAGAAGCACCACTCCAATCTCTGCCTCTGTCTTCAGACGGCCGTCTTCCCTCCTGTGTCTGTGTCTCAAGTCTCCCTCTCTCTTCTCTTCTAAGGACACCAGTCATTGGACTTAGGGCCCACCTTAAACTCAGGATGATCTCATCCCAAGATTCTTCATTGAATTACATCTGCAAAGACCCTATTTCCAAATAAGGTCACTTTCACAAGTACCAGGGTTAGGACTCAGACATGTCATTTTGGGAAACAATATTCAATCCACAAAGGGATATATTAACCACAAGCTATTGTACACAAGCTCGTTTTCCTGTCCTCTGAGAAAAGGACATTTGCTCTTGAAGAAATGCAGCAACCATGAGTGGAACAGAGGAACTGAATTCCAGGCCAGGAGTGAGCCCGGGCTGGGTCCTCCCGGCCCTGCAGCTTTCCAGCTGTGCGACCCCTGGCTGGCCACCCGTGTCTTGACTTGCACGGTTCAGATACTAATAGAAAGTAGCCAATAGGTTTGCCAAGAGAGAAGAGAATCCAGGGTGGTGTCCAGCAGAGAGTACGTTCAGTAGCTGCTGGCTGTTCTCCTTGTGTTCCCGCCATGGGAAGGATGATGGAAGTAATGATGAGGTAATCTCTCAAACCCTCCTGTTTATTAGCGGTGAGGTCTTTGATTTTGTTTCTGATCCGAGTTAATCATTTATTCATGAGCATTTGAAAATTAGACACAGGCTAATTGAAAGCTCATCGGAAGAATGGGTTCCACACTTCCCACTAATTCCCAGGAGGCTGGGTGTTCTGACAGGCAGTGGTAAGTGGGGATGGGCAGGTTGGCTCTGCAGACGTGGGTGAGGAATGAACAAGCTTAACCCCCTCAGGTCTGGGTCTCTTCCCCTCCACAAGGGCTCCCTCTCAAAATCTGCCCCCTGGTTGCTCCTCCCACCCTCCTAGAATCCAGAGGTTACGTTCAAAATAGCCAACAATGGGCATTCAGAATTGAGTAGGGTTGCCAGATAAAACGCAAGGCACCCAGTTAAATTAGAGGTTCAGAAAAAACAACAACTATTTTTCAGCATACGTATATCCTAAATATTACATGGAAATAATTATACATAAAAATTCGTTGTTACCTGAAATTCTGATTTCAGTGAACCTTCTGTATTTTTATTTGCTAAATCTGGCAACCCTAAATGGAGCTCAGCCAGAAACAACCAGTACATCCCTGCTGAGGGTCCTAGAAGAATGCGGCAGATCACTGTTCCAGGGATGGACACCTCCATCTCTCCCATCCTGCACACCCACCTCACTCACTCATGTCACTCCCCCATTAAGAGATGGAATCTAACACCCCTTCCTGTGAATTGAAGATGGTGGTGGGGGAGGGGGGCTTGTAACTTGCTTATAACCAGCAGAACGTGGCAGAAGTGCCACGGTGTGGCTTCTGAGGCACGTAGATTCCATGTCACCAGCTGGGACACTTGCCCTTAGAGCCCTGAACTGCCGTGTAAGAAGCTCAACCACCCTGAGGCCGCCATACTGCGAGGAAGCCCAGGCCAGGCCACGTGGAGAGGCCACGAGCAGGTGCTCCAGCTGAGAGACAGGATTCCTATCGTGGTCCCAGGCAACAGCCAGCACAGCTGCCAGCCACATGTGTGAGAGGCCTTCAGATGACCCCACCCCCAGCCGCTGAGTCACTCCCAGTTTTTGAATCCTCCCAGCTGAGGCCTCAGACATCATGGAGCAGAGACTGGATGGCCCTGATGCGCTTGGAATGAATTTCTGACCCCAGGCTGTGTGAGAAGAACAAAACTACATTGTGAGGTGGTGTGTCACACAGCAGAACCAAGGGTCAATCACGCCTCTGGTTGTGTCCTCCTGGGCACCAATTCGGGTTACTTTTCTCCTGCACAACAAAGTTTCACTCTGAACTGGCCTATGATAGGCAGAATAAGAGTCTCCCAAGGATGCGCACATCCTGACGCCCAGAACCTGTGAACATGTGTCTTTACATGGAAAGAGGGATTAAGGTTACAGATGGACTGAAGACTGTCAAACTAATTTTGAGACAGAGAGATTACCCTGGATTATCTGGGTGTGGCCAGCATAATTACAAGGGTCCTTATAAGTAGAAGGCAGAAGCAGAAGGGAAAGAACCAGAGAGACGGCACCTTGAGAGGGGCTCTGAGCACTGACCACTGGTGTTGACTTTGAAGGTGGAGAAGCGTGCCATGAGCTGAGGAACATGGGTAGCCCCTAGGAGCTGGAAAAGGTAAGGAAACGGATTCTCCCCTGGAGCCTCTGGAAGGATCACAGCCCTGAAAACACCTTGGCCTGTTTCAGACTTCCGACCTCTAGAACAGCGAGACACTAAATCTGTGTAGTTTAAAGCCACGGAGTTTGTGGTGATTTGCTACAGCAGCCAGCGGAAACAAATAATAGTCCAATGCCATTAGAATTGCAGATAAAGAATGCCATTTTTAAAAAAAAAAAAAAAAGAATGCCGTTTTAACTATAATTATGTCCATGCAAAAATAACCCTTTCCATTCCCCCTTTCCCTGGAGATTGACCTCTACTTCCTCACCTGTAGCCAGCACTGACTCCCTTTCTGGTCCAGGCTGTCCACTAGACATCAATGCCTGCCCCAGGCTCCTTCCCTCTCACTTCTGCCTCCCCTAAGGTCTCCAGTTCTTAATGGGCAAGGAGCTGACCACCTACGAGGTGGCCAGTTCCTCTCACCTGTCCCCTGCCTTTTCCGGTCACCTGCCTGGCTCCTCCCACTGTCTGCTCATGATACTTCACTGCTCCCAAGAGTCTCCCACAACAACCATTCATGTCTTCTGTATTGTCTTCCCAGTTTCCAATAGCTCCTGTTCTGACCATTTCCATCAGCTCTTGCTCTGTTAAGTTAGGGGCAAAACATACAGTCTCGCAGGTTGACTCCTGACAGTATTTTGAAAGCAAACTAGAGTCCCACTCACAGAAAAATAAAACATAGCTCCCAAGAACGTGCAAGAACAGCTTAGTTTGTTGGGACACAACAAAAGGCCTAAATTGCACTAAGCAAACCCACCAATAAGGTGGTGGTAAAATACACGTATCCCCAAAATCCATAGGTTGAAACCACTTGGGTTCCATCTTTCTGGTTTCAACTATAAATGGGGCGAAAGAGCTATTTTCAGACAAGCGGTCCATTCACTATGAACTTACTCTTAATTCAGTCTATAAAAATGTAAAGGGATGAAATAGTTTACAAATTCAGCTGTTTACGCGTAGCAGTAATTTACTGAGATGTATGGGATGAGACCTCACAAGGCACTTGCTTCCCAATCTGCTTTCCATTCCCTCATGCCTGCTGAAAATGGACATTAAAGGTCAGTTTCAAAAAAATGGTGGTAAATACATCACCCAGACTGAACACTACCAAAGACTCCTGTAGGGACTTGTCTTATATTATTTAACATTTTAAGCACAGTTGCCGGGGTTAATTAGATTTCTGACCCCGAAAAATTTTAAGTGCCTCTGATGACTTACTTCCAACTGATAATTTTGTGTTAGAAACAGAAAAAGAATAACAAATAGACAGTGAATAAATACATTCTTCAAATCCCTCTTATGAGTACAGAGAATATATTTCTGAAATTTAATTAAATATCAAGATGTCCACAAGATCTATAATAAACCACTTTGCAAGACCTCTAAATGTCAAGGAAAACACATTTTACACGAAACACCCCCTCCCCCTGAGTAAATCTGTGAAGAGTCAGGACTTTTTTTTTAAAACCTGCAGAATCTACAAGTACATATTTTATCTCAAAAGTACTTTTTCAAAGACTTGGGAGTAGCTACTTGTTTGCAGTGTGACAGCACAGAAGGTATTTTAATTTATTACACAGTGGTTCGCACCATTAGTTTCAGAGATATGCCAGAGACGGTTTTAAAATAATGCAAGAGCTGTGGTGTTAAAGCTTAAATTGCTGAAACTTAGTAAAAGACGATAAACAATCACTTTTGGTCGCTTTTCCACTTTCCCCATAAAGCCAGGCTAGGTCCTCAGTGATGCTCGAGACATATGGAAAAGGAGGTGGTATTTGGGGGAAACAACGGAAAACAAAACAAAACCATTTGTTAGCCCAACAGCCTTACCACCTTAATAAATAATAACGTCTTAGTGCATTTTTAATCTCTCCTCTTGCAAGCAGGACAAAGTCTCTTTTGCTGCCAGCATGTCTGTCACACGTCTCGGACACTTGCTGATGTCTTCAGAGCAAAAAGAGAGATAACACTCAGAGCCTTTGGCAGCAGTAGATTCTAACAAGAATTTTGCAGTATTGTCTAGTTTGCCTCGATCTCTACTGTACAGCACCTGCTATTTACGGCAGTACTGCCGATTTTACATTCACTTGTGGTGTAAGGTTGTGGCCCAGGACCAGATGCAGGGGATCCATCTGCCCGTTAACATTTGAGAAGCATTTGTCTAAAGTAGGAGTTGGCAAACTTTCTGCCAAGGGCCTTGGAGTAAATATTTAGCTTTTGTGGCTTCTCAACTCTGCCTACAGTCTGCAACATCCGTAGACATCCTGTAAGTGAATGGGCATGGCTGTGGCTGTGTCCCCACAAAACCCAGCATTTAGAAGAACAGGTGATAGGCCAGCTTTGTTCCATGGACTACAGTTTGCTGATCCCTGGTCTAAAGTAAAATAAACTTATTTCATTTTTTTAATGTGAATTTTTTAGAAGAAAATGTTGAGAAAATAGTAGCTCAGGATTGTAGCCATCCAGTGCGATGCTGGCGAATGTTCAATGACTGGGCCCCCTGGGGGTTAAAGAAGCCCCAGCTTGTGGCGCGTGCAGATTTCCCTCGGGTCAACGCTCCCATCTTTTTCAAGCTAGGAACAAATAGCACTAACACAGATGTATTAGGGTTCTCCAGCGATACAGACCAATAGGATACACACACACACACACACGCGCACACACACACACACGTATGTGTGTATGTGTATCCTATTTATATCCTACTCATTTATCCTATTGTATGTTTATATTTATCCTATTTAAGACTCATGATGAGGGATTGGCTCAACGCGTACGGAGGCTGAGAAGTCCCAGGACTGCCACTCAAGCTGGAGCCCCAGGAAAGTAAGTGCTGTAATCCTACCCTGAGTCTTAAGGCCTGAGAACTAGGAGATCTGAAGTGTACATTCCAGTCCAAGAGCAGAAGACCAATGTCCTAATCTCTTCTGGAAGCAGCCTCACAGACACCCCAGAATAATGCTGTACCTGTTTCCTGGGCACCCTGTGGCTCAGTCAGACCTAAAATTCACCATCACTGCAGAATCAGGAGGAGATGACACAGTCAGCTCTCTCAAGCCATGCAAAGACCTGGAAGGCACCTCTACTGGGTTGAATATGGTCCCCAACACATCTTGTCCACCCAGAAACCCAGAATGTGACCTCACGTGGAAACAGTCTTTGCAGATGTAATCAAGGTGAGAAGAGGTCATATGAAATTAAGGCCCTAATCCAAAGATTGGTGTCTGTACGAGAAGAGGGAGATTTGGACACCAAGGCACACAAAGGAAAGATGATGTGAAGATAGAAAAGGGAGAAGCCAGGTGAAGTGGAGGCAGAGGTGGGAGGGATGCAGTACAAGCCAAGGAACTCCAAGGGCTGTGAGCAACCACCAGAATCTAGGACAAGGCAAGGAAGGATTCTTCCCAAGAGCCATCGGAGAGAAGATGGGGCTGCTGACCCCTGCTTTCCGACTTCCAACAGCCAGAACCGTGAGACAGTACATTCCTGGTGTCTTAAGCCGCCCAGTGAGTGGTAATTCATCATGGCCACCCCACAGTGGGACTCAGTGCCAGGTCACACAGGTCACACAGGCAGTGAGTGTCAGAACCGGCACTGGCACTCAAATGTGTCCTATCAGACAGCCCGTGTCTTTAGCTATTTGACTACGTGGCTTCTCAGAGAGGATGGCAAAGCGGGTGCCATTCATCCCGCCATGCTTGCATTGTGCATTGACAGAGTGACTTCCCAGGTGAAGGCCTGCAAATCCTCTGTCGGTCAGTCCAGGACGTCCACGCACCTTGAGCTGTACGGTCAAGTCCACAGGGCACAGATGAGCCCATCCCTGTGCTGCCAATGGGCCACACCTCCACATTCAGGGTGACCTCAGAACCTCCCACATCAAGTTCCCCTCCAGATTTCCCAGAGAACAAACATCCCTGCGTGTTCAGCTGCTGGAGAAAAGCAGACCGCAAACATGAGCATGGCCACCACTGAAAGCATCCCTGAGCTGAGGGAAATGCTCCAGAGAGCTGTGTCTCCCATATCTCCCTCCCTTGGAATTTTATTCTAAAAATCCTCTGCCAATCTTTTCTTTGTAAACAAGGATGACTCCTCTTGCTTTCTCTCCCCTCCCCGTTTCGTCCCAGGAGATTGGCTCTGACGGCTGTTACTTTGTTGGGAAGGCAAGAGGAAGGTTAATTAGCTTTTGTGACCCGAGAACTCTCAGGGAAGATGTCAACTGATTCACTTGCCCCTCAAAGCTTGATACGGTTGGAGGGGCAAGGTCCAGGAAGCAAGATGGGAGGCAGGTTGGGCTCCCAGTGTGGTGGGCAGGGTGTCTGTAGGATGCTGTTTCCCTGAGCAGTCCAGGCCAGTGAGTCCTCCTTCACGTGGGTCTTGTCCCCTGGTGGCCCTCAGCCCTCCAAGCCAACCCAGGACACTGCTTGGGACCAAGACTCCCCCACGGTCATAGAAACCATCCCCCAAACCTATACAAGTCACAATCGGCTTCCTGAGTATCTGAAAAGCATGCCACCCACACAGCTCTCCACTGGGTACAGGAAGTCGAGGCAGAGGCCTGCGGTCTGCCCAGCCCCGGCCTTCTAAGTTACCAAACTTCCAGAACCAGCCGCCTCACTTAGGAGCTGGTTGGAAATGCAGACTCCCTGGCTGCATCCCAGACCTGCTGAGTCAGGATCTCTGGGCACAGTCCGCATCTGCTCAGACATCTTGTGTCTTTCGGATGTCGTCTGAAGTTTAGGGAGCCTTGCTCAGGACCACCCTGCTCCCTGACTGTTTAAAGCCCGGCAGACAATATATCACCCCTGGCCCCGGAAGATTTGTCACCGAGACGCAAGCTGGTGATTGGTTGGAAAACAAGGTCTCCGTTGCCTTCTCTTTTATAAATTGGTATTTCTCGGCAATTCCCTCCTGCAGTTCCAAAAATCATCAAACCTGTGGAGTGTTTCTTCCTGACCAGGCTTTGCAGGAGGTTTCCCTCGACTAGCTGACTGTTTAGAATGTTCTGCTCGCCATAATTACAAATGCACAGTGGCAGTCACACATGCATTCCACCACAGCTGCATGCTCTGCACACAGCTCTTTCTCCCCGCTTCCCACTGCCCTGCCACCATCTCCCCCTTGGAGGACTCCTCTCCCCGCCCCGGGACAGCATCAGGAGCTGCGTCTCACGCCATCTGCCCATTTCCTGCTGAGGGATTCAGCCCGCCACACGTGTTTACCTCCACCGGGGCTGTGAGATTTGCTTACTTTTCAAAATTATGTGAAAATACCAAATGCAGGCTTGGGACGGCTCTCTGTGCCCACCCTGCCAGGGACCTTACAGAGTCAGCTGCAAAGCCAACAAGTGAGGTGACGTCCTGTTTGGGTTAAAAGTCCAGTTTTCCCCACGTGCGATGAGAAGAAATCTCTCCCACATCATGTTTTAACTGGAGATGCCTATAGGAGCCTAGACAGTAACCGTGGGGAGACAATGGGGGCTGGATTCAGATGCGGCTTGTCTGGGGTAGGCACAGCCTGTGGAGGCAAGAGCCCTCTGGGGTAGGGGCTGGGGAGTGGGGAGGGGGTGTCTCTTTTCCCTGGACTGCAAATGAATAGGACTAGAGGCCAGCCCACCGTGGAGCCCCTCACTTACATGAGCTCCTCCCAAGAACTAGGGGACCCCAGCAATGTGGTCGTGTGGTCACAGGCTCTGAGGAACTTGCAAGGGGAAGATATTTCAACGTCACTTGGTTCAAACCACCATCTGTTCTACCCTGAAGTCCCTCCATCGTGTTTCCCTCCAGCTGGATGGTTTGAAGAGCTTTGGCACTTTGGGGACGCATTCCTTTAGGGCTCGGTGGTAGCTTTGTACGAAGCCGCTGCCAGGCTGAGTTCCACCGTGACGGCCGCCCTGGAGCAGCGATGCTTCCAGGAGCAGCCCTGCCACCCTCCACGCCAGCTCTCCCCACATAAGGAGTCTGGGGCCAGATGATGCACCGTGATATGAACATGCCCGCTATGCCCAGCACGCAGACAGAGGAAGAGAAACAAGGCTTAGAACGCATGGAGCCAGACGCTAGATGGGGGAAAATTCTTCTTATCACAGCAAAGTTACTATAAGGAGAGGACTCAGTTCTCATCAGCAGACGGTCAAAATGCATGTTCTCCCAGGAACTTGCTGCATGTATGCAAGTGTCAACACACCATTCATTTTGTTGATGGGATAACACAGAATTCATCAGAAGCCTTGTGTCTACAGGACAAAAACTCATACAACACGACGGTGAGTATGTCTGTGTTATCAATCTGCATGCTGTGTGCAGTCAACTATCCATAATTAAAAAATGCAATAAAACAAAACACTTTTACTCAGCCCCACTAAAAGACACATGGAATTACCTTTCTATTCTCTCTGTGGAAAATAGTACCACAAAATCTTTGTCACATGAAGAGGCAAAAGATATGTGGCAGAAAAATATTATATAATCAAGAAACTAATTAATAAAAATATTCAATAATTGTATAGATTTTGCAACTTTTTTGAAATACGACATTTTAGCATTTAAATAAACTCCTTTCCTAATTCATGTTGTGTGTGGAATTTTGTGTTCTTTTTAAATTTTAATAAGAGCCCTACAGAACCTGGATCTGAAAAAATTCATTCATCCACATATTTCTTCAGCAGATACTGACTGAATCCCCACCACAGCGCCAGGGGCACAGCAGGGAAGGAGAAAAGCATGTCCTCGCCCTCCTGGAGTGTATGTTCCACTGGAGGGCACAGATGGTCAACATGTAAACAATACATGGGACAGCTACAGCTCTGGCCACACTGAGCTGGCCAGAGGGGGATGAATGGAACTGGCCAGGGTGTGAGGAGGGCTACTTTAAATAAGGTGGTCAGAGGAGGCCTCAGAAAAGGTGAGTTGAAGCAAGAAGGAGAACATTGGGAAGGGACCACACAGGTGAAGAGCTGCACAGGAGCATTCCAGGAAGTGGGAGCAGCATGTGCAAAGGTCCTGAGGTCAGAGGGAGGAGGGAGTTGCTGTGTTCCTGGAAGAGGAAGAGGGTCCACAGGTTAGGCAGGTGGCAGTGAGGGATGGGTGGGGGAGCTGAGCTCATGAGCCCTGCCAGGAGCCGCTGGCGCTGGTGGTCAGAGCAGGCACATCCGCACGCACACACGGATCCTGCACGAACCTGACCTTGATGAAGGGGATGAGGACTCCCATGTGCTCCTCCTGCAGGTTTCCAAGCCCTTCCTCAGCCTGGTCTAACTGCACACATACTCCCTTCTTGACCACAGAATTCCTGTGTAACCCTGGTGCTGAGAGATAAGGCCTGCCGAAGCCAGAGGAAGGGCCTTTCAATTAAACATCTTTCGTAGCAAATGGGAGACAGAGCCTTTAATGTCGACTCCAGCTGGTGCAGTGAACGGAACACCAAGCAGAAACGCGTGATGGTTTGGACACTTCCTCCAAATATCAAAGCCAAGTGGATTCTTTTTCAACTTTGAGACACCAGTCCTTCTCCAAACACAGCCTGCCAATGAAAATCACGGCTTTCCCTCCTCTGGAGAGTGATACAGAATCAGCCGCTTTGTATGTATGTTTATGCTGAGGAATTTCACATGCTTCTTGTTTCTCTTTGGAAGCAGGGACCCAGGTCCTTTGCTGGTCTGGTATTCAGAGAACAGGCACAATGACCATTCTCATTGGAAGGGGCGATTATTCGGAGGGGCCAAGAGAAGGAGATTTATATGACATTTCTGTTTCCCCAGCAGCTTGAACGTGAAAGAATGTGCTCTGAGCATCTCAGGGTGCGGCAAGTGTCATCTAAATAGCCCGCCATCCATGCAGTGGGGGAACGTCACCCCCGCAGGCCCGCCCCCAAGGTGTGGAGTCACCCTTCAGAGAGGAGAGTTTGGTTCCTCTTTATAACATGGTGGTGACCATGGAGGAAAACAGCGGGCTGATAGTAGCTCAACAGTGGCTGTCACAAAAGGACACTGGCAGGGGAAACACCCCACGCAGTCCAGCTGCAGTTTCTGCCCACCTCGCCCTTCCACGGACACGCTGGGTTCATCTGCTACAGCACAGGTTACCAGGCCTTCGTGGTCTCTGTCCCACAGACCCTGAACTCCGAGAAGACGGGAGCCATATGCTGCCTGATTCTGCACAAAGTACCCCCAACACACACACAGTACCCGGCGCGTGGCAGGAAGGAAGTGACTGTTGAGTGACCGCCCTGAGCCAGTACCCCAGCTCCTAGACAGAGAAAAGCACACACAGTGCTGTGGATCAAAGATGAAGTTCCGGTGTCTGTAATGCAGGCCCGGAGCGTCTGCTGCCCATGACTCGCCTGACAGCTTCCCCCAGGACCACATGAACATCACAGGCGGCTGACCGGTGCCCCTCTAGCTCTGAGTGCACACACTAACGGCATCAACACACGTCAAATGGCCAGTCCAGCTGCCGGTCTTATCCAGGCAAATCGCCATGAGCAACACAACATTTGCGGGAAGAAACTGAGCTTATCAGTGCAAGGCCCACTGGACCAAGGATGCGAGACGCAGCTGTGGACGGGTTTGGACCTGCAGGACAGGTGTCCTGAGAGGGCGGAACTGCCACGGGGAAGGGAGCAGGCTGCCCACCCACAGGTGTCCACACAGAGCCACAGCCCCTCACCTCTCCATTGGGTAGAAATCCATCCGTATTTATTGGTCCTGACAAAGCATATTCTCATCCATCGATCCAGTCCTTGCAGTCAGAATCGATCAGGAACAAAGCCCAAGTACTCCTGTTCACCAAGGGGTACTGCCTGGTCTGTGGCTTGGGCAGACTCATGGACAGAGAACCTGAAGATTGTATCCCAGGATCAGAGTGTATCCTGCAGAGGAGCCATCAGGGCAGGCACGACTCTGGGTGCTCAATCCATGCCTGCAGGACGGGCCTTCTTTCACTCAAGGAACTTCTTACTGGGTCCCCACCGTGGGCCTGGCACTATGCTTTGCACTGGACACACGCCGACGAGGGGCCTGCAAGTGTGTCCACACAGGACAGAGGAAGGGAATTAAGAGAAGACGAATTTGTTGGCGGGGGCAGGGGGGCAGGAAAGGCCTCTCTGGGGAGGCAACACCCAAGCTGAGGCCTGAAGAAGAGAAGGAACAGTCAGGTGGACAGCACAGGACCTTCCAGAAGCGGGGGTGAGGGGGGAGCATGTGCAAAGGCCCTGGGGTGTGTGTGTGGAGGGGAAGGCCCTCCATCTGCTGAAGGATCTGGATGGAGACCAGTGTGACTGTAGCACCGGGTGGAGGTGAGCTAAAGGGAGACACAGGCAAGGCGGGTAACTACGAGCGAGGCCACAGGGGCCTTGCACAGAGATGCCATTCGGTAGGTGCCCAGCTTTGACAGGAGACTTGGGGAATAAAAGGGGAAGGCATTTGAGGTGCTTTTCAAGCTTTCCACAAAAGTCATGTTTACAGAGGTCCTGACTGGGGCTTCATCAGGGGCAGGGAGCCCGGTGAGCAGACCTGAGCCTGGCTGGCTGCTGTGTATTTCACGTGGTCTCCTCGCCCGGTGATTGGGCCCTCGGTGCTGGGCATGGGTTTCCCTTCGTGCATCATTTATCAGGCTCTGCCCTGATGCCGCAGCACCGTTTATCCTGACCTGCTGCCCCCCTGGTGCGAGCACATACAGAGACATTTCCAGGAGCCTAGCTCAACACCCTGGGCCCAGTGGACCTGATGGCTGTCCCTCCCCCAAAGCACCTGAGTTGGGGCTGGAGAGGGAGGGACAACCACTTGGTGTGCAGAAGATTCCAGAACGGTCTGTGGATTTTTCCCCTTCTAGGATTTTTACCTTAGAAATTCATCATTCTCTTCTTTCCTTTAGGGTGACAGACAGTTATTTCATGTACTGCTGAGAAGATAATTCCGAATTCTGTTTATTCTAATGCGGTTCAAAATGTCTGTGACTAGCATTTGAAAATAGCTCCGGGTGTTAAGTACTGACAGCCAGAAAGCTTCTGGAATCTGTTTCTCACCATCTCCCGGGCTGCCAGCCGCTCCGCTCCTCAGTCTGTCTGTCTGCGTCTGAAGGAAAGGCAGGCTCCTCTGTCCCAGGCACGCTTGGCGGGGGTCTGCGGAGGGGGAGGGGAGGCAGCTGCCTGGGCTGCTCTTTTTCACCTATGTTTTTGGTGCACGCTTTGTGCGGGGCACTAGGGCTGCCACAGGGAAGGAGCCAGACCAGGGCCCTGTCTTGTTGACACTTTTAGTCTTTGAGGAAGACAGACGTTAGAGAGAGCCAGTCGCCGTCACCATGGTGATGGGGCTCACATCCGGGATGGTCGTTTGACTCACTTCATTCGGGAAGCAGCGGAGGATCTGGGTGGAAGGTGGCTTACAGAGAAGTGTGAGTGGGCCAAACTCGGGGAGTGGGAAGCGGAGACGTGGGGAGCCTGGAACCAAAAAGCCCTGGAGGTATGAGTGCCGGGCAGGTGTTGGGAGAACAAGCCAGGGGTAGAAACACCAGCGGCCTGAGAGCCAGGTTGGGTGGACGGCGCTGGGTGTGAAGGGGAGGCCTGGGAAACACCAGTCATAAGACCAATGTCCACACGGCCTTCCCGGTGAATCCTAGACATGTGGGCAGCTGGACAGGTGAGCTGAGATTCTTGTACCTGGCACAAAGCCCAGTGGGTATGGCCCCGCCCACCACTCCAGCTTCATTTCTTGCTATTTCCCCCTTACTCTGTGACTCCCAACCACTAAGATCTTCTTCCAGTTCCTGGAATTCTAAGCTCCCTTCTGCCATGGGGCCCTTCCTCATGCCGTCCTCTCCGTCTAGAAGGAACGTTTTTCTTTCTCTCCACTCTCAGAGTAATCAATCACCTCCTCCAGGAAGGCTTCGCCAAGACCAGCTCAAATCCTCCCATCATTTGCTCTGACAGCACCAGGCCCTGCACCTCCCTGGTGCTCATTCATTCGTATTGAATTTTACATGTATGTATATAATTTAAACAACTGTTATCTGTCTTCTCCATTAGATTCCAACTCCCTGAAGGCAGGTGGGGACCACCTCCAGTTCTGCTCAACCTGGAACCTATATAAGAGGAGTGCTATCAACATTTTTTAATGGACAAATGTGTAAACGAAGAAATGGTCTAAAAGAATGTTGCCAAGACTTAGATCACAGAGGAGATAGAAGTAACCAGCCCTGCAATGGGTGCATTTCCTCTGGACTCTAAGGGGTGGGTGGGAGAGGGCAAACTGCCTTAAATCATCCTACAAAAATATCCATAATCCCAGTTTTCAGGCATTCAGGGCTCTCCCGATCTCTTCTAGAACAACTTTATTGAATTTGGGTAAACTAAGCCAAACAGTTCAGCACTGCATCCATACAACATAATACAATATTTGGACTGAACTTGCCTTGTAAACAGCTCTGAACGTGGAAAACCAACATCCAAGTGCAGAGACTGCGCGCTCCCCCGGCTCCCTGAGTACGTACTTCATCATCACCTTCTGAGAACGCTTCCCCTGGACACCTGAATCGAAGCTTCAAAGCACCACTGTCACCCGCAGCCAATGTCATTCCTCCGCCCTGGCCACTAGGGAAGTGGCTCTCGCCCAACCACACAGGCAGGCAGCTCTGAGAAAGAGCTCTTTAGCAAACGCCCAGCCCCACTCCCTGTGAGACACTCCAGGGTTCTGGCTGAACATCAGGAACCAAACTACCTGCTCCGGTAAAGCAATTATACTCCAATAAAGACGTTTAAAAAAATTAAAAAATAAATAAAATTAAATTAAAAATTAGTTCATAAAAGAAAAAAAAATACTACCTGTTCCGGGTCTGCTCTAAGTCTGGAGGTCACCTGTGTTCTCCAAAGTTCCAGCCAGATGAGCTCCTCCCGGATGCCAAAGCCTGTCTGAGTGCTTATCCTGGACCCAGGCCTGGTATGCAAACATGGACTATGTGAAGTATTAACACACCTCCAACGTGCTGGGGACTGACAGGGCCATGGAAACACCCAGAACAGGAGATGGTCTGAAAGTGTGAATGGAGGATGCTCCAGACAGGGCTCACCAAGCTGCTTCTGAGAAACATACGCAGTGGAGGCCCAAACAAAAGGTATCTGAGCCCGAAAAGAATGAGCCCGGCCATGTGGCCCCTTTTCCCTCCCTCTTGGCCTCCATCCAGCTCAGAAGAGCAAGTGTGCAGACTTGGCTTGTAGCTACCGCTGGGAGGCAGGACAGCCGTGGGTCTAGCTCAGAATGCCCTCGATGGCCAGGAGGCAATAATGCCCCTCAAAGAAACTGGGGATGCCACTGGCCAGGGACGAGGGGATTGGTGCTGGAAGGATAAGGAACAACTGTCCACTGCTGAAATCACATCAAACTAATTCCTGCCAGAAGTTCTGTCAAAACACTCGTTTCCCAGCAAGTCTCAAAGGGCTCTTGACACAGGATTATAAAATAATATTGAAGCAACAAGCTCCTATCTGTTCATATTTCTCCCATGTCAAAGTTAACTGGCGTTTCACAAAAGACAAGGCCCTACCGGTGTATATGTTGTGGGGTGGCTGTTCTCTCAGAGGAAATCTAGAATCTAGTGGCAGGGGACACATCCGTAACCAAGACTGGAAACTCAGATGCTGTTTAAAATGAGATAGAGAAGAGAGTCACACTTGGCTACGTAAAAACTGAAAAATTGTTTATGGCACAATGTCAACAGATAAATGAAGGATTTGTAAAAATAAATATTTGCAACACAGATAACAGGCCATGGGTTAATAGTTATAATAGGCACAGACGTCTTATAAAAATGACAAGAAGAAGAAACAATAAAGTAGTTTGGAAATGAACAAAAGGACTTAATTAGGTAATTCTCAAGAGTATATCCAAATGGCCAACAAACATAGGAAAAAACATTCTCAAACTCACTAGTCATCAGGAAATGCAAATTAAAGTCACAGTGAGCTATCACTTTACACTCATCAAAACGGCAAAAATTTAATGGAGTAATAGCACCTATAGCTGATAGAGACTCAGGGAAAAGAGAGGTCTAATTGGCCCACATGGCTGCTGGAAGCCCTGGTGCCTCCCAGTAACAGCAAGAGGACTGCAGCTATTAACTCCAGTAGAGTGGAAATGTCAGTGGGATGTCTGCCCTTCCCTTCTTGTTCCCACTAATGTGGATTATACATCTCTTAACCTTGCTCATTGGGGTGAAAGTCTTTTTTCTTTTGCATATTTCAAGCACCCATACGTATCTGTTAAGTGACTTCTTGTGCTTTGGACTTTTAGGGGCACAGATGGAGAAGCTGTCTCCACTGGATGGCGTGTTGATGCCTACAAACTTCTCCATGATCCCAAGGAAGAATCCCTGAGAAAAGCATTCCCACTCACCCCTGACACCACCACCACCCTCCCTCCTCATCTCATAAGAGGCCATCCAGCAGCCCTGGACACTTGCTCAGGGCTCTCCCACCAGCATTTAAGGTGATCTCACAGTTTAGCCGAAGATGGGTCTCCCAAGGTCCTCAGAGGTACACTTACTTCATTGTGAACCCTTTCAGCAGGACCTGTACGTATGAAAGACCTTTAGTGGGCCCACTGCTCCCTGTATCATCAACTTTCCTCTCCTTTGCCCACTCTCCACACACTTAAAATACATCTACAACCCCCAAAGTCAACCCCCAAAATTTCCCTTGATTTTTCCTCTTCACCTCCAAACTTCTCAAAAACATAGCACCCACTCACTATCTCAATTCTTTCTGTTCGTACATCCGTCACTATCTACACCTTAGCTTCCTCTCTGGACAGACTCACACATGCTCACTGGAAGACCACCAGCAATTCCCTGATGTCCACAGCCAGTGCCCATTTCCTCATCATTGTCCTCCTTGACCTTCAAAGCATCTAGGCTAAGAGTATGGCTTCTTTATCATACATCACACCCAGAAGGCGGTGGGTGCTAAATAAGTGTCTGTGGATTGATTTCATGATTAAACACAGGAATAAATACATACATGGATGGGAATGAACAGAGAAGTCCCAAAATAAGGCCCTGGCTGAATTTTTTGTATCTAATACAGAATAGAGGGAACTATTTAGAGTCTCTCTTTTTTAAAATGGACATTAAAAAAAAAAAAAAAAGTTCACATTTCTGTCCATGGTTCCCTAAGAAAAAGATGGAAAAAGGGATAACTGCGAGGCCAGCTTTACACAAGGTAATTCTGTCCCTGTCACAAAGCACTAAAGATTTCACAATTAATTCTATAATACATTTACTTGGGCTACAGTTTAAGAAAATCTGCTACAGGAAAATCCAGAGGGACTGAGTAGGAGATTCTGTTACCCTGCTGCCCCATCAGATCCAGGGATGTGCCTTCTTACAGACACCATAAGCTTGGTAATCAAGGCATTTACTCATCATCTACCCAGCTATCCATTTAAGAAAGATCTATCCAGGGCTTATGGTGTGCTCAGCACGGGGAGCCAGACGATAAGTTCTCCTACCTCGATAGGTAAAACCACACAAAGGACAATAAAAAGAATTAAAAACTATGGTATGCTTGATGGTGATAACAGCTACAAGGAAAAGGCAGCGAGGAAAAGAGAAGGGTAAGGGGCGAGCAATAGAGGACCAGGTGCCCAGAAAAGCCCTCACCAATAAGATGACTGTGGACCTGAAAGAGGAGAGTGCAGAGGGCAAATCAGAAGCTTCAGCCCAGCTGGTGATGGTACCAAGCTCTTGTCTTGCTCTGCCAGGTACCGAGATGCTGTACCTGGTGGGTTAGTGTCACCTGGGCTTTGGTCCTCACCAGTTTAATCACCCCTGCCCCCTGCTATGTTGTGCTGTCAATATCTAAGGCATCTCTGTGTAGCTCTCCAGTCTCCATGGGAACTAGATACTTCCCAAAGCTCAGCCACCTGAGTGGGGCTCTGTCACCTGCCAGGTCCTTGCCAACTGCTTCCTCTGGTGATTCGTCCTGTCACCCTATGTTCCACCCCCGGCTACAGAACAGAGAAACAGACTGATTACGAAGGATCATGGCATAGCCCATTTGACTTTGTTTCCCACTGCTTCCAGAACCTTCTCAGATCAACAAGCCAGGATCCCTTGGCCATGTCCATTGAGACACTCTTTCCTCCACCAGTTTTCCACATGGGTCCATTTCCATCTTCCCCTCCCACAGAGCCTCATAATGGGGAGGAAAAAGACCCCAGCATGCCCACTCCCCACCTCCCTGTAATTATGCCTGCTTTCCTGAAACATATGCACATCTTGTCGTCACAACCACAGCCTGGAAGGTGAGTGCCTCTACTTCCAGGTGGGGCAGGGCCGAGCGAGGTAACCTGCCCAGGTTTGCACAGGTAGGAAGCATGGAGGCTGAACTTGGACTCAGAGCCTGCACTCCAGTTCTACACATCTAACCACCTGCCACGTGGCCTGATGGAAACAGAAGCCAGCCTTGTGGTAGCTCTCATGCACGACAGAGTGCCTGGCATAGAGGAGTCACACTGTTAAAATCTGTTGAGTGAAAGAAGGGATGGAGGAAGGGAAGAAAGGAGGGATTCAGAACAAGGACCTGGAATGGCATCAATCCTCTGGCTCAGAACCAAAGACACAGGCAACCCAGAAAACCCAAACACAGGCTCACAGACTGCCAGGACATTAGTCAGATGCATAACTCAGCATAACTTATCTGCAAGTCGTAAAAGTTGGGGGGCACCTCCTTCCATGTTTGAATTTCATGCATAAAATTTGCATGCATAATAAACCCGGCCAGATGCTCACAGGTGACGGACTTACAGCTCTTATCTTTCTGGAGAGAGCAGCAGGCCACCTCCCCAGGTTACTGGTCAGAAAATCATCCAACTGTGAAGGCAAGCATTCTACTCACCCGTTTACATCCTTCACCATTGAGTGATTAAAAAGGAACCTCGGAGCTGCCGAAGAGCCTCTTTGAGAAACTGATTCCTGGTCTGGGTCCTAATCTGTCCAGGTGTCGGGCATTAAGGGAGACAGGCACCCCCAGGCTGGGTAGCTCTGCTTTGTAGAGAAAGGTCACTGTATGTCCCTTTCCGATTCCCTGCCATAGACACTTGAGAAAGGAAAATGCTTATGAAAGGAGGAGCTTTTCCCAGTGAGACCTACAATCCCAGCAGTGCAGGCTCCACTCACACAGATGTCTGTCCACATTCCATGTTGGAGAGCCAACCCAAAGGTGGGCAAGAGCGAGCACCTTGGACCCGGGGGCAGACTGCTCTAAGATCTCCAGGAATGAGACAGCATCCGCGAAGAAAACCTCTCTCTTGATCAAAACCCTGCAGAGGCAAAGACTACGTACCCCACATACGAGTCTCATGCCAGGAACTGGGAGCCTTTACACAAAACCGCTCCCTCTCCCATCCAGACAGAACACGGTATTCACGGATGTGAGAACTGAGGTCCAGGATGCTGGGTTCAGATCCTGGCGCCACCGCCTTCCCAATTTGGCACATTATTTAACCTATCTGAGCCTCAATTTCCTCGTCTTTAAGCTGGGGATAGGATTACGCATTCCAGAGTAAAATTAAATGAGAAAATAATTAAAAGTGTGAACTCACTGCCACTGTTGTACTGGCATCATCTTAGCTGATATACACACGGCAATGTGGATTGTTCCTTTATAATTGTTTTCCAATTCTTCTGATAAAGAAGGATGTCTCCATTTCATGATGGTGGATCTCTGACACCTCACTTTGCTCATTTATCTTTTCAATAAAGGAAACATCTTGGGCTCGTGACACCTCATTTTACTCATTTATCTTTTCAATAAAGGAAACAGATCTTGGGCTCCAATTCTTTGATAACTAATGACATCTAGCAAAAATGTATTCACTTTTTACTGTATTCACTCTTTCTGTTATCTCCTTTTAATACAAATGATACTAGTTTTCCATCTATGGTACTGGTTCCTTTAAAAATAAATTCATTTCAGTTTAAAAGTCAACTAAGGAAACTTAAATGCATATTTCTAAGTGAAAGAAGCCAACCTGATTCCAACTATAAGACATTCTGGGAAAGGCAAGACTATGGAGGCAGTAAAAAGATCATTGGTTGCTGGGGTTTGGGCAGAAGGAGAAGAGATGGATAGACGAAACACGGAGGATTTTTAGGGCAGTGAAAACACTCTGTATGACACAGTAACGATGGACACATGTCTAAACCCATAGAACGTACAATACCAAGGGTGAGTCCCAAGGTAAACTATGGAGTCTGAGTAAATATGACATGTCAATGTAGGTTCATCCATTGTAACAAATGTACCGTCTGGTGGGGATGTGGATAATGGGGGAGGCTGCTGGAGGGTGAGGCACAGCGTCTATGGAAAGTCTCTGTACCCTCCTCTCAATTTTGCTGTGAATCTAAAACTTCCCTCACAAATAAAGACTATTTTTTAAAAGTCAACTAAGAGGAGGAAACAAGTGAATAAGAATAGAGGCGATATTAAGATATGACAAAATCATGAAGATGGAGCATGGTGCCAACTGGATTTGGCCAAAACCTTGGAGGAGGGAAGGAAATGTCTGAGGTTGGGTAAACACTTCCACTGGTGAACCAACTGGGACCCAGTGCTCATGTGCATGGGTGCAGGGAGGTGGGGGAGAAGGGGACGAGGACCCCACACCAGAATCAGGGTCCTGCGTGGGGTAGAGGCCCTGCCGGATCTCCTGGTACTACGGCGACCGCACACACAGAAAATCTTAGTCTTCCGGTCCGTGCTGGCCTTGGCCGCCCACCGCACTGTGCTGGGGGAGGCATCCCGGGGCCCAGCCAGAGCCCAGCCAGGGAGCATCTGAGTCCTCGGCCCTGAACCCATTCCCGCCTCAACCCGCAGAGGGGTCTCTATCTGGTCATTGAACCCTGAGCAACACAGCCTAGCCCTCGTCCTCGGGCATGGCAGGTGGGATCAAGGACAGCACTGTCACAGCCCTGTGATCTGCTCGGGCAAGGAGAGCAGGATGATTGCGACATCTGGCCTGTCCTTCCACCGATCCCGGGAACTCCGGTGTGGACTCTCTTAAGCTTCCTGGAGACAACCACTAGGCAAAGCCACACCAATTACAGCCACAGGAGCCACATCCTCGCCCATACCTGGTCCAAGTAAAACGGTACCAGCTGTGCGTCTTGGGCAGCCCTGAGGATGGAAGTTGAGGAGGTGGGGAGACACTGGCTCTTCCCTTGCAATCACCTTTCCCACCTCTGCACATCTCCAAAGAATTGTACGGCCCTTTATACAAATTAAAGGGTGAAATCATGTTTCACAAAGAAAACATACACGTAGGCATAGATTCAACAGAGAGGTAGAAAGAGAAAGAGAGAGATGTGACTAGATTGCAAAGGGCTAACAGGAATTGAATTTTAACACTATCAGAATAACCCTGGCTCTCCCGTCTCTGCTTCACTTTGATTAACTTTTCCAGGACAAATACATGGAAATAACCCACCCCAGGCCCTGCTTAGCCTATTCATTTTTCTGTGGCAACAGCGGCATTGGTTTCACCAGGTCAGGTTCCTAATTATATCTCCTTAGGTGGGAGTCTCTGTTGCAGCTGCAAATGCATTTATCAAGCAATGCAATGCTATTTATTCCAATTCCCATTTGTTTTTCTTTTTGTTTTTTTTCTTCTGCAATTTTTATTCGGAACGAATGCCCCCTACTGTTCATTTTGGAGGGGGAACTCAAGAAAGTTAATTACTGAAAAGAAAGAGGATGAGGAACCTGGCGATTCTCCAGGCCATTTCTTCCAAAACGCATTTCAAGGCAAGCAGGGAGGCAGGGAAACACTTAGGAGCACCTTTTAATAAGGGTGGGGGGCGGGAAGGGGGCTCAAAAGCCACCACCTATGCCTGTCCTCTGCAGAGACGCCCACACAGGAAGAGGAAGGGCGAGAACACGAGACGGACTGCTCTCACACTCTCATCATTAAGGTGCTGTCACCTTTTTTTTTTTTTTTCTCGGTCTGTTTGTTCCTTCTCTCTTCACAGTCTGGGAACTGCAGGGGCAGAGAAATCGGGCTGTTAGTTTTCAATATAATTGGACTTGGTTGCAGTGTGCATAATACCCTCCTCCCTGGCTTGGGACCGCTGCTTTGGTGGAGCGGCTGGGAACTATGTAAATATGTTTTCTCTCCAGGGAAGCAGTGTACTTTTGAAGGGCTTAATAGCAGACACAAAAGACTGGATCATCTAGGAATGATCTCGGCCACGGATTGGCTCTTTCTTCCTCCTTCTCTGGATAACGGGGTGGTTTTAAATAACGCTGGGCAGCCGCATGACGAGAGTTGCCATTTTCAGCCACGTACTTCATCCAGTTGTGAGCAATTATTCCACCAACATGGATCTAACGATGGTTCATATTTGTCACAATCAAGATGGAACAGTGGAAACTGCAGTGCTCAAAGACCGTCTGTGTATTCTGTTTGCTCTGAATGGATACCCCTGATGCTCTCAATGCCTCCCGTCACACATCTCCCCCACCCACAGGAAGACAGCACACCACAGGGATGGGGCATACATGGAGGCAGCTGCAGAGGTAAGCCCTGCAGGGACCTTGTGAAGAGGGGCAGTGAGACGCAGCATCGGAAGGACCGTTCTGGAGTCTTGGTGTTGGGACACTCTCAGTACGGGTGAGTACACTGCACGTCAGAGGCTAGTCTGGCCTGCCACACTCAATGGCTAGCCCAGTGCCTGGTATATAATAGGTGTTCAATTAACATGGATAAATGAATGAAGCAATCAATAATCAATCATCTGGCCCCCTAGCTTAATGCTTAGATGTGAAGGAAATCAGACACATGAATGTCACACATGAGTCTGACTGGACTGAACATAAAGGAACCCAGATGTCACCTCCAATGCGTCATTTGGCATCGGTAAGTTCCCTTGTGCAACAAGACACATCACTTCGTCCTGAACCAAACTCTTTGCTGCAAGGCTGCCATCTGCCAGTTCAGAGCCCTCTTGGGAATTCTGGGCAGGTTCTCCAGACTATAAGCCCTTTAAAAGCAGGGAAGCGTCTGCATCAGCTGCCCCCTCCCCCACTCCTCACAAAGGCTGAGCACAGGGTCAGGGCACAAAACCATAATAACACGAGGTCCCTCCCGGCCTTTGACTAGTCCAGCTACTCCCTTTATTTTTAGTGTGTTGTTTTTCCTGCGCCAGAGTGGACTCACTGACATTCATTTATCCGCCATGCTAGTCTCTCCCCCCTACGACCACCCCTCCTTCATGGTGTACAGACCCGCAGCACCACAGTCCTAGCCCAGGAAGCCTTCCCTGGTGACAGCAAAGTGACGTGACAGTAAGCGCATGCTCGGCACCCGAGGAATGGGACCAGAGCTAAGCACCTCTTGTTATTATGTTTGCTCTCTTTGATCTCCCCAGCTCTAAGATTCTCCAGTCTCGAGGGAGAGCCTGCAGTTTGGCATGGTTTATGAGGTCCTCCCTCATCCTTCCACGTGACCCGCTGGGTGAGAAAAGAGCCACTGGAGGGTTAGAAGCAGAGGGATATGACCCCACCTGCCCCTAATAGGCTCCTCGGCTGCTGTGTGGACAGTGAGGTCGGGGAGGGGAGAGAGCAGGACATCCAGTGAGGAGGCCAGTGCAGTTCTTCAGGGTGGTGGCCATGCTGGCTAGAAGCTGTGTAGTTGGATTCTGGACACATTTTGAAGGTAGGGCTGAAGGGCCTTCCGATGGATTACATGTGAGGTGTTAGAGAAGGAGGACGCACATTTTTGGTTGGAGCACCTGGAACGATCACATTTAAATTTACTAAGGTGGGAAAGACTGTAGGAGAGGAAATGTAGGATAGGAGTTGAGTTCCAGACAGGTCAAGCTTGAGACGGCATCTGGTCAGCTAAGGGGAAATGTGGGTGGGATTTAAATCGGAGACTATGAAATGAGCAAGGGAGTTTGTGTAGATAGAGCAGAGGCCGGCAGACGTCGCACCAGATCATTCTAACATTTAGAGGTCCGGGAGGTGAGAAGGAGGCAGCGACAAAAAGTAACATCTTAGAAGAACTAGCCATGGAGCTAGAAGAAAACCAAGAGAAAATAACGTCCCCAAAGCCAAGTCAAGAAAGTGTTTCAAGAAGGAGGAAGTAATATTTAATGCCTGATGCAACTGAGAATAGATCCCTAGGTTTAACAGTGCATAGATCATGCAGATGGTGATAAAACCTGTTTATTTGGAGGGATGGGAATGAAAGCATGATCACAGAGATTCCTGAGGGTCTGGGAGGAGAGAAGATGAGGTAATGGAAACTGACATCATGTGCATGCATTTTATTATAAAGGAGTGTAGAGAAGTAGGACAATGACTAAAGGGAAAAGGTTTTTTGGTGTTTGTCTGAGACAGGACATATTTTAACATATTTGCATGGATGGAGGAAATGTGATGCTGAACAGTGCAAAAGAGAAAGCTGCTGGAGAGCTGTGTGTGAGACGGTATGAGCGGCTGACTCTCGTGGACAGATGGAGAGGTTGGCAGTGGCAGGAGAGAAGGCAGAATCTGGGTACCAGATAAGTTTGGTGGATACGCATGGCGACGGGGAAATATGACAATTCTCCTTGGAGTGTTTGTTTTCTCAGTGAAATAGGGAACAAGGTCAAGAGCTGGGAACGGATGCAGCCAAGGAGGTGTGGGTGGCTTGAGAAGAAGAAAAGCTGTGGGGCAGTTATCACGGATGCTGGATAAGCGGGCAGACGACGGAAACATTATAGGACTGAGGGGCAGACAGAGAGACACATACGGTCCTTCATTTAAAATAAATACAGGGCACTGATCAAGTGGTTTTGTTTGTTTGTTTCTACTTTGCTTATTTAGAAACATTCACCTGCCTGGCACAGCAAGAAGTGAGGGGCTGGATTTCACGTAGTTGGGCTTTGCCATATTAATGCAGCCAAGAGAATGGGAAACAGGCAAGAGTGTATTTAAGGGCGAGCTCCTATGCAGCACTGTGAAAGCTAAGCGAGGTAAGAAGGGACGTGATGATACGAAAACTGAAAAGAAACTAAGTAAGGAATGTAGATCAGGATGAAATTGATGAATCATGGGAGTTGGGGTAGCTGGAAAATGGCATGTGTAGTTTTCATGAGTGGGATACTTGACACTGAACTTATAGGGGGTGCAAGGTCAAGAGCAGAGGTTCTCAACCTTGGCCACCCAATGAAATCATCTGGAGAGCTTTAAGATACTGCTGCCTAGGCCTGATCCAAATAGATTCTGATATAAAAGTTCTGGGGCACAGCCTGCACACAGGAATTTTCTAAAGTTCCCCAAGGTTGAAAACTAATAGTCCAGAGTTTGACCAGTAGAACTGAGTGTCTGAGGTAGAAACAAATACAAGATCGTTGGAGGAAAGGTGGAAGAACTGAGCGCTCAGGATCTTGGGAAGATCATCTAAAAGATGCAGAAATCCCCAAGAACATCCCCAGAGCTGTGTGGAGGGAGCGTAGGGAGATGTGGGCAAACACCTTCAACAATGAGGAGGGACCACGGGGTCTATGGATGACAAGGAGGGGTAGTGGGAGGTCTTGTCCCAGGTGTGCATGAAAGATGCGTGCAGTTAGCAGAAGGGGGGACTTGTTAATGGAATGACATGAGTCCTTCTTCAGGATGACAAGAAGGGATATCATCACCATGGTAGATGAAATATGCTCAGTATCACCCAAACCTCAAGTGCAGTCATGGAAATCGCATTTCACTCCAGAGGGGCGTTCACTTTAAAATCGCTGTGCACAGACCCCTCAGCTTTGACAGCTGACTGAAAACGCAGAGTCTCACCAAACTCTGATTGGACTGAGTGTCCTTTGCACTCAGCAATGGTCTGCACCTTCCACCTCCCATGCCACGTGCAAAGGAACGGTCCACAGCCCAGGCGCTGGTGTCAGGACACCTGCCCCCAAACATACCACACGGGGAGAAACTCTTCCACGGGAGAAACTCGCGCTGGGGATGCTAAGAATGCAAAGACTTGGACACCCTCTACCCAGACCTTTTCTCCGGGTTTGCTGTAGCGAACGACCTCAAGGAATGAGATATTTGCCCCTCTGAAACAAAGAGCAGGCTTGCTTAGCACTTACTAGATAGGCAGTGGATTCCCTAAGTTCAATGTTCCTCAGCTGTGATGCAAACCGCCGAGTATGCAGCATCCACCTGGACACCCTAGGAGGCCCCCTTGGACTTGGGGCTGGGTGAGAAACCAGTGTGCACAGGATGTTCCTGCTGCTGGATGTGCTGTGAGCCCTTGGGCTCTGACCCAGGAGTCTCATGTCTTCCCAGCAACTATGGAACATCCGTGTAGGCTGTGTAAAATCCCACACCCTGACGACCAACTTTGAGAACATGGTAAGTTTTTAATGTCTTCATGCCTCTTTCCCTATTCGTCCAATGGAAATAAAGACACACTCCCCACAGGGGCCCAACGAGGATTACATGAGATGATAAACAAAGTCCCTAGCTCCATGCTGCCTCCCAGGCAACTAGGAAAAGCTTAGGAAATGTCAACATTGTTATTATTCTTGACAGTGACAGTGGTAATGATGATGTAATAGCAGGAAAAAGCATGAGAAAATTGCTCACGTGTTTTTCTCTGTTCTTACATGTTGTTCTCTGAGTCTGTGGCCTTCATCCAGATCAGCGGAAGGCAACCAGCTCACAGAAGAAAAGCACAGGAAAAGGTAACAAGCAGCTTCTGATGACCACTCATCCCCACCACTGATGCCGGTGTCTCTGAAGATTCTAAGAGATGATGAAATAGTTGATGCATCTATGGTTTCAGAGCTCAGTATAAAAAGCCAAAGTCCAGGGCTTCCCTGGTGGCTCAGTGATTGAGAGTCCGCCTGCCAATGCAGGGGACACGGGTTCGTGCCCCGGTCCGGAAAGATCCCCACGTGCCACGGAGCGGCTGGGCCCGTGAGCCATGGCCGCTGAGCCTGCGCGTCCGGAGCCTGTGCTCCGCAACGGGAGAGGCCACGACAGTGAGAGGCCCAAGTACTGCAAAAAAAAAAAAAAAAAAAAAGCCAAAGTCCAAAGAGGAATGATTATTGTGCAACTGACACGTCTTTTCCAAAAGCAAAAATGCTGTCCCTGTCTCTGACCTCCTCCTCCAGATTCCCAGCTGTTGACTGAACTGTGATCCCCGCTTTACACAAAAGGGAGGCCTGGCCATTCTGGAGACCCTGTAGCTCATTTCCCAAACTCAGGTGCTGTCACAAAAGCAAGGCAAAGTCATCCAAAAGAGGAGAAACAAGCAACTTTAAAATGCATCCCTTACTCTGGGTCTACGTCTCTAAATTAAATTTCAGTGACTTGCTGGGAAAATGTGTTCCTTTATGTGTTTCCATAAATCATTCATTTCAGTGCTATATGTTTCTTTTTTTATTATAGAAGGAACTAAAAATAGTTAAATAATCTACATGAGCTATATTTTACCTTTTGAAAGGTACTGCCTTCTAACTAGACACCAGGTGGGACAGGTTTTTTTTTAATTTATTCATTTTTTTAAAATTTATTTATTTTGGCTGCATTGGGTCTTCGTTGCTGTGAGCGGGCTCTCTCTAGTTGTGGCGAGCGGGGGCTGCTCTTCGTTGTGGTGCGCGGGCTTCTCATTGTGGTGGCTTCTCTTGTTGCGGAGCATGGGCTTTAGGCGTGCAGGCTTCAGTAGTTGTGGCACATGGGCTCAGTAGTTGTGGCTCATGGGCTCTAGAGCACAGGCTCAGTAGTTGTGGCTCGCAGGCTTAGTTGCTCTATGGCATGTGGGATCTTCACGGACCAGAGCTCGAACACATGTCCCCTGAACTGGCAGGCGGATTCTTAACCACTGCACCACCAGGGAAGTTCTGGTGGGACAGGTTTTGCAAGTAAAACACACCGATGCTTTGTGTGAGTCCAGGTGGCTACTCCGATCGGTAGGACATGGCATTTTCTTGCCAAGAGGCCAGTTGATGGCCATCCTGGGGACATTAAAGAGGCTCGACAGGCAGGCTAACTGCTTCTTACACTTCATTTTCTGTCTACACTTCCTTTTTCTCTCTCAGGAAGTGAGTTTTCAGGATTATTTTTAAAAACAGACTGAAAGGAAAGTCATCCTTGGGGTTATCCTCTAAGGAACGGAGAGAGAAATACATATACACAGATATATTTAATTTCTTAAAAGAGTAAATAATTATTCCTTTTGGATACCTCCTCCTCCCTGAACAATAACAACAATTAAAATCGGAGTGCTTCATGCTTAGTATGAGCCGGGCACCACTGAGACCTTTCCACGCCACTGTCTCATTCGATCCTCAAACGGCTCCGGGGGGGCAATGCTACCCCTGGCACCTGAAGCCTGTGGATGAAGGCCCTGGACCTCAGTGTGATCTGAGCCTCCCATGGGCTCTTGTGGGGTGCCTGGTCCCTCGACCACGACACCTACTCAGCGGATACCCTCTTATCCGACAAAATAGGGACCAAACAGTGAATTTTAAAAGTCTCATAAAGTAGAAAACCATTAAAGTGCTATATGCCTTAAGCATGAGGACATAAACATGCAGACATGTGTTCAACTGCGCACTGACCCTCCAGGAAGAAGTCCCTCACCCTCAGGTTTGGGGTGTTGCAGCCACCACAGCCACGACGTCATTTCCTGTTTACTTAACCCGGCACAAGAACTCACAGGAAACCTGAAGCGACAGTTGGTTCAGCCATCAGTCAGAACTGTGACATTTCTCCTTCAATCCCTTACTGTTGTCTCACAGAAACAACATTTGAAGGAAAGATTTTAGTACCTTGCCTTTTTTGAGTCTTTCCAAAAATTCAACTGTTTTTATAGAAACAACAGCCTTCTTCCTGTTTGCACTCAGATGGCATTGTTTTATGTACTAGTTAATTGCACGGTATAATTACGCCAGCTAGTACGACTGGCATCAACAGATATGGGAACTAGAACCGACTTTTGGTGAGCGTACAACTCACAGCTTGGAGAAGCCCAAGCGCTGGGGAGTGGGCACGGGAGGTGGGCCTCCTGTGAACGGAGAGAGGCTATAACCCTAGAAGCCGGCTGACGGAGGCCGATGAGGGGTCACTTCTTCCCCCATCAGTCTTTCCTGCCAGGCAGTAGGCGGCCTAAAGGCAGTATTATTCTCCTAGCACAAGGTGGGCATGCGATTAATACACGGTGAACAAACACAGGACAGGAATCAGCTCCAGCAGGCTGACCCCGGGATTGATGAGGTCAGGCTGGAGACTCGGGTGAGAAGGTGGTCCATGAGGGCTCAGGACCAAAGCGCGTTTTAGAGCGCCAGCAGCAAGTCGGATCCAAGCCCTTCAACCCTGGTCCTGCAGCAGCCCAGCTGTCCGCCTGTGGTGAGTTCAATGAATTCAAGGGCTTGGAAAAGAGGAAGACTCCACTGGGTTCAAACAGCCTCATGAACGTTTCCTCCAATACTATGCTCAGAGCGGCTCTGACAGCGGTCATGGACCAGGAGCTTGGGCGGACAATGAAGAGGGTGGTTATTAAGTGGTACCATCTTCCTGGGCTCCACTGGCCACTCCTGTGAGGGCAGGTGACCAGCAGCTCCAAGGTTAGGAACTGCAGGAGCACTGTGGCCTGGGGCAGGAGAGCCGAGCTCAGGATGGAGAACATGTGAAATTCTCAAAACACCTGCTCCAAAGGAACAAAGAAGCAGCTGCTGAGAGAAAAGTCCTCCCCAGGATGATGGGGGCCGAGGCAGGGAGCCCCCACCTGTGCTCGGCCAGCCAGGCAGTGGTGCTGGGTGAGAATGGGGGCCGCCAGACCCCCGGCCCTCTTCCCCCCACCCCATTATGCCTGCTCTCCTTTCTCATGAGTTCAGCTTAACCAAAGGGCCAGAGGGTTCCCCAAGACCTCCCTCAGGAAACAATCATTATTAACATTATAGCAACAGCTAACATTCCTGGACCTCTCACTGGTGCCAGGCATTGCTCCAAGTGCTTTGAATGAATGATCGCTCGTTCATTCCAAAGTTGAATAGTGTACCCCAAAATTATGTTCACATCCCAGAACCTGCGACCATCACCTCATTTGGAAAAGGGTCTTTGCAGGTGTAGCTATGTTAAGGGTCTTGAGATGAGCTCATCCTGGATTACCCAGGTGGGTCCTACTTTCAGTGACAAGTGTCCTTATAAAAGATGGCAGAGAAGACGCAGACACACAGGGGAAGGTGATGTGAAGATGAGGTAGAGGCCGGAGTGATACCATAGCCAAGGATGCCTGGAGCCACGAGAAGCTGGAAGGGGCAGGGAGTATCCTTCCCTAGAGCCTTCAGAGTGAGCATGGCTCTGCGGCCCCCTTGATTTTGAACCTCTAGCCTCCAGAACAGTGACAGAATAAGTTGCTGTTGCTTTAAGCCATCAAATTTGCGGTAATTGTTACATTGGCCACAGGAAACTATTCTAATCTCATTTGACTATTTCCATGGATGTGAATAAGAAACAGCATATTCCAAACCTGTTATAAATATATTCCATATATATATCTCATGCTCAGCCCCAAACACCAACATGTTGCTTTCTCAAAGAACTAAGTATCCATCTTAGTCAGATCAGGCTGCTGTAACTATACCATTGACTGGGTCGTTTATAAACAAAAGAAATCAATTTCTTACAGTTTTGAAGGCTGGAAGCCCAAGATAATGGCACCAGCTGTAGATATGGTGTTTGCTGTAGACCCACTTCCTGGCTCACAGACGGCTGTCTTCCCACTGGGTCCTCACATGGTGGAAGGGGCAGGGAGTTCTGTGGCGTCTCTTTCATAAGGGCACGAATCCCATCATGAGGCTGCACCCTCGTGACCTCATCACCTCCCAAAGGCCCACCTCCTAAAACCATCACAGTGTGGATTAGGTTTCAACATTTGAATTTTGGGGGACACAAACCATCTATGGCAGTATCTTAAAAGAGGATTTTAGATTGTGTTTACAATGAAGTAAACACCATCTGTAAGTAGTTTACAGAGAACAGTTAAGAGCTGCTGACGGGGCACGTCCCTGGCCGTGGGCACTGAGCTGAGGGAGAGCATTTGTGCGGTTTTGCCATTAGCGTCCTGATTCCAGGGGTCCGCTACCATCTCTTCTCCATGTAGACTGGGAAGAACTATTATAGGCAGTAATTCAGAGTGATCCCACAGGCTTGACCCGGATTGAAGACCTGCCTCCACCACCTTCCAGAGGTGTCCCTCTTGACAAGCTCCTTGGCATCCTCGGCCTCCGGTTGGTTCCTCACCTGTGCTGGAGCCAGTTACAGAGCCGGCGCCCAGTGAAGCCTTGGAGTAGCGCCAGCCCGAGTGTCTAGTTACGGTCACTCTCATGTGCCAGGCTTATTGTCTCCCTCCAGCCCTCACAGCTCACATGCCAAATGTGTGATTAACACTCCCAACATCTTGAGCTCTGCCCACCGAGGGTTGTTTTACAGGAACCTGTGTTCCAGTCCCAACACAAGAGGTCAGGATGAAAGTTCATTACCTTGGGGTAGCAAAACCATTAAATTTCATCATTTGTATCCTCACTACTTTCTGGTTTTACACATCATAATTAAATAACTGATTATGGCATCCATGCAAGTGTGACAAATAAGCTTAAGAAATTGACAATGTTATGCCCTAGAAAGGTTGACCCGAGACTCTGTGTGCTCCGTCCCAAACAGGAAGACTTTGAACCCCAATTCTTTCCCCATGAGTTGCATCTCCTCGCAGACCCTCTTTATCAGGGTCCCTCTCCCTGGCACCCATTCATTCAATCAATTTCTCATCTTACTCATGGACATGATGCTGTTTTCTGCCTCAACTTTCATCTCACCTGTGCAGGGAGCACTGATAAAAAAGGCCAGGTGCAGAGGGCTTTAATCTGTGATGTGACGGTGACAGTGGAAAGGGTGGATGGCTTAAAAGAAGCCAGCTGAAGGAGAGGGCCCTTCAAAGTTCAAAGAAAGAGCCAACATCAAAAAAGTTATTTTGCCATACCTGGTGCATTCACCATTTACAGTAAATACTGTTCCATTTGACGTTAACTTCCATTTCTAAAGAGTGCAAGTTCAGGTCCAAACACTACCTCTACTTTTTAACCTTTGCCGCAGGTGGGCTGCGTGTGTCAAAGGCGAGGTCCCACCTTTCTGCCTGATTTCCCAGTGGAAGAAGGTGGTGAGCTGGAGGGTTCTAGTTGGGCTCCTTTCTGCTCAAGGGAGAAATTGGTCAAAAGGCTCCACCCCAGTTCAAAGGCTACCTGCCACAGCCACCAGAAGGGGCGCACCTCGGAACCTTCCATCGGTCACCGCACATACCGCCCATCTCTTCTGCCTCCCCAGTCTCAGGGACCTTCTCACGGGCACTCCTAGCCTGTTAAAAGCCCCCGCACACAGCAGGCAACGTGAACTTTCCAAAATTCTACCTCTTCATCTCACCCCTCTGTCTACAATCCTCAGTGACTTCTTGGTACTCTGAGGGAAACCGAGACCACGGTGGCCCTCGCTGCTCCTTCAGGATCTAAGAGGCAGCAGAAATAGAGGCATAATGCTCAGCTCCGGGCTTTGGGACCAGCAGGTGGAAAAGCCAAACACCCACCCATCAGCAAACCTCTGCTTTCTCTTTGCTGATTATTTTTTGAGCTGTATTTTCTTTTCATAATTATTGTATCAAGCTCAGTCAATATTTACACTTTGGGGGCTATTTATCTTAAAACAGCCAGAAAGAAGAGGTATTGGGTCTGCATCACAGATTGTGGAGTCTCTGGTCCAAGTCTCTGTCCCTATTTTTTCTCTGTAAAACCTCTTCCAAGTGAGAAGGTGCAAGCTTGAATGAACTGGTCTTACATGTGACCTTTGCTCGTAGCTTTGGTTCAAGAGCTCATGTTCATGGGCGACCTGTGAGTCTAATGCAAATATTCAAGGTCACACAACTCCCTCTGCCTTTTTGGTGAATATACACAATCAAAGAGCTAACGTCCACAGTAACGAATGACAGGTCCATCGGTGGCAAAGATACATTTTTGCAAAACGAAGTCTCTGGTTCTTTTAAGACCATTCATAAATAAATGGAAATGTGTTCACCGTTCATTAGGACGTCAGATGCAGAATACACTGTATCAGTCAATTAAAATATTTATCTCACTTCAGAGTACAAAAAAATTAAGATATGATTATTTTTCAGGAAGAACAAATGGCATTCACGCTCCTAAATACAGAAACAACGGCGACAGAAGCTAAGGTGCAATGGCACTTGGCTTTGGTGCTGGTCCTTTCCCACATGGCGGCTCAGCTCCTCTTGTGCAGGTGGGGAAACTGAGGTGCAGGGAGATGCTGTAACTGCCAAAGTCCCTGGGCTCACAAACATGGGCCTGTGTCCACCTGCCCAGCCGAGGCTGCCCCAAGGGCACCTCTGCTGTGCGTCCTGCACAGTCTGGTTGTTTTCAAACACGGTCAGCTGTGATCAAGCCAGATCACACAACACCCTAAATAAATCATTAGTCATGGGGCTGTAAGTTAAACTTTTGTTGACGATTTTTTCCCTGCTCTATGCATTTTTCAGTATTTAGCCCTCAGACAAATGTGTCTTTTTTGTTGAGGAATTAAACGTGATTATGAATTTATGATTCCTCACAGGACAGCCCATCTGTGCCTGGGCTGTTTCTAGGGGATGAGCAAAGCAGGCCAAATGCTCATCCCCTCGTGAGGCTCTTGCAGTCAGAGTCCGGAAGCTCAGGCGCGGGTCAGCACGACCAGCGAGGGGCTCCATCGGGCGCATGTGCGGACCACACGGCGCCCCTCTGAGTGTCTGTGTCAGGACTGCTCCAGAGCAGCACAGGAAAGAGCCTGCCTGGATGGATGCGCCAGTCAGCTGGCCTCATTGGGCTCCCACTGCGCACCCCAACCTGGGAAGGCTCTGGGGCACAAACAAACCATAAGACACGGTCCTTTTCACAAGGGCAGGCACAACAGCTGGAGTGTAAGACACAAACGTGAGGCGGGGAGAGAGAGGACAAAGAAATACAAATCTGCTAACCACCAACTGCCTACCACGTGATAAGCCGTGCACCACATCTTTACCTCTATTTATCTCATCTTGACCTCAAAACAATCTTAGTAGCTGTGCCCATTTCACAGTTGAGGACACTGAGGCTTAGAGAAGCTAAGCAACTTGCTCAGAGTCTCCCACCCAGCTTTCAGGTGGCAGAGCTGGAATTCAAGCCCAGGTCTGTGACTCCAGGTCCTGTGCAAAGAGGCCACGTGACCCATAACTTGTAACCCAGACAAGGGGTGGTCCTCGTGACCGGGTCCCCGCCTGGGGTCACATGAAGAATCACGCCCACACAGGCACACGGAGCAGCCAAAGGAAAACTAGGTCCTTTCCATTTTTTACTGGAGCTCCTCCAAGAGGACGCAGCGTACAACCGGCACACACACTTCCACTCTAACGCCCTTGCCCTCCCGCTCACGGTGTCCCTCCTGCGCCAGACGCTGTCCTCAAACCCTTCCTCTCACGTCATTTCCCGCTCAACTTCCAATCCCAAATAATTCACTAATTCTCCCCCAAACTAGTGCCCACCTCCCTTTTCTGCTCCTCTTTCTCTTGTTTTCCAACAAGCAAATCTTCCTCAATCCCACTGTTCACTACGGTAACTTATTCAGCCTCTGTCTCCTTCCAGGCCTTCCCACCACCGGCATGACTCCTACACCCACGCTGCGGCCAGGCTGGTGGAGGACCCCCTGGAGCCTGGGCAGGGGCCCCGTCAGTTCCACAAACAGACTGCCAAGCAAGCAGGGGACCAGCGTGGCAGGTGTTTTCCCTTCCTTCCTGACCCGTCCCGAGGACAGCGCTGGAAACATCGCAGTCACGGGAGAGGACGTAAGGGGACACGGTGACCGTCACACCGCCCAGAGGCCACCGCTGGACACTTCTGAGAGGAAGGAGCTTCTAGGTCACGTGCAGAGGATGGGTAACATTTAGGGAACAATGATAAAGAATAAAAAAGAGGGCGCAGAAAGGTGGGGAGCCAGGGAATTCACCGGCAAACCCACTCCCACTATAATTAGCCTGGGTCGGTCAAATGAGACTTCCAAAGCTTAATGACCATGTTTAATCACTGACCTGGGTCTGAGGGAACTTGACAGTGAGACGGTGGCCACATTTCTATCAGAGGTTCTTATTGTTGTCAGACAGACCCATTACCCAACATGAATTAGCAAGCGAAAATTGGATGAGAAAATGAATTTCTACTTCATAAGTACATAATACGAGCCGTTTCCTTTTTTTTTCCAAATTGACTTATCTCAGCAAATTGTTTCTCCTTTCATGTTAAAAACCTATAGGCTGATTCTAATTTAATTATCACAAGTTTTTATTAGAATTATCAACAGAATTCATAATTAGAATTCTCCAAGAGGCGTGGAACCGGGGGTCCCATTTGTCATCAGACGAGCCTGTCGTTCACACTCACGGGCAGTTGCCCTGACGGTGGGTGGTGGGTTATCGCGTGCAATGCATGGGTAGACGCTGCCCACCAATTCTGGCTGCTATGAAATGTATTACCTCCACAGAGATGTCTGACTTCTAGGGACCTGGAGTGCAGGGCTGCTGCAAGGCCCCCTGAAGTCGGCCCCTGGAGGACTGTGTCAGCGACTGTCCACCCCTCCTGGACGAATGCAGGAGAAGCAGGATACACTGCCAGCAGCAAGGACAGGACTGGACCAGGAGGAGACCCCAGGCACACACCGATGGAAGATGCCAAGGCTCAGTCACTGGATGCAAAGTCTAACTAGATGTCAAGTCCTGGGACACAGGCAGGGAGCCAGGCTGGGGCCACAGAAGCAGAAAGTCAGAGAGATAGAGATGGTGTCAAAGGGAGATAACATGTCAGACAGACGTGAGGGAGTGGTTTCCAGGTGCAGCACTCGAAACACTGTGGGCTCCTGGAATCCTGTGGTCACCTAAGGAGCCAGTGACCAGGAAGACGGGCCGCTACACCACAGCCCTGTAACACGGTGTCAGCGATTCCCTTCCTTCCTTTTTTCCTTCTTTCTCTCTCTCTTCCTTTTTCTCTCTTCCACCCTCCTTTCCTCCGCCTCCTCCTTCTCTCCTCTCTGGCTCTGTGTGTGTGTCTCTGCCTCTGTCTCTCTTTGTCTCTCTCTCCCTCCCTGCACTCCCTCGCTGGTGAGAATCGAATCCCTACTGATCTATAAGACTGCCCGTCTCTCCAGCCCCGTTCCCCGCTGCCGTCTCTCCTGCCCGCCCCTCTGTCCACACCGGCTGACGTCCAGGCCTCCCCAGTGTCCACTCGGCAGCTTCTCACGCTCTTCACGTGACCACGTCCTCTGACCATGGACCTCATCGCCTCTCCTCACCCTGCCGTGCCCTCTACAGCTCACCCCCCACACCTCCATCCTCAGGGACTGCCCCCCACTTCACCAGCTTTCACCATCGGAAATCACCTGTGTGTTTACTGCTTTGCATCTGCCCCCTCGCCATATTCTAAACATGGAAAGCAGGGCCCACGTCTTGATTAACACAGCCCACCCCAGTGTTGAGCTCAGGACTCGGCGTGTCACAGATGCTCAGAAAATGAGAGGAAGAAAAAGAGAGCATGTCCGTGCACCCCCTAAACAAAACAAAATGGACACAGTGCCTCCTCAGGCACCACGCCCATGTCCACTCCGGAAACCCGGGCTTTCCCAGCCCCGTTATCCAGCCCAGGATGCTCTCTCACCTGGAAACCTTTTATTGGGTCAGGAAGGGTGCCCAGGACCCTCTGGAGCTGGGAGGGGGCAGTGTCCACCTGTGGTGTGACATTGTCCCAGCAGCATTTTGGTTTGGGGGTGGGCTCTCAAAACGCCTGTTGTTTCTGAGATAGTGAATCTGTGACGTTTGGTCTATTTCACTGGGTCCCCAATTAGATCAAACAGTACTAAGTGCAATTTGCCGGTCGGTGATGTATTGCGGGTGAAATGTCCACATGGCCCGACCCACGCAGGTCTGCAGGGGTGCCTGCAAAGCTTCCTCAATTCCTCTGATCACCTGAATGGACCAGAAAGTGGCCTTCATTCTCCTCCCGACGAAGGGTGAAATACGGCCCCTCGGCGCCTGCGGTTCCGGTGGCTGGTTTTTTCCTGTTCCTGCCATGTCACCTTGACTCTGTTGGCACCTGTGATTCAGAAGCATGTGCTCAGCTCAGCACAAATGAACTTTCAAGGCATATACCGTCTTTCGTGATGTGAGAGCCAGATGGGGTTTTTATTGACTGTGCCACCGTGGAGCATAACTGGATGCTCAACAAGACACAACAGCCACGGGAGGAGAGAGTTCGCAGGCTGGAGAGGCAGGGCCGGCATCACCGCCAGGCCCAGGAGAGGGGGCCTTGCAGATGTTCTCAGCTGGAGGGCCAGACCATCAGACCACAGGAGGCCGGGGTGATTCCTAAGACCCACGTGCACCCTGGGTCACAGGGCGAAAGCGCCAAGGACGGTGGAAAGGCTGTTAAGACAGCTCCCCAAAACGGAAGTGACAGCTTCAGTCCCACAGCTGCACCCTCCCTGACGACCATCCAAAGATGGGCAACTCCTGAACCTTTTCTTCTGCAGGTCAGACAGAGAACTCCTCCTACTCTGGTTGTCCTTGGAGAGCTCCGCGTGGGAGGAGCTCCACAAGGCACCAACATACCTTGTTCTCCAGGTGTTTCTGTCCCAGGCTCCACCCACCAGGTCTCCTCACAGTGCACTGAAAGCACCTCTGTCTCCCTTGCCTCAATTTCTTATTTTTCTGCATTAATTTTAAATACAGGAAAAAATACAAAGTAATAGTACAGGCACCCAATAATCATGACCCGCAATCAACAAACGTTAACAGTTTGTCACTTTGGCTTCCTCATCCTGACCCCAGACGCAGCCACTATTATGAAAGTGGTGTGTATCTTCCAGTTTGATATTGCAATACTTTGCATATGAAGAGACATGAATAAACATATGTATTTGTAGATAAACTATATAGTATATGCATTTACCTATGCACTTTATACACTTCTAAATATATTATAGACTCTATGTATATATGTACATATAACTTAATAAACAATATATGGCATTGTTTTATTTTTTTTAAAAATGGCATAAACGATATCACACTGTATTGAATTTTGTGAAACTTGTTTTCTTCTCTGAACCTTGTGTTTTTGAGGCTCATTCAGGTTGACACATATTGCAGGGGAGTTGGCCAAGCTTCAGGTGAGGCACGGTCCTCCAGACTGACAAGTTGGCCCATGACTTCCGATGCCAGTGTCAGGTTCAAGGTCCCAGGGCCTCCCTCACTTCTGACCACCTGGCTACAAGTCCCGGGCTTCCCAAGATTTCCTCATGTTTGATAATTGACTAGAATATCTCATAGAACTCAAGAAAGCACTGTATTTACAATGGCAGTTTTATTATAACAAAAGGATACAAACTAGAACCAGCTAAAGAGAGAGTGGCGAAGTCTGGCAGGGTCCACACGGGAAGCTTCTGGTCATCTTCTCCCCAAGGAGTCCTGCAGAGTTACCTCCTCCCAGCTCTGATGTGCGGCAATGCTCCAGAATACGGCCGACGGGGGGGAAGGTCACCCCAGCCTCAGGGTCCAGCATCCTAGCTGGGGCCTGATCACACTACCCGCATGGCTGGGCTTTAGTCTCGGCCCCTCCTGGACACTCAGGAGAACATCTTCAGTCCCCAGTCCCCCAGAGGTAGGAGCGGATACGGTTCACCCAAAGGCCAAACCATGAATCACACCGTGGGGCTGTCCAGTGGCCAAAGGCCCAGCAAACAAGGACACACCTGTTGGGCAGGATGTCTTGGGGGCCTGGAGGTGACCTCCTGCATCTGACGTCAAAGGCCAGACCTCTCTTTGGGTGAAGTTCATCTTCACCACACACACAAGTCTAGGTCCTGCACTCTGACTTCTGTGTGACGTCCATCAACCACGCTTCCTCTCGAGGCTGGATCTTCCCATGCGTGGCACCTCTCCGGAACCCCTCTTCAGGCCTCAGCGTGATGGCTACTTCCTCAGACAGACCCCTCTGACCCCAGGACGCAGGTTCCTCAAAGTGGGTTCCTCAGTCTCCCTCCAACAGGATTAAGGTGAAATGCATATTCCGAGTTCAGATTCCTGATCCCACTCCAGCCCTCTGGGAGACGATGACCAAAAATGCTGTATTGTTAATAAGCTCCACAGGCCATCCTGGTGTTGACCAAACATTGAGAACTACTGCTCTACAAGTCAAAGATCTGTTGACTTCAATCGTAATTCTGTACGTTACCTGGCCCCACACAATGCACAGGTGTTCAGTGACCAGCTCTTTCCACCTCCACCAATCACTTCCCGTCATTAACCCTGGTTCCAGGTTTGTAAAGCAACAGAGAGAAAAACACGTGTGCCCCCAATATAAGGGGATTCCCTGTTTTTCCAATAAGAGGTTATCCCAAAACATACTCTGTCAGCCTCAGTGGAAAACCTCCTTGGGGCAAGATGAAAAAGCCAAGGCCCATCAACAATATTTACGTAATTAGCTTAGGCAGACGTGCAGACTTGAATCGTGCAGAGAATACCGATTCGGAAACCCTCATCCCCACCTCGCTTATATGAGACGAGTTTTACTTAGACTGCGCGTCTTTGACACCTGTGACTTTGCCACCTCTAAGGCTGCCGTCTGAGTCACCAGTACACGTTTTCGGAGGACGGCATTTTGCCTTTCATTTCAGATACTGGCTCCACGTATGAATATGTTTCTGGAAATTGCTCCCCCATCCAAATACTCATTTATATAACAGGAGGATGGTTTGTTTTTCTTGTAGGGGTACATCAGTTATCTCCAGAATAACTACTCCGTGTTTCGCTGTTCAGAATGGTTCCTACAAGGCCTGTGTACAAGAACCCACAATGCTTGGAAATGTGAAGCCCCACACCATGGAATAATTGCCAAACTTGTGCTCCATGTTCCTTACTGCTGTAAAGAAAGATAAAGAAAAGTCTCCAAGTCCAGTTCTGACACGTGCCCTCTATAAACATCCCAAACTGTAATTGAATGAGGTTCTTCCAGCCTTATGGTCTTCCTGAGTCAGAACTTTGTTATTCAAAATAAAGAGAGAACCACGGAAACTGAGAGACACTTAGAAACTCAAACCACTTTCTGAGGAATGATTTTTAGAAAAAGTGTTCTTATATTCAGGCATAGATGATGAATATAATCTCATAGTTGATATCTGGTCATCAAGACACACAGTGGGGAAATGCCACAAAATTTTTAATTCGAATTTTTAACTTTACTCTTGAGGAAAGAAACAAAAAGAAGGTAACTCTGCTAAATTGGTCCCACAAAGCCTTGAAAATTAATTAGACCTTTTTAATACCCCCCAAGTACTATTTAAAAGTAGCAATAGAAATAGTCTATTTCCCCCCTTTGGGGAAATAGCAACCAGTGACTCAGTGGTTGCTGCAGAGAACAGGAGAAGGGAGAAGGAAAAGGAACCACCCTTTCTCTTGGAAACACTGAGACTAGTGCAGCTTGGAGGCCGGTATCACGGTAAACACAAACGTTTCCCTTTTACTCGCACTATTTGTGGCCACATCACTGACCAGGATCAATATCAGAGCAGTAATACACCAATACACTTCACATAGCCCCAGCACATCTCTCGTTAAGAAACATGCTCCAAAAATACAAAAGAAAAATCATGGGGCAGAGCTGTAGTCCTCAATTTACAGAATACCTGCCTAAGGATTGCAGTTAAAAGTGGGTTCTGGGGATTCACTGAAGTTAGTCTTTGATTTACAGAAGCATGTTTGATGTTTGATGCAGGCCAGGGGATACCCCCCACCAAGGCATCCTCCCCCCCATCTGAAAACAGAGGGCATCACTCGGCTACAGGTCCCGCTGGGGAAGGAGAAGGGTGCCACGTGGGCATGGCTCTCCCATGAGCACTAGCAGACCGTGCGTCACCAGGTATTCACCAGGAGCCTGGGCCTCTCTATTTTCCTCAACGGTTCAGAGATCGCTCTGATCTAGGTTTTATTTCGCCATCCACTGGGGAGGCCCACCTTTGCAAGGTTCTTAAATGTCTGTTCTAGTTAGATGTGGACTAACCTCTCCCAGGCTCCTCATGGAGTTTGGTGCAGGACCAGACCCTGGCGTTCTTCTCTGAGAAGAGCTGCTTTTTACTTATGTCATATAATTCTGCGATATAACACAGTTCCATTCACTTAACAAAAGTTATCAAGCACGTGGGAGTCCGTGCGCCACGCCAACTGAAGCCCCTGCCTCAGAGCTCTGGTAACAATGGGAGGAGAAAGAAGCTTGATGTCCTAAAGCCTAAATGCCTGCCTGAGCAGACATTAAAATGCTCTCATCCAATGACTACCCATTGAAGAGATGCACTCAGAAAAAGAATGTTGAACCTGCTCCCGAAGGGACTAAAAGTGCCATTTCCAAACTCAGAGATTGAAGAGTATCCCAGAAGCACACACATTTAAAGGGCCAAAGTCCAAGACAAATATTTAATCAATGACTGTCTCTCATTAAAAAGCAACAGGGCTTCCCTGGTGGCACAGTGGTTGAGAGTCCGCCTGCCGATGCAGGGGACGCGGGTTCGTGCCCCGGTCCGGGAAGATCCCACATGCCGCGGAGCGGCTGGGCCCGTGAGCCATGGCCACTGAGCCTGCGCGTCCGGAGCCTGTGCTCCTCAAAGGGAGAGGCCACAGCAGTGAGAGGCCCGCGTACCGCAAAAAAAAAAAAAAGAAGCAATAAGTGCTAAAATACATGCCAAAGGACATGAGCAAGAGCATTCATTCTCTCCACTCATTGTTCTCATCACTCTACATCAGGCAGTCTGGCTTCTTCTGGCTTTCCCCAAGGAAACATCCTAACTGAAGTAAGAAGAAGTCAAGACCCACAGAGAAAAAGTCATTCCCAATGGACCCTGTGGCTGAAACTTTGTTTTTAAGATTCTTGACCCCCACTCCCCAACCAACCAACCAACCATGGTTGCCTTTATTTGCATTTTAATCGTTACCCTAAATCCAAACTTAAAATTATAGACTTTTCCCAGCTGCTTTTTAAATGCTACATTATAATTTTGAGGAAGCATCATACGTAATTACATTTAATAGACAGAGAATTGATGGAAACACTTGGCTGGAACAAGAAGCCCAGACCTAATTTTGTAAACATGTTATTGTACAGTAACCCCCAATGAGTTTGTTCTTAAATCTCCTAATTAATTTTTAATTAAAAAGCTCAAAGATGCTTTTACTTGTTGTTGTAGATGGTAATCTCATGCAAGTAGAAACGACTGAGCAGTGCAGACAAATATCTCCCATTAAAATCTGCATTAATGAGAACTGCTGTGTTCAGTGTTTCTGAGATTGAAACAGGCGCAGAAACTACCGTGGAAGGGAGCCATCAGATGGCAGCCTCTTTTTTTCTTAACTTGCAAAGGTTTGTGTACATGGAGTGTGATGAGTTTGTATACGACAAGCTGTCCAAACCTTTATTTAAACACATCCTTCTTCCACCCTTTCCAATATCCACTAAATATAGCCTGTGCATTCCATGGCGAATTATATTTAATACTTTCATAAGCCAAAGAAGCCTTTTGCTTCGTGCCATGATGAATCTCTCTCCTATTCAAATGCCATCCTGACGTTAAATCAAAGCACTCCCTTCCTCACTGCACCCTGCACAGGCAGACACTTCCGACCTCTCCATTTGAATTTGTCCATCTACCCACCCAATCCAGCAAGGGTTTGGTGGTAATACAGTAATTGAAACGCTGCGTTTCCCTGGGGATCTGGGTGATGTCACAAATGGAAAATTATTAACAGCACCAAAAACAGCAAGTGTCTCTTTTCAATGCAATCTCTTAATAACAGGAGGGAAAGCGTTTCAGAAAAGATCGGATTGTTCTCCTTACCTATAACTCAACCACGATCAGGACATATCAGAGGGGCGTCCTTTCCCTGCCTGGCAGCTCGGGGAATGAACCACTTTGAGGACTGTAATTTGGAAGCTATGGGGCCATGTTTACTAGCTGTACTTTTTAGTTAAAAGGAAAAGTTTCCATGGCCGCCATTGTCATTGTTCTCAATAAGGCAATATTTATAAAATATGTGTGTATCATACTGTGTGGGCTGGCTTCTTCTTTTCCAATTTCCCAAAGAAAGGCCCCAGTGCTAACTGCAAATTTTGGAGCAGGGTCCCTCGTAAGGACTAATTGTTGGTTATTCCCCCCTCATGCAGTGTTCCCCTGGGAACAGACAAGGGTTTCTCAGCGTCGGCACCATTGACATTGGGATGGACCATTCTCTACAGTGGGGGCCGTCCCGTGCATTGTAAGGTGTTTAGCAGCATCCCGGGCTCTACCCACTAGATGCCAGTAGACATCCCACAGGTCTGACAACCAAAAATGTCTCCAGACATTGCCAAGCGTTTCCCTGGGAAGGGGGCAAAGTGGTCCCAGTTGAAAACCACTACTGTAGATTTAACAAAGATGGATTCTCAGCAGAACCATCCAGAGAGAAGAGACTGAATATTGATGTGGCAAAAAGGATTACTGACAGAAGGATTCACCATAAGGATCTCAGATTTGTTCAGCCAATTAGGAGGATGGCCTTATGTTTGTTTGTTTACCTGAGGAAAGTCTGCATGCGTGTGTGTGCGCGCGTGTGTGTGCAGAACTTCACCAGCATGTGTCTGTAGAAGAGCTTCGCAGGAAAGAAAGAGCCGTTGGGCAGGAAGTGGTCCTTAAATTAAAACCTGGAGAGTTCATTTTTGCCCAGATTTTCAGAAGCATCTTCATCTGTCTGGCCTTTTAACAGAGAGCTGCTGGATGGGACAAGTGAGACCCCATCAGCATCTGCCAACAACTTGATTTACGAGTAAGTGTTTGCTGATCCTGAAACACTCAAGTGGTCAGGGCAGGTCAGTAACTAGACAGATAAGCTGCCCACACAAGAAGCCTGAGAGGCCAGATAGCAACTCTCCCTGAGTTTGGTTCTCTTAGATGTGCCTCGTTTGCTATGAAAAGTTATGCCACGTTTTTGTAAGTCGAGACCGTGTGCAACGTATTATTTTTACTTAAAGGAACTCATGGCAAGTTCTTTTGAGAAGAGGAGAAAATCTTTCTGTTAAGTGAACAGCTCTCTTAATTCTGTGTTTTCTAGATTCAGACATTAGAGCTTTCCCCAGTGAGGACCATGGGACTACAGAATGTGTAAAAAATTCCCTAGTGACTGGTGTAAAAAATAAGGAACAAGGAGTGTGGCTTATCATCCTGTTCTATAAAGAATTAAACCGCAACCCATTGCAGTCTCCCACTGACAGTGCACCCTGAGGGGAATGCAGGATGGGAAACAGGATGAAGCACCTGTGCTCTGGATTAACAGGTCCCTAGACAGTTAAGATGTACATTTCAGGAAGAATTTCAATGACTCCAGATACTCACATATGGAGAAAAGCACTAAAATCATTAACTTGAGATGTCTGTTCTTTGTGACTAGCAATAATCTTTTACCAAGATGCAAGCTTGACTGAGTATCTCCCAGCCAAAAAATTCATATATATACTGGCTCTTCCCCTATCTCTTCAGAGCAGTTTACTCAGAGCTACTGAGTGGCTGTCTTCTCCCAGGCTATAGCCCTCAGCAAGACCCTGAATGACACTTAAACCAGCAACCCTCATGGCTTGTGTTTTTCTTTAGGTTGACACTGGAAAACACAGGAAGCAGTTATGCCATGAGAGATGGGGGTCCAGACATCGCACAGAGTTACAAGACCAGGGTCTGAGTCCTGGCTCCACCTCTCTCTGTTTTCCAGCAAAATAAAACCTGCTCTCTCTGCCTGTAAGGGTGCGTGTGGGTCACGTGTGCAGAAGGGCCGGGAACACTATGGATTGCTATCGCAGATGCTGGTGATTTTTCAGTAAGGAAATGGTTCTTAATGGCCGGCAGCAGTTAAATAAATAACTGTCTAGGTAACGTAAGAGCTCTGCAGAATTAACTTCTTGGAGTTTCCTCACAGGTTCCCAGCGGCCTCGGCCCACAGGAAAGCTTATCTTTTCGGGTTTTGAGGTCACGTCCAGTCCTTGGCTCTCCCACTTGAAGATTTCTCTCTCCAAAGGTCCCTATTTTTAGCTGTTTTCACAGGGGCACCCAGAGGCAAATATTATACAGAAACCGCCACATTCAGCCTGTGATAATCCACCCCTGCAGGTCGGGAAGTTAACCTCTGTATAAAGGGGGCGCTGGCTAAGTCCATTTATAGCCTGTGCAATTGAGGCACTGCTATGCTGACACTACTCAAGTCCTTTTCTGAAGCATCATCCTCAAGCATTCCAGAAGCACCTCACAATTAATGTTAATTACAAACCATTCTTATCTGTTCCGAAAACAGGAAATTGTTGGCTTGATTAAAGCCGCTATGTTGGAAGAAATAAAACCACCTTACTTTCCTTCCCAACAGCCTATCCTTCAAATGTGCTGCCTCCCCGAACAGACATGCCCAACCTCAGTCAAACTGCCCAAGCAATGACCGTATCTCATTTTTTCTGTGACAAACAGAATCACCAGGAAAGTGGTAAACCATCATCTTGATTTCTATCCCCTACCATTGCCAATGTCTCATTTGCCTTGGGATCTAGTCTCTGATAATTCTCCTAAATCACTCACTTTTGTCTTCTTCCTCAGCTGGACCAGGTTCTCATATCTGCATTTCAGCACCTGCTTCTCTCTCCCGTTCTCCCATGTTCTGGCATTCTCCACCCTTTAGTAATGCCTCACAGGTACTTGAGCCCTAATTATCTAGGTCACTGAAATCCTGTGTTCCTGGGATATGACCCATAGCTTTGAAATTTAGAATAACCTTGTCAGCAATTCTTAAGGTATAACCTTCTCAAGGGTCCCACCAAGCAGGAATGAGAATTGGGTGAGTTTTCACTAAGATCAGCCTAAATCTCTGACTTCTAAACACTGAAACACTTTACATGCTCCACTATGCCCAGCTGGCATCCTGGTTCTTGAACGTGGATTGTTTTTGTTTGTTTGTTTGTTTTTAAGTTAATGCTACTCCAGCCTTCTCCCAATGGAGGCAAACCGATTCTGTGTGTCATTACCAGCCAGCCCTCAAGGGACATTCTGGAACCTATCTCTAAAAGAAATCAGTGGTTTTTCCTGCCATGGCTGTCATTAATTAAACCCAGCATCCTAGAGTCTGGTGCAGCAACCATTCTAAGAAACCACTGAGTTTACTACCTCACAAAGATTACAAGATTCATGGGACTTCCCTAGCGGTCCAGTAGTTAAGACTCTGCCTTCCAATGCAGGGGGTGTGGGTTCAATCCCTGGTCGGGGAGCTAAGATCCCACATGCCTTGCCGCCAAAAAACCAAAACATAAAACAGAAACAATATTGTAACAAATTCAATAAAGACTTTAAAAATGGTCTACATTAAAAAAAAAAAGATTCATTCACCCTCCACCCTCTGGACTCTCCACAAGAGAAGCAGGACAAGGCTGGACTGAGAATTTCTAAGCTGTAACTGTCTCTCTAGGGCAAGGGCTCACTTGTGAGGAGGACCACACAGTATGCAAATGGATTATCCTTGAAGATGGGGAGGGTAGTGCAAAATTTGGGTACATCAAGTCATAATTTCCCATGGATTTGCATCATCACTGGAGGTAAAATGCACATTCATTTTTAGTGCCTAGCAACAATAGGATGGTTCCTAAAATAGTAGTGTTTTGATTCTCCTCTGTCAAGACTTCAGTATTTCAGCCCAATGACCAATGAAAACTAAAGGCCGGCATTTCTGACTGTGTCAGGCATTGTGCATCTTATATGTGTTAAATTACTGGCTCCTCACAACAGCCCTAGGATGTGGATAGTATCATGGTCCCATCCACAGGGAGAGCTGATAATATTTCCAAGGGCTATGGTCTGAATGTTTATCTTCCCCCGAAATTCATATGTTGAAATACTGACCCCTAAGGTGATGGATTAGGAGGTGGGAACTTTGGGAGGCGATTAGTTCAAGAGGGTGAAGCCCTCATGAATGGGATTAGTGCCCTATAAAAGGGACCCCACAGAGCTCTCAAACCCCTTCCTCCCCGTGAGGACACTGTGAAAAGACAACCATCTATGAACCAGGAAGGGGGTTCTCACCAGACACCAAATCTGCAGGCACCTTGATCTTGGACTTCCCAGACTTCAGAACTGTTAGAAATGCCGTTTGTTTTTTATGACCTAGTCTGTGGTATTTTGCTATAGCAGCCTGAATGGACCAAGACATCAAGCCCCTAGCCAGGGAGAAACAGAAGCAGACAGGAACCAGGCAGCCTGGGGGCAGCCACTGTGCTCCTTAGTGCTGCTCTTCACTTACAAAGGGGTCTGGCCCTCTTCACTGCTCTTCCTAAAACACTCCCCCTGAGAAATGCTCCATTTGTCTCACTGACAAAAGGCACAGCCTGGGTGTATGCCTGCAACCTCCCTTTCTCATACTGAGGCCACCAGAAGGAACAAGGAGCCAAGCGACACAACCAACCTTGAGAGGCCCTAGAAGGATGGGCATGAAGGCAAGACCTGTAGGCCAGGCCAGCCCTGCCATGGCCGGGCCCGCAGCCCATCACCTGCACCAAGTGAATCTCCAAAGGTGCTCCCCACTGCCAGAGTCTCCTCTTAGAAGGCCCCCAAATGACCTAGAAGCGGTGCCCCTGGCTGCCCCTCAAAATGAACTAGAAGTGGTGCCCTTGGTTGGCCGGTCTCTGACTTTTCTCATCCACAGTCATAAGACTTTAGGGAAATCAGGAGTCACTCCTTGGGAAAAGGTTGAAGACCCTCCAGCAAGGATACTGTGAGAGTGTGAACACTGGGAGCTAATGCACCAAGGAGAGGCACATCAGACTTCCTTCCTTCAGCTCCGCCTACAGTGACCTCCAGGAACTTCCATCACTCTGAGGATAATTGATTTGTGAGCTCTTTGATTGGAAGCAGCCCATTTTCAACTGATGGAGGCAGTCCTCCATGGGGGAAAAATAAAATGTTTTCTCATGGATTCTGCAGAGCAATCCCAAAATAAATAAGACACGGCCAAGTAATGAAGTAAGGACAGCTTTTGTCTTCGTCTGGAAGGGCATCATTATGCAGGAATAATTCATGGCTTGGTACTGTCAGTCCTAGTTATGTGATGCTTGACTGTCAAGCTCTATGAAACAAGACTCCACCTGAGCCCTTATGTGCCTCACCTGATTTACTTAGGTTCCTGAAATTCTGAGAGATTACCAATTGTCACTTATTCAACAAGGGCCTTAACTAGCTTAACTTTTGTTTAGCTCATCAGAAAGACAGCTTCTGCCTCGAAGGCCAAAACTTATAGGGATTCAATATACTCTGACCCTAAAACGTTGACTCAAGTTACATCAAGATTTAATCATACCCATAAGAGTACTGCATTCTCTTTTCTGGAAAGGCAACGCTTTTCTTTGCTTGCAATCCATGGATAAAATACCATACTCTACATTGCTGAAAAGGAACGAATTACAGGAGGAACTAGGAATGAAAGTGCGTTTTCATTAGCCTCTATCGGATGCTGGGGAATTACTGGGTGAGAAGGAAATCTCTCTCAGAGCTGCACTAAAGAAATACATTTTCATTCAGCACCCATTCTAAGGATGGGGGCTCTCCATCCTGCTAAAAGGCTGAATGCTGAGGGCTTGAAACAGGCGCTTTTTGTTTGTCCCAGATGTTCCGGAAGTGGGTGGCCTTTACAATGACAGCGAAGGGCCATTCCGCCCATCCTCAGCCAGCTGCGGCCAGGCCCTGCACGGGAGCGAGAACTACTTGCTTGTCTCCCCAGAGCCTGAGGTGCAACTCCTGTTGTTAAGCGCCAAACATCTGCTCTGTTCCAGGCACTGTGCACAATTTGTCCACTGCCAGTTACAGGGACTCCCAATCAAACTAGCATGGGCAAAAAGGAAATAAACTTCTCACGTATCCAGAAAGCTCTGAGACTTCAGGGCCATCTAAGTCTATGTGTTTGAAGAATTCCCTTGAGTCCAGCCTCCCTCCTAAGATGACACAGCTGATAATTCAAGGGGAGGACCAGGGCTACCTGGTCAGGTGTGCATTCCAGTGCTGATTGGTTAGTCCTGGTCATGACAGTGTCCCTGAGCTGATTAGCCTTGGTCATGTGTGCATCTCTGACCTGATTGTTTAGTCCTGGTCATGAGAGAGTCCCAGAGATGACTGGTTAGTCAGATCATGTGAGCATCCTGAGCTGATTCGCTTGGCCAAGCCTAGGTCACATGGCCATCCCTAAGGGAAGATGGGGAGACTGACCCGGATTAAATGCATCCCCCAGGGGAAAGGGGGGCCCTGCGAGCAGACAAGGAAGCAATACTAAGCAGCCACCACGCATACAGTCTGCATCCTAAAGGCCCAGTGACATACTTGGTTTTATCTGCCTCTTACAGGTGAAAACTTCAGCTCAGAGAAGTGAACTAACTGGCCCAGGTCACGGAGCTGGCAAGTGGCAGGTCCAACATCAAACAAGGGCTGTGTGAGCCCACTCCGAAGTGTTGTCTACAGCCTGTCCAGCAGACAACATCTTTAGCTCTGGATTCCAAACCCTGCTAACGCCAGCAACACACTACACTTCAGAACAGAGTAGAAGCACTGCAGTGCAAAGGCCTCGATGGTGCAGGCCCGTTTACAATCCCACGTGGACAAATTTCCTTCTGAAAAATCCCTGTCCCAGCCAGTGGAGACTGTGAGAGCAGGGTGGGGCTTGCACACCACGGCAGGGTGTGTGGGCACCAGGGGCTGGGACAGGACCCAGGGTTGGGCATCCGGCTGGCACCCAAGTTCAGCTCTAGAGCAGAGTGTGCAGAGCAGGGAAAGAGGCGGGGCAGGGACCCGGGGCAGCTCAGGGGCTGAGGTGGTCGGGAGGCCGGGAACAAACAGCAGATCTGGACATTCTTACCAGGGCAGAGTTTCCACAGGTAACCTGCGGGGCCCCACCTTGTGGTAGAAGTGACAGGGGTTCTTTCCTGCAGCCCATATAATAGTCCCTCAGAGGAGCTGGGCGGGGCACACACGGAGCCAGCCCCATGCCTGCGGCATCCTTTTGCACCCCCAGTTTGTGCCCGTGACCACTTCATGGATGGCTGTAAAAAACAGACCAAAAAAACCCCAACAATACAAAAAACACCCATGAGAGCCTTGCCCTGGTCCCAGCCTGAACCGAGGGGAAACCTTCACGATGCCATGTCTCACAGCACTTCCCCACTCCTTCCAACTCCACGGGCAGGAGGAGAACCTCTGACCCATTCATGGACTCACCCTTGCATTCAGTAAACATTTATTGAGCACCTACTGGTTTCCAGGGGCTCAGCAAAGTCCTTTGGATACACTGACATAGAAACAGAAGACACAGACCTGCTCCCACGGCAGAGCTCCCAGACGACCCAAGGGAGGTACTTTCAGATGGTGACATTTTAACCAGAACCCAATAATAGGATGTGGAGTGATTAGGGAAAGGTGCCTTTCTGTAAGATACTCAGCTAGGACCGTGGGAGGAGGTGACAGGTGAGATGAAATCAGGGGGATCCTGCTGGAATTCACCAGAGCAAGAGGGTCCTGAGGACCTGGGGACTGGACCCCACTGTACCCAGAGCCAACCCAGTACAGTCGATGGGAAGGAAATCAGAACAATGATGGCATCCAGGTGTGCACGTTTACCTGCACCAGGAACTCTACTGAGGACTTTGTAAGCATCATTTCATTTAGTCCCTAAGAACCAGGCAAGGTAAGAGCTGCCAGTATCTATTTTCCAGACGAGATGAGGAGTCACACAGGGGTTAACGTCGTGCTGCTGGATGGTGAACCCTGAGGCAGGGCTGCGTGAGGAGCGAGGGTTTCTCAGCCTCGGCGCTGCTGACATCGAAACCTGGACGATACTCCCTGGGGCGCTGTGCTGTGTTGTAGGACATCCAGCAGCAGCCCTGGCCTCCACCCACTGGATGCCAGTAACCACCAGCAGTGACAACAAGAATGACTCCAGACGTCACCTGATGTCCCGTGGGGAAGGGAGGACCATCCCACTGGCTGAGAAGCACTGTTTAAACCAGCGCAGCGTGTGCATCAGCCCCTGGCCAGGGTGAGTGGGAGAGCCGAGACTTTACTTAAAGGCCTCAGAAGTTGGGGGAGAAAGGAATTTGGCAGCGGGCAGATCCCTTGTGTTAGGGCATGTGAGTCTGCGGTGTCTACAACGCACCTGTGCAAAGATTTCTGGAGGTTTGGGGCTGGACTGGTATGACAAGCTCTAAAACAAGATGTCAAGGGAGTAGGTGGTGATCCCCCCTGAAGAGGAGGGTGCAAATCCGAGCTGTGAGCAGCGACCAGAGGAAGGGAAGAGGCACCTGCCAGCAGCTCTGGCCAGAGACCAGGAGGAGAAAGAAGGCCTCAGGAAAAACAAAGCTGCCCCAGTAGAGAAGGAGGGCAGCACAGGGCAGCATCCCAATGGACAGGAGAAGGATGTGTACAAATGACAAGTTGAATGTGACCAAAATGCCAGGAATATAAAGGCAGATTTGATAGCAAGAGAGACTAGCCTCAGCGAGTATTGACTTAACAGACACGTGCTAATAAATATCTGTGACCGTGTGGTCTTAGATTCAGCTCTTAGTATACAAAGTGTCAAGTGCCTGAGCTGATCTGTGCAGCTCAAGGCCAATGGCAAGAGGAGCTCATAACAGCCTCCTTGAGAGCTCTTACCTTAAAGCACCTGCTTTCCTTCCTGTTAGGAGCCCTGGTGCTCGGAGGAAGGGGATGCACCACCTGACCAGCCAGCACTTGGTTCCCGTAGGAAGGATGATCAAGCCCACGGTCCACAGCCTAGGTCACTCTCCCTGAGTGTTTTCTCTCCGTGTAAAAGCTGCAGCAACTATTCTGTGCTGGGTGATTTTCCTGGAAACTAGAGTCACCGTTTTCCTTACTCCTCTCCCCTCGTGGAAGCTCTGGGAACATTTTACCTTTCTTCTCAGAACCCATTGCTATTTATTCCTTCCAACCAAGTGTTACAAAAACAGTTTCCTCCAGCTGTTATTTACTGCGCTCACAAGCCGTTGCTTGGACTGGGAAAATCTGAACCTGCGAATTCACTTTGCAAAGCATACGGATGTAATGGTTAAAATGTTCCTGTCTCAAATGAAAATGTTTAGCTTAAAGAAGAGAATAAGGCTGGCAGAATATCCACATGATATTCGTTGCCTGGTTTTTCAATGGAGAAGAAGCCACTGTTGGTACAAGCTGGTCCCCCTGGCAGGATGATGTATGATTAGGGAGTGCTAAGGACCGCTGATGTCAGAGGAAATCTTTCTGTTGGAAGAAGAGGTGTGGCTTGGGCCCTTCTTGGTGGTTCTGGAACGCTGCAGCTCTGTCTGCCGTGCCTGCCCCACTAAATCAGGGCAAACACAGCCAAATGAATATGTTGCAATCATATCCCTATTATTTTTCTGTATCTCCAATTTATTCAGGGCACACGAGAGATATTTAACAATTACTTAGCAGCCTTCTTTACGAGAGGATGAATACAGATAACGCTGGAAAAGATTATTGAGAGCAGAATATTGAATTAACTGTGCATGGGAGCTAGTCCATGAATACCGCATCTCCCCACCTCAGGTAATGGCCCATCCCGAGCCCGCGAGGCCAGGCTGCTTGGCTGAGTACAGACGGGGGGCTGGGGGACACGGTGACATCTGGCCCTCCCCATTTTGCAGGAGGTGCAGAGCTCCACATGGAACTGACCATGCCAATGAAGCTGCATGTCAACCTTGGTGCCTTTCTGCAGAGTATGTTTAATTTCTGCATGGCTGTGGACAGTAATCAGTAATGAAGTCATTAAACACAGGAGGGTGGAGAGAGAGCTATCTGCCAGCCTCCTCCACTGAATTCAGGTGCTTTGGCACATCTCTAATTAACACTGGGAGGCTTGAGCTCCAATTGACAAAGCACTCCATCCCCATGACGCGCAGTCAAGAGCGCTCCAGGGCAGAGCTAATACAGTGAGCGGGGTAATGGCTTGGATAATTCCAATAAAGATTTCCAGTTATACTAGATTCCGGAGGTTAACCGGAGCTACCCAGAGAAGGAGCCCACTCTGGGTGTGTGCCCGGGGTCTCCTAGACCTACAGAGAGACGTGACAGTCATGTGACCGTGGCTGAGTGATTTGCCTGGAGTCCAAGGATGCCACCTTAGATCCCTGGGACTCAGGACCCCCCTTATGAAAGGGATGGTGTCTCCCTCTGAGCTCTGAGATCTTCAGTACAAAATATTCCCAACTGAATTCACTCTAGGGAATAGCAAATAGACTCATCATGTCTATGGAAAAACGGGGCTTCCCTGGCGGCGCAGTGGTTGGGAGTCCGCCTGCCGGTGCAGGGGACGCAGGTTCGTGCCCCGGTCCGGGAAGATCCCACATGCTGCGGAGCGGCTGGGCCTGTGAGCCATGGCCGCTGGGCCTGTGCGTCCAGAGCCTGTGCTCCGCGACGGGAGAGGCCACAACAGTGAGAGGCCCGCGAACCGCAAAAAAAAAAAAAAAAAAGAGGGTGGCCAGGTAATTCCCCAGGGGGACTATATTGTTTTATTTTCCACTCATTTAGAAATTTGGAGGAAACATTTTAACATTTGCTGATTATCCCACTTTTTCTCTTAAGAACCAAGCTTGAATACATTAATTTTAGATTCGTATCTAAGAACTATACATCTCATGTGTGAAAGGGGAAGTATGTGGTGGGAGGTGGAGAGCGAGAGGGCTAGCAATGTTTTGGCTACTGTAGCTTCAGAAAAGCATTTCTATTCGGCTGACTGGGAGAGAGGCAGGGAGAGGTGAGGGAGGAGGTCCCTGCAGGAAGTCTGTGGGGGGAGGAGGTTGCTTCTCCCCAAGGATGTCTGCGAAGTGCACAGAGGCTCTCCGTCCACCAGGGGTCGCTCTCCAACACCAGCCCATTTTCCATCCACAGGCATCCTGCCTCCATGACCAGCTAACCCGCTTACCTGCCCACAGACATGAGGTAGACACCTGCCCAGGTAAGGACTTAACTCTTGGTGAAGACCAAATATGGGGTTTTCTCTGTCTCTTTGCTCTGTTAGTCGTTTTTCAAAAGGCCAATCACCACCTAACTCACCAAAAAACCTCCCAGTTTTTCTATAAATTGCCCATCCATATGGTTTTCGGCAATGGCCAAGATGGAAGTCATTTGCTCGCAATGTCTCACTCTGCACTGTGAATATGGGAGCTGGCAGCTGCACCTGTGCACCCTTGGACAATCCACAGAACCTAGTACAACCCCCATTTGAGCTGCAAACTGCAGTTAGGCCAAGTGGCCTTGAAAATCTCTATCAAGGCATATTAATGAATTGCATGCAGCTTTCATATCCACATTAATTTCCCTGGAGGGACAGCCATTAGTCAATTATTTAACAAGCAGTTCTTAAAATTTATTTCATAAAAGACTTGTCATATTTCTGCATCTTAGAGAGCAAAGACTGCTTTTAAAAAAGGTTATAATGGAAAAAAATAACATTCTCAGGTCTAGGAGTCTTCTCTTATTGCCTAAAACAGTTCAACAAAATAGTTTCTGGTGGTTATAAATAAAGTTATACAGAATCATTTGTACTAAAAGGCAAGAGTCTTCTCTCACCAACCCTCCCACCCCAGCTCTACACCACTCTCCTAGGGAGGCCCTAATAAGAGTTTGGTCTGCAAGTTTTTAAGAGCAAAGTTGGAAAAGTTATACTTTTGTCAGAAGAAAAGAAGTGGCCTTAATAAGATATTTTAAAATTTAATATAGTAACCAAGAAAGCAAGTAATAACACAAGAGAAAGGAAATCTTGATAAAATTATCCCAACGAACACGACCACAGCAGGAATTAATCTAAAACCTACAAAGGCAGGCAGAGAAGTGACAGTACACAGCCCCTCTCAAGCAAAGGCTAATGAACCCACACTCTACGGAACAATAGATAATTGTCTCTGCAAGAAGCATTGATATGTTAGAGAATTAGATGAGAATCTTGTCACATGGAGAAAAAAAGATTATGGAGATAGGAGAAGAAAATACAAAATGAACTGGAAGCAAAGAAAAATGGATTGGGTGGGTGTTTTTTGACATTGCTGCAAACTTTATTCTCTCCACTTCGGGTCACTGTTGGAATCACAAGGAATTGCTTCCTTCTGGCATTATTTCCAAGAAGGTTCTCGGGGAACACCAAGAACATCCTTTGTCTAATGGCAAAGGATGGACACGGCGAAGCCCTCTGCTGGACGTTACACATGAGAGTCATTACTATGTTGGTCGATAGAAATGAGCTCAGGAGAGACCCAGGAAGGACGTGAAGCCCAGGCCGTAGCACTCTCACCTCGGTGGTGAGGCCCTGTCACCTGGTTTCAGTCAGGAGAAGGAACTCGGGGTCAGACAGATTTGGATTCAAATCCCAGCCACACCACCCAGGGGCTGCAACATTCAGCAACACACTAATATCAATACTTTATTGCACTTGATCTACACACACGCAGAGTCAAAGGTGGGGAGGTCACAGAGAACCAAGGATTCAATAGGATAGTCTATGAAAAGTACCTAGAATAAAGTAAACACTCAATAAATAGTAGCTAATGACTAATGAAGAAAATTGAGATACATGAAAATAAGATGGGACAGAGACTCTTCAAAGAAAATCCCAAATGCGTTTCTCCCCTTTCCCTATGCACTGGCTACTCACTAAGGAACAGTCTGGCTTTCATACTGTTGATTGACTGATTGATCGCTCATAAGCACAGCAACCGCATTCTAGCAGCCAAGCATTTACTAGGCACTTGCTGTGGGCCAGGCCCGGCACTAATAAGCGCTTTCCAAGTAGTGTCTCCAGTCCTACGGGGAAGACTGTTTTCTCCAGCAACATTTTCCTGACGAAAAAGCCAAGGGTCAGAGTTCAATCTGCCCGGGTTCACACTGCTAATAAGCGGCACACTGAGGTCTTGAACCCAGCTCCCGGATTCCAGGGATGATACCAACACACGCACGTCCAGACTTATCCGAGGAGCCCCCTGAGCCTAAGGCAGGCACGCCACCCTCCTGCCCCTCTGGGATGAGCCTCCTCCTCCTCGTGATGTCGTGGGCAGAGCCGGCATACAGGGCTACGGCCAGGTGGCAGAGCAGCATGCCCCCCAGCTCCTTCTCGTCATGTCCATCAGCTCCAGCGTGACTCAGAAGGGGGGTCCACAGGGAGGCATCCTCGACCCCATCTGAAGAAGCCCCAGACACATGCTTACCACGTCCTCCCTCTGTTTCTCCTTCTAGCACAATCGCTGTGCTGTTTGTTCACCTAGTTTGGCCCATCTTTCCTACAAGACTCCCCCCACCACCATGCTCCCGTTGGCAGACTCACAGCTGGACTTCAACAACGATCGGGAGATGGACGAGTAGCCGTTGGCCACAGGCTGCCTGGACACCTTCTTGGCCCATCGCTGTACCCTGGCCGTGAGTGGAGGACCCCTGGGCTCAGGCCCTCAACCTCACACAGGTAGGGCCCACGTCACGTGTCTGTCCTCACTGCAGGATGTGTGACCTGGGCTCCACCAAGAGCAGCAGTGAGGCCATGGTGCCGGGGCGGTGGGCATGGCCGGCCCATTGGGAAAGCAGCCCAGGGGGCCCGAGAGGGGCCTCTAATCCCCAAGTCTCGGGCCTTCCTAGAACTCCATGAGCTCACCAAGTTCCTCTAACGAATCCCCTTCATGTTGAAACCACCTACGAGCTAGAGTGGGTCTGCTGTTTGCGTGAGAACCATGAGCAAGATGGGAAAGCAAAGAAATGCTTTACAAGAGGGGAAACGGGGCAGAGATGCGGAGAGGGAGAGAGGGAGAGACAGGGAGAGACAGAGAGAAGCTGATCTCACAGCGGTCACAGTCTCTGCCAGGTAAAATCAAGCTATTAAGGCTTTCCTGTGATCCTGTGTGTGTTTCCTTTCACCAAAGCCTCACATTTTTTCTCATATGTTTTGGTGGGTGGCTGAAACCTGGCTTAACTCTGATTTTTGTCTTCTACCAAACAACAACAAAAACCCAGCAGTTAATATTACATGCATGGATTTTCTTGGTAACAAGAATTCTTAGCAACGACAACCAAGAGCTTTTATTCGTCCCCTGGGTCATGTTTGGGGGTGCTGGCAGGAAAGCAGGTGGGTCTCACAGGGAGACTGGGTAAGTGTAGCTACAGGGATGATTTCAGGCTCACTGGCGGTGCACCCGGACCCCATGTCACATAACGCATCTGCCACTATGGCTGAGCAGGTGGCCTGGACTTCTGGCAGGAGGGACAGAATTTGTCAGAATCAAGTACTGCTATATTTAAGGAAAACGATTTCCCCATAAGAAGACCGCCCCCCCCAGCCAGGTGGGAATGTAAGTGGTCATCAGCCACTTACCAGAAGGGTCTGGGCTGAAGCAGGAGATGAGGAGAAGAGAATGCAAAGGGGAGCTGCCCATCCCCATTCTGCCTTTGGACCCAACCACGGGACTGAGAGACACAGAAGCGGCCTCCAGGTGAAAGGTCATGGATAGGTGTGCCCACCACACACAGGAAGGTCATTCCAAAGGTCAGGCTGTGTCCCTCCAGGCATCCCGAATCACGGGCAAGAGCACCTCGGCTGCCCTGGGCGGGCAAGTCGATTAAGGAGTAATTTGTTAATGGAAACGCATTGTGCCAAGGTCTGTCCTCTGGACAGGTATATTTGATTAGTTACAAGAGCCAGGTTGAGACCAGTAAAAAGCTGAATAAAATTACGCTCAGCGCCCTCCGAGCGCCTCCCACCTCCACTCTCTGAGGCATATTCCTCTCTCACTGATGCCACAGCATTTAGCTTCCAAATCAAGTTGATAGGTGGGGGCCGAGAGGCAAAACGAGCACAAACACTGCAATTACGGGCCAGGTGAGCCCACACCTGAAGCGGTCAAAATAGATTCCTTCCAGGTTTCATTTTTGTGGCTGCAGGAAATCTTCACGACCTCCTTGTCCAAGGTCCTGGTGGTTTCCAGAAGGATCCGAGGTGGGGAGGGAGCACCCTTGGGTTCCTCCTCTAAAGCAGGAGGAGGAGGATGTTCGGCAGCTGAAAATCCTAACAACACGGGCCGTGGGCTCCAAGTGTGGCTCGCGGGCGGGACCTCACTTTGTTCATGAGTCAACCTCCTCCTCCGGCCCACTCTGCCAGCTCGAGCAGTTCCCTGGCTGCTGTGCACGTGCTCACAGTGAGCAGGCCTAGCCTTAGAGCCTTGCAGCGTGGGTAAGGCTGGTGCCGGGCACTCAGAGTTCTCCCTTCCTTCAGGAAAGGCGGAGGGCATGGACGCAGGGCTTCCCCTGCGGTGAGCTCTGCTGGACCCTCCACACCATGGCCACACTTTCCCTCACTCACGCAACAAACAGCACTGACGCCTGCGGTGCAGAAGGCCGGGCCTGAGGGAGTTAACAGCCAGGACAGAGCAAGTCCAGAGGCCTTTACCAGGAGGGGGCTCCATGGGCAGTGATGGGGAGAAGTGGCGGGGGGCAGAAAGGGCTCTGGAAGCTGGGGAGCCTGCCCGGTGGAAGGGGTGCCAGACCTGACAGCAATACCCCGCTGACAGGGAGGGAAGGAGAGTGTACCTGGAAGAGGGGCAGGTGGGCAGGGCTCCAGACAGGAGGGAGACTGCCCTGCAATGACTCAGTTGCATATGGTCTCTTTTAATAGACCACACGCTCATGGAGGGCAGGGCCCTTTAGAAGTCATGTAAGTATCCCCACCCCAGTGCCTGAAACAGGACCTGCCAGGCTCAGTGATGGTCTATCAACATGAACTTTAAGAAATGAGCAGAGGTCCCCATGAGCCACCTGTATTCTCTTAACGCCTCCTTGTCCCCAGGGTCCCCATCAACCCCATCCATGAACAGCCATGAGCATTAGGGACAGGAGCCCCTGGACAGCCGATGAGCTGGAAGCTGAGGGCGGGCCAGGAGGGGTGGCTGTGCTATTAGGAACCACACGACATCACGCTGGATCCTCCTGAGCCCCCTGCCAAGGTGTCCCCTGCGGTCACCATCAAGGTGGCCCATTAGAAAGTGAACTTAGGCACATGGAGCACGGGCATTGCATGTAGTAAGCCTGCTACACACATCGGTCAAACTGAGTCTACACAAATGGCAATCAAATCACACTCCCGCCGGCATCCTCTTGCATCAGTGTCATCAGGCTCCCCTGCCACATAGTGGGTCCGGGAACGTCCAGTCCATGAACCCCCGACTGCCTGCAGGGGTCTCATAAGTTACGGACCCAAGGCTCAGGGACACTCAAGGGCACATTTTACCAATCAGAGACCCTGGGGAGGGGGACAATTGTGACATTTTGAACCCACAGTTCCCAGGTAAATTGTGAGTCTGAGCAGCTCACCTGGCGGCTCAAGCTCAGTTTCCTGGACTCCGACATGGCGCTGCCGTAGCTCCCGCCTGCCTGTCAGAAGGTTTGTTTTTGATGAGCAGTGGGCAGTCGTGTAAATGCTCTGAATGATTTCTGGGGGAGACGGAGCAACTCGCAGGGATCGCCTGAGGATGCCTGGTGCAGAGCAGGACTGGAAGCGACACTCGGCAGGTCCCAGAGAACTTGCATTTCAAATAAAGAGAGGCTTCCTCTCGTATTTGTGCCTGACACCTGCGGAACGCCTACTCTACCATGTGTGGGATGCCCTGCCCCGGAGTGAGTGCCCTGAATCATTACAAGCACAAACTGCAGGATCACACCTGGTCCATATCCCAGCTCCACCACTAACCAGCTGGGTCACATAGGACAATGCCTCAACCCCCAGGTCTCAGTTTCAACTACAAAACAGGGACCAGATTATTAACAGGGTGCCTGTAGGATTAAATGAAGCATTTAGTACATGGACAGCCCAAGGTTTCTCGGCCTCAGCACCGCTGACATTCGGGGCCAGGTGAATCTCTGTTTCGGGGTCTGTCCCAGGCATTGAGGACTTTTAGCAGCAGCCCTGCCTCTACCCACCAGATGCCAGGAGCGTACACCCACACACAGTGGTGACAACCAGAATCCCCAGACATTGTCAAGTGTCCCCTGGAGGCAGAATCACCCGTGGTTGAGAAGTGCTGGCCTAGCCGTCCACCTGTGTGTGCTATCCCCACCAGTATCACTCATCGCTGGGACAAAGTCAGTCTCAGCACAACCCAGCACACCTCCCCAGGCTCCCAGGCTGTGCTTCTCTGGGGCTTCCCACCTCCCCAGATACACCGGCCCCCCAGCTCTTCTCCAAAGACGCCATGAGACCAAGCACAGCTCTTACCCCTGCCGGGAGCTCTCACGGCTGCTCCCCCACTTCCTTCTGCACCTGTTCCCCGCACATCTTTCCGGGAAGACCTTTCCCAACCTAGTCTCCAGGCGTCTCTCCAGCCCTCAGCTTGTTTAACTTTGCAGCATGAACCCCCCAAGACAGACGTTGTGACTGTTTGCTTATGTGCCTCCTGCCTGTCTCTGGGCTGGAACGTGAGCCCCAAGAGGGCAGGGACTTCACCGTTCTGCTCACAGCTCTAGCCCTGCGGCCTGGTACTTAAAAAGCTGCTCAGAAATATTGACTGAATAGATCGGTGACTAAGAGAGACCAGAGTTCGCTGGGGCTGGAAAAGGGTATGGGTCACCCAGACATGCTTGCGGGTTTCACCTTGGTTCTACAGAGTTCGCCAGGAAGCCAATGAGTGTGACGCAGAGGCTGTAGCTCTCTCGGCCAGGAGAGGAGCCGGAGCTGGCCCCTACAGCAAAGCCCTTCCCACACAGAGAAAAGACAAAACTGACTTCAAACTGAAAGGAACATTATTAAAAATGTAACAACCCGATATGCAGGGGCCAGGACCCTGCTCAGCCTCCCCCAGAGCTCCTGGAGATAATTGTACATAAATCCACTCAAGCTCAAGGCTACCTCGTGGTCCCTGCAAAGCTCACCCTGGCAGACTGACATACACAGGACACCCCAATGGTGTACTGACGAACTCCGGGGAGCCTCTGTTCCGCCTTCATTTGCTGTATGTGTAGCCGCCTTATTCCACCAGCCCCGACTTCCTACAGCATCACCACTCAGCATCCCACAAGTCGTGCCCCTTTCTTCAGGGGGTGCAGATTTCCCACTTCAGGCAAACACTTCTTCCAACAGTGTCCCAAGCCCCTCCTTGACCTCAGCCTCAAGGAGACACTGAAAAGGATGACTCCCAGCGACACCCCAGGATCTTCTCATTTTTCAGTTTTCGCCTGATTTGATCACAGTGGACAGAGCACTTCGCTTCCCATGCCGTCCTACTTCCTGCCATTTTCTAATACAGAGGTGGCCCCTGGGCAGCGCCAGCGGGTTCTGGGGGTGAGTGCCTGGCCCCATGCCCACCCCCTCCCTAAGCAAGCGTCAGCCCGGGGTCTGTTCTCCTCCCCACAGAGGCTCTTCCCCAGGGTCTGTGGGCAAACCCACCCTCCCTCTGCTTGCCCAGCTCTGGTGGCCAGGAAAATGAGTTTCTGTCATGGCATCCTACAAAAGGACTACACAAACGCTCACCTGATTCGGAGAATATGTTTGGGAGAATTTGGCTTAAAGGTAGGCAAGGTGTACATTCCTGATTCCTCTGCGGGGTCCTCACCAACAGTCACATCAGGGCAGCTAACAGGGAATGAGGCCATATGGATTAAGATGATGCGGAGGCAGAAAAACAGAAAACAATCATGTTTCAAACATGAGTCTCAAATCAAAGCCCTCGGCCCTGAGTGGATGCTCCAGAAGCCAGGGGTTGGCAACAGAGCTCCTGGGACAATCCGTGAACTTCTGAGGGTGGGGCAGGGGGAGCAGGCTGGGGGTGGGGAGGTCCTAAGGAACGCAGGGGGACGGTGGTGTGTGTGTGTGTGCGCATGTGTGCACGACACTATTCCAGACCTCACTGACTTGTGATTCTAAGTTCAAGATTCCTTTTTCTTTTTTTTCATCTTGCAATTATTTTTAAAGCTACAAGGGAGTTTGCAAGAATAGTACAAAGAATCCCCATGTACCTCTGACCCAGTTTCACTAGTATTTAACACCTGTCAGACTGTACATGTGTGTACATGTATGTGTGTATGTGCTTGTTACTAAATCATTCAAAGCAGACTGTGCACACCACGCTCCTCTCCCCACTCTGCTCAGCGTCCGTATCCTGAGAACGAACTACTCTCTTACGTGTTCACAGGACACTGACCACCTTCACGGAATTTAACATCAGTGCAATATCTTAATCTAAACTACTGATCAATCGGCCCACTGGTGCCCTTCATAGACTTTTTGTTCCTACTCAGGAGCCAGTCCAAATCACTCATGATATTTTGTCATGTCTTTTTAGTTGCCTTTTACTCTGGAATGTTCCTTGGCTTTGGTCTTTCAATCCACTGATATGTTTTTGGAATACAGCCTTGTTATTTTTATATATTGTCCATCAATTTGGGTTTCTCTGTTGTTTCCTGATGACTAGATTCTGTTAATGACCACATTACGGTGTGTAGACACTCCTCCACTGGCCTGACTGACAGAATGAGAAGCCCAAATAGCCCCAGGAATTTCTGAGAGTCCCAAAAGGGGTCCTTCCTGTGTGCCCATCCACCAGCCTGTGGCTGCAGCCCCCATCCCCTGCAAGTCTTCCTTTCCTTCCCAGCTCCCACCTGACCATGCCGATGGCCCAGGAATCCACTTGGAGAAGCCCCGAAGGGGTGAAGGGCTGCAGCGGCCCATGAGGATGTGAATTCCTGCACTTTCTCAGCAGCTTCTTCAGCAGGGCTCAGGATCCCAGAGGAGGTGAGGAGAGAATCCTCCCCAACCAGTATCTGGGTTCAAAGAACTTACGCTTGGGCTGGGGGTGGGGGTGGGGCACAGGGTTCCTCCAGGACTGACTCCATCAGCTTCTCCCCAGGGAAAGGCTGGGGCCGGCTCCCCACAGACAGCACCCTGTTCTGTCCCCTCCCCACTTCTCTGCTCTCCCAGCAGGAATAACAATGGATGCAATGAAATGCTGAATCAGTGCACCTGGGGTGTACAGGAAACCATCCTGCAGTTCACACACTCATGTTCATCCTCCAAGGTTCCTTTCAATACGGAGATTCCATTAAGCCCTCTCTGTCACTGTCAAGAATATAGCCAGGCCAGGCTCCAAGCTGCTGGGAGCACCAGAAATCACACAGGAGGAAGGAGATCCCTGGTGGAGGGAAGAGGAGCCCATAGCTCACGTGGCAAATGCTACTGGTGTCCCGCCCGCATCCCCTCCAAACCTCAAGGGCCGTGACCTAAGGGCGCTGCGACTCTGCCTGAGTGGAGAAGCAACGACCAATGACGGACGGACCTCAGCCACAAAGGATGGGCTCAGTGGACAACTACCACCTTTCCCCGCCCCACCCCGGGCCACACTGAGACACTTTCTACACTGTTCCCCTTAGATCCTCAGTTAGCCCAGTGGTTCCGGCTCCATGATCTGCTCTTAATCAGCCTCCAGCCTTCCCTGTCTCATGTCCCACATCCCTTACTGGTGTTTCCTTCCATCACTCACATCTTATCTCAGAGACCTTCCATCCCCTGAGAAAGGTTCCTGCCTGCCTTCTGTGGCTACACCTCAAATGGCCTAAGCCTTGGAGAGAGAGAGCCTGAGCAGGCTGCCGTCTTCCTGTGCAGACCCGCAGATACCCAGCTCACCTCCAGCAGACGGACCCTGGGGCTGACCTTGGCCCATCAGAATAGAAGGTGATGTCAAGTCAAACAGAACTTGCTGACAGGTCTGAGATGCCACCATGCCTGGGTATTCCCCAGAGGCTGCCAGACAGGTGGAAGCAGGGGACAGTCCAGAGGTCAAACAGAAGCGACGAGGATGTCAGCAAGGACACCCGCAGCCTGGACAGGGCGCTAATAAGGAGCTCCTGCTTTCGCTGCAGATGACTTGAAGCTAATCAGAGTGGATGATGAATATAACACTGTTATTAACCACATTGGTAATGGCAAGATAAAAATAATCACTGAAACACCGCAAGGCTCCTTGAATTGCAATTCAATTGCAATAATCATTGTTATTATAATAGTGAGTTAGAAAGTGATTTTATGTTAATAAACCAATGAGCAAAGACCGATTCTATAACTGCATGTGTGTGAGACCGGCCTGGCTGAGTGATTTGAGGGCAACAGCTCATGCTGGATATTCAGGGCATGAGGTGGGGGAGGGGCGCAGGGCAGAGGATGGTAAATATTTTTAAGTGCACATACTTCTGGAACAACAGCAACAAATTCATGGCCAGAATACCCAGGAGCTGAAAAGTAAAGGACAGGCTGATAAGATGCCCAGTCCTGGAGCTTTCATTAACTTCTGAGATGCTGGAGTTGGAAAGCACGAGCACGGTCAGACGCTGTGCTGAAAGGATGAGTGCAGGCAATGAAGACGGCGAGAGCCTGAAGACCAGAGGCGCTTCCTCAGCTGTGTGCACCGGGCACCACAAGAATGCCCCTGCTCCTCACTGCAGGAGCCCCTGCGTCCTCCCGTCCTCCTGTTACAGGCACAGGCTGGGAGACACTGGGGGGCGAGGAACCAGCCCGTGCCCAAGCCCTGGCAGGTGGTGGAGCTAGGACTTGAACCCCAGGATGCCAAACTTCTATGTCCTTCCAGAAAGACAAGAATAAACAAGTTGGGTAAAGGAGTGCGTGTGGGTGTGGGTGTGGGTGTGGGTGTGGATGTGTGAAAGGGAAAAGCAGTTCGAAAGAGAAACCCCACATCAGGCCGTATGAAATGGGGAACATGCACATTTGAGCTCTTACAAGATTAACCTTTTCATACAGAAATAATGTTCCTGTGCTTGGTTTTCAACTTTCTGCAACACCGTAACTGAGGTATATGGATCTGATTGCTATCTTCAATGTCACCAAATGGATGCATTTGGAAGTGGAATTTTAAAATGATGCGTTCCTTGCTTCCTCCCCCTCACATCCCTTTTTCTTTCAAGAAAATCAAGGTGTGGCCTTGTGCATTACCTTCTAATGAAATTTCAATGTATTTGGGAATATTTTCAGCACTCTACAATTGTATAGTGATGAAAATACAAAAGCTCTCAAAAGACTTCAAAACTGAATTAACCTGCAACATATATTCAAGCTATATTTCTTCTTGACCTAGTTTATCTATTTAAAAAAAATCCAAAAACTATCCAGGAGCTTCCTTTCCCTCGTTTCTCAATACCACAGTCGTGCTCACAGCTCACTGAGCGTTGAGCATACAGGCTAGGTACTATGCTTACTGCGCTAAACGATAATCTTAGCCAATTAACACACAACCTCATGAGGTGGGTCATACTAGTCTTTCTATATAAGAGGCAGGGAGGCTCAGCCTCTAAGAGGTCAAGGCATCACACCATTGAGACAGTTAGCCAGAATTTGCAGCCGAGCTCATCCCTCTTGATTTGATACAACGTGGGTCTTTTTCTGTATTAGTCTTCTGTGGATACTGTAGCAAATGGGCACAAATGAAGTGGCTTAGACATCAGTTACTACTTCCTCATTCTGGAGGCAGAAGTCTGCACTGGTCTCAGAGGAGGAATGTTCCTGCTCACGTATGGTGTTGGCAGGATGCCCTTCCTTGCTGTTGGAGCACCGAGGCCCCACTTCCTTGCTGGTTGTCAGCTGAGGACCCTTCCCAGCTCCTAGGGACCACGTACATTCCTGGGCTCCTGGCTCCCTGCCTGCACCTTCAGAGCTGCAATGGTGGGTGGAGTCCCTCTCACATTTTGAATCTTTCCTCTCCTGTCTCATCTCTCTGAACACTCCTCTGCCTTCTCCTCCCAGGTTTAAGGGCTCACGAGATTGCACTGGGCGCCCCGCTAACCCAGGATAACCTCCCGTCTCAAGGTGCTTGAGTTAATCCCATCTCCAGCATCACTTTTGCCATGTAAGGTGAGCTATTTAAGGTCCTGAGGACTAGAGCAGGCATCTTTGGGGGCCATTACTCTGCCCACCATGGGCTTCCCAGAGCACTGCTCTAGAGGTCTTTACCATCCCTTCAGCTCTATTTCCAAAATATCCAAGCTGTTGGGATAATCCTGAAATGCATTCCTCTCTTCTCTGACACAATTCTTCTCTTCTATTTGATAAAGGCCCCCATCCCTGTTTCTCACGTTAGAACACAAATTCACAGAAAACAGTTCTGTCTGGAAGTAACCAAAGAGAACTTTTGCTTTTTGACTTTACCGCATGTTTTCCAGCTCTCTATTTTCTGGTAGCAGACCCTGCCTGACCCCACTCCAGCAATGCCAAGGTGGGCTCAAGCCCTAGGCCTGGTCATTGCAGAATCTCCCCAGCACTTGTCCGCTGGCATTTGCAGGGAAGACTCCCTCGTGGTACTGAAGGTGCTCCAGCTTCCCTGCCACATGCAAAGAGCCCTCCATGGTAGAGAAGCAGAGCCCAGAGATGGCGAGGGTGAGGGAGAGGGAGAAAGAGGGAGAGAGAGTGAGAGAGGGAGAGAGAGTGAGAGAGGGAGAGACAGCGAGAGAGCGAGAGAGCGAGAGAGGGAGAGAGAGCGAGAGACAGCGAGAGAGGGAGAGACAGCGAGAGAGAGAGGGAGAGAGAGGTACCAGCCAGAAAGCAACCTTTGAACTCTTGGTACAGCCACGTCTGACACTATCTCCGCCTCAGTCCTTCCTGAACACTAGACCAACATTTTTATCAATTGATTGATTGATTGATGCTGTCGGGCTTATTTTAGTCAGATTTCAGTCATTTACAGCAAGAAAAGTCCAGGCTTAGAAACATTTCATTCAATAGGAGGGAGAAACAGTCAGCCTCCTCACCACCCTTCAAAATGTTAATGAAACACTACAAAGAGAGGGGTCCAATGTCCAGGATCTCATAGCTGGGCGCCCAGCTCTAGGATGCTATTGGGGAGGCAAGGGTTCCTTGAGTGTGTCCCTGGACCAGCAGTATCAGTGTGCCTGGGAACTTGTTAGAAATACACATTCTCAGTCCCCACCAACACCGCTAAATCAGGAACTCTGGGATGGGTCTCACCATCTGTGTTTTAGCAAGTCCTCAGATAACTCTCAGGTGCTAACTTTGATGTGAGCCAGGGAGGTTAAGAGCACAGGCTTCCCAGGCGAACAAACCTGGCTCTGAATCACCTGGATGGTACCTGGAAGAACTGGCCTTGCCTCTCCCAGGTTTAGCCAGCTGTCGGTAAAATGGTGATAGTAATTATATTACCAGGACTTCCTGCTGCAAAGGACAAAAAGCGAACTCAATCTGAGTCACAGAACAATACAAGCTCACATAAGTGAGAAGTTCAGGAGACACTTGGGGTTCAAATGTGGCTGGGTCCGTGCTCAGTGTCACATCTGTGTCCATCCCGTCTCCTCCCTCACTGTCCTGTGGGTCATTCCACGTGTGGCAGTCTTCCTGACCGAGACGGGTCAGGGGGCACAACATGAACCTTACAGCTCTGATCTCAGAGGAAGAGACCTTCACCCCACCCACCCCAGTGACCTCACAGAAAGCCTCACAGTCTAGGTGTATGGCCCTTTTGGGGTCACCTTCCTCCCCTACACCCTAAATGGGGGTGTCCCATTCTCCCCACAGTGGGGAGAAGGGGCAATTAACCTCATCTCACACCTACTGAATGACTTTCTAAAGGAATTAGGGAGATGATACATGCGAAAGAAGCAAAAACAACAACCAAACACTTGGCCCAGAATAAACTTTCAGCATTTAGATCAGTTACTACAACTCTACTGCTATCACCCCTGCTCTTTCTATGCTTATTGCTAAATGTAACCATAGGTTTCCAAAATCTCAGCGGAGGAATGGAGGGAGAAGAGACTTTCATAAAAGTGTGCCAATGAATGAAAACTCTAATCTAAAGCACTGGACAGCAATACAGAAAGACAACCATCTCTGCAAGACGAAGTCCGTGGTAGCATCTAGGGCCTTTTCCCAAGGGGGTGAGGACTGTGGTTAAACCTGCACCAAAAGACAGTGAGAAGGCCAATTAAATCATGAGCAATTTTTAAAATTAATAAATGATAAATCAATCAAAGGACTTGGGTAATAAGAGTTTCTTTTCCTTTTCTCCTCCTAGAAGAAGGTAAGTACCCATGTGAATACAGGAGTATGTATGTACGTGTGTGTGTGTGTGTGTCTGTGTGTGTGTGTGTGTGTGTGTGTTCACACACAAATTACTTATTTGATAGCACAAAGATACAGCCCTTTGTCCCCATACATTTCATTTAAAATTCCAAGAATCAGGATTCTTGTGCTCCATGGCCTGCTCATCCCCATAAACAGTGTTCTGAGAGGAAAAACACTTAAAACTCATCAATGTTTCTTAAATTGAGATCACCCCTCTAGAAAAATGGTCTTGGGAAAATAGTGTCGAAAATAATATTTTATGGTTTTGTGTCTTAACTTCCTCAAAAGGTGCAGATATCAACCCCAATCTTACTGAGAGCAGTTGCGGTAAAAACATTAATTTGTTCAAAACTCATTCATATTCCCAAAATGTGTTTAACCTTGCAAAAGGCTCAGACATGTCTTTACAGAAGCAGTATGGGGGTATTTTTTCCAGCAAGGTATGGTGCTTCCAGAGCTTCAGGGCTATTTGCTTGCATGTAGAATCAAGTTTGAAGCTGACAAGTGAGAATTTCTGAGTATGGCTCTTTCTCATACCCCAGGCACAGATGAGTGTCTTTCCAGCTGGATGACCAGTGGGCAACCTCCTGACTCCAGCAGAAAGGCAGCTCTCTCCAGAAAGGAATGAGTTCAGTTTGTGTTACAGTCACTTCTGCTGCATAACAAATATCCCCAAACTTAGTAGCTTTGAAGACCAATGGCCATTCATTACGTCCCATGTCACTATGGGCAGGGAATGTGGTAGCAGCTCAGCTAGGCAGCTTTCACTTGGGGTCTCTCATGAGATTGCAGTCAGATGGTAGCTGGTGCCTCAAGTGTCTGGCACCTGCACTGGGGAGACCCAAACAGCTGGGGGTCCTGGGACATCTTTCTCTTTCTCTGTGCACCTGTCCACAACATGGTGACTGCAGGTGAGAGGACTCCTAGCCTGGCAGCTCAGAGCTCCAAAAGGGGTTTGTTCAGAGAGACGGAGCCAAGAAGACACAGCCTCACCTTTTCCAGCGGAGCCCCCAAAGCCACGCAGCCTCACTCCCACCACCTCCACCTATCATGGCTATCACAGAGGCCCGTCGCTTCAAGGGGAGGGGACACAGATTCTGACCTTTGATGGGGCAGGGGCAGAGTTCTGTAAGAACTTGTGGGATGGTGGATAATATCACTGTGGCCTTTTGTGGAATTTGAAATCTGCCATAATCCGGCTCCCTCGCTGCTTCCTGAACTTCACTCCCACAGAAGCTGAAGTTTCTCTCCATTTCAATTCCTGATGGTGTAGTCGGTCCATCCCTTACTCCAGCCCAGCTGCAGATTATATCCAGTTTCTGGGGCAGCAGGACTTGCTCTGCAAGCTGCATCCATGACTCTGATGGACAGTCAGACCAGCAGCTTGTGAACATGATTTGCCCACATGCAAAAACTCGGTTTCCTTATTCCTCAAAGGTATGTCACATCTGTCTGGCTGGGCGGGGTGGCTGGGTTAAATGAAGAATGAAAATACAAGCCAATGAAAATGCCTCCCCAATCTGACCCTCACTATAAGAATGTTCCCATTTTTAAATGGGCAAGTGAAGAAGTGAGTCGGCTAATGTCCTAGAGTTAAGGGATGGAGTGGTGAACGTGGGGCTTGAACCCAGACAACCTAACCTCAAACAACAACGTCTTAACCCCCATCCAGCTGTGGTGCTGTAAATGAACTGGCCTCTGAATCTCAACAGCCCTCCTCCGTCACCCGGAGTGCTTGTTAACTCAGATTCCTGGACCCCAACACTCAGGTCCAGGGAGGGCCTGAGAGTTTACATGTCTAACATTTCCCACAAGCTCCCGCCAGGTGCCAGCCCTGGGTGCTGCTGAACCACAGGCCTCCCTGTGAATAGCCCTGCACTCTGGTGTCAGAACGGTGACACTGCCCCATCGCCCTTGCTGCATTACTGTAAAAGATCAAATAAGAGAATTAAAATCAAAAAAATTTCTTTTCTTTCTGAATGCGACAGGAAATCATCGCATGAAGAATGAACGTAAAAAACACGAACATTTGCTAATACATATAAATGTGTATGTTTATGTATATCATACGTTTTAAATGTCTTTTTTATTTTACAAAGAAAGTTAGTTTCATTTTAATAAAAATTATATGCAACCTTTTAATTAAATAAAAGAACGTAGGCTATGATCCTGAAAAGTAAACAGAGCTATAAGAAAGTAAAAGATGGGTTATTACTGTCATTAATACTGGTATTATCTTATTGGTCTGGTAAGTCACCATCATCCATCCCCTCCCGGAAGTGGTCCAGAACACCTGCCTGATGAGCTGGAAGCTGGAATTATCAAATCCTAGGCCATGTTTTTTTGGGACCCCTGTTCTTACCATTATTATTCTATTAAAAAACATTAAGTGGCATCAATAGGAAGTCATGTGAACTGTCTGTGAAAAGAACTGCGGAATTTTTTTTTTTTTTACTATTATTATTACTTCAATTTGTAGATATTTCATTGTAATGAGAGAAATCACAAGCCTGGCTGAGACTTAATCTGGTATTTTGTGGTGCCGTGAGGAATATTTTTCCCTCCTAATCTCTGCTTAAAGTGTAAGTAAGGGTGCCTCTATCCATCGCCGTGAACGAAAAGCACAAAAGGATTCAGAAAGCAATAACAAAGATAAATAACTTGGCAATAAAATTTCAGCTCCAGTAATTTTCCATTTATATTTTCTCACTGAATCACGTAGTCCTGAGCATTGTGCTTTTAACATTGGAGCTGCATCATGAAAGTCATTTCATATCTAATGCTGCCCCGAGAGCCTGGAATCGAACGCCCTGCTCTGTGCGCTGCTGCGCAGTCAGCGACTTAACACTGTTTGCCCCAATAACAGGGCTTCCTGTGCGATTTCCTCGTCCTTCTCAGGCAATCAATCTCAACGTCTGAGACGGCATGAATTGTCAGTCAGCCCCTTTCTGCAAAGGGGGCATCAGATGCAATTACTTAGGCCACTTACTACTGGGAGCTGAATGCGGTTTTCCTGGGTGAAACCGCTGCTGTGGTTTGCAGCCAGCAAGTGTGGGCCCTGCTAGCAGAGCAATTGCCAAGTGCATTAAGGGGAACTCAGGAAACGTTCCAGAGAGAGAAGAGAGGTGAGAAAGAGGAGGGAGGGAGCAGGAGGGGGCTGTTCCTCTGGCCCCAGGTAGAAACAGCACTTCTGCTCCACTGGAAGAGCTCCCTCCTCCTCCCCCTCCCCCTCCCCTCCCCCCCTCCCCCTCCTGCTCCCCCTGTCCTCCTCCTCCTCCTTCCTCTCTCTCTCTCCCTCCTGCTCCTCCTCCACCTCCCCCCTCTCTCCTTTTTCCTTCTCCATCTCTCCTTTGCTCTTTGCTCTCCCTTTATCCCCACTCTCCCTCTGTCCTCCCCCCAGGTCTCACCCCATCCCTCTCCCCCACCTCTTCCCTCTTCCCTTCTCCACTCCCAGACATTTCCTCTCTGAACTGACCTAAACCGGGAGTATCAAGGGTTCCCCTTGTGCCCACAGGGGCTGGGGGCTGGGGGTCCTCTCTGGCCCCGCTCTCATGTAACTAGGTCCATCCACAGTGAGTGGGCTTGCGGGGGCAGAGGGGGTCTGGAGGAAGCTCCTTGGAGAGCTCGCTGAAAGCTGCTGACTGCTGAATGTAGGCCAGTGAATCAAGCATTTCTCATGTCTCTTCACTGCTGCTGCTAAACCCCACTCCCTCTCTGCTCCCTGCCCTCTGCCCCTTCTCCCTCCTGGGCTCCCATCCGCACTGGGGCCTGGGAAAGAGTTGTGATGTGCAGCTGCTGAGAGCAGCGCTCTGGCCTCCACCAGGAGTGAACACCTATGGATCAGTTTTGCTCTCCTTCTGACTTGGGTTCTTGGAGTTCCCTCCTCCATCTCCCCAGGCCAGCCCAGGTTTCCTTCCTGTGTGACCTCAGTCTTGTTTTAGAAAGTGCTTATCTCTGTAGTTATTCACTGACTAGTATGGTTGTTTAGTTAAAATCCACCACCACCACCCCACGCACATTATAAGCTTCTTGAGGCAGGGTCTCGTCTGTTTTCTTCTCTGCATCCTCTACTGGGTTGGACAGGGTCCCTCAAAGATTCATGTCCTCCTGGAATCTCAGGATATGGCCTTACTTGGATACAGGGTTGCCACAGATCTAACTGGTTAAAATGAAGTTGTACTGGAGTAGGGTTGGCTCTTAATACAACATGACTGGATTAGGAGAAAAGGAGAGGAAGCACAGACACACAGGAGAACAAACACCAGTGAGACAGGGATGGCAGCGATGCAGCCGAGGAGAGGCAAGGATCGCCAGCCACTGAGGGACGCTAGGAAGAGGCAAGGGTTGATGCTCCCCAAGCTTTCAGAGAGAGCAAGGTCCTGCCAACACCTCAATTTCAGACTTCTAGCCTCCAGGACCGTGAGACGATAGATTTCAGTTGTGTAAGCCACTCACTGTTGGGACCTGGTGTGACAGCCTCGGGGAACTAAGGCAGGTCCATCACTGAGCTTGGCAGATGCTAATGACCATCCTGTGGCTACGTATCTTCAGCCATATTTCGGCCTTACTTTTAGTCTGTGGTCCCTAGAATTTGGAATTCACAAGCCACAAGTGTCTTAATTTGGGTACCCCAGGAGCAGACCAAGGCTCTGAGGGCACGTACTTTACTGAAAAGTGATCCCAGCAAACACCAGTGGGGGTGGGGAAGTGAGGCAGGGAAGGAAGGAGCCAATGTGACTGGTGCACATCAAAGGGCAGGGTACCTGTATGGACCACAGGGGCTCAGCCTCACCAGGGACCTCAGGGGACAGCGCAGACAGTGAGCCTCAGAGAATCCCACCCATGCAGGGAAGAGTGAAGGCTGAGGTTGGGGGACAGGACCCCAACAGCATCGGCTACAACTCTGGAGAACTAACATAGAATTGACACTTTTTATGTCCTCAAGTGGGAAGCAATAAATACAATTTCCATCTAATGCCACTTCATAAAAGGCCAATTTAACACCAAAAATGTTGGAAGAAAGTAATTTTAGAATAAAAGAGAGTCTCTTATTTTGAGTTTCTACTGAAGTCACTACCTTCATCCTTATTTTGTTGTTTGTTGTTGTTTGTTTTGGGGGGAGGGGTTAAGTAGAAACTTCCATTCTGGAAAATTTTATATTTACAGAAAAGTTGCAGAAATAGGGCAGAGTTCCTATACACCCTTCACGCAGCTTCCTGCAATGATAACATCTTATAATCATAGTACATTTCTCAAAACTAAAAAAATAACCTTGATAAAGTACTATTAACTACTTTGTCTTATTTTTTTGAATATTTCAGCACTAAAAACACTAATCCGTGAAGCGGAGTTTGAGAACCACTGCATTAATCTGTCTTGAATAAGTATGATGTGGTGCAAGTTTCTCTCTGATAATATTCTGTCTTGCACATAAACATATGCACTGTGTACAAGGGGTATAAATGTATACATTGTATACAAAAGTATGTGTGGTATACCCTGCAGACAAAACAGACACTGAAGGACAGTAATTCGTTTTCTGTTAAATTAACAGCTTTAAGATATAATTTATACAACACTCAGTTTACTTACTTAAAGTATGCAATTCAATTTTTTTATATTTACAGGCATATCTTGGAGATATAGGTTCAGTTACAGAACTAAATGATTATCACAATAAAGCAAGTCAGGAATTTCTTGGTTTCCTGGTGCATATAAGAGTAATGTTTACACTATAGTGTAGTCTATTAAATGTGCAATAACATTATGTCTTAAAAAAACAATGTGCATACCTTAATTTTAAAATAACACTGTTGCAAAATTGGCACTGATAAACTTGCTTGAAACAGGGTTGCCACAAACTTTCAATTTGTAAAAAAAAAAAAAAATGCAGTATCAGCAAAGCTCACTAAAGCACAATAAAAAAGATATCCCTGTACAGAACCGCGAAGCCACCACCATAATCTAATTTTAGATCATTGTCATCACCCCAAAAAGAAACCTATCAGCAGTCACAGCCTATCCCTCGTTCTCCCAGCCCCTGACAAACACTAATCTACTTTCCGTTTCTATGGACTTGCCTATTCTGAACATTTTATATAAATGGAATCATACAAAATGTGGTCTTTTGTGTGTGACTGGCTTCTTTCCCTTAGCATCATATTTTGGGACTCATCCATGATATACCGTTCACCAGTGCTTCCTTCCCTTTCATGGCTCAATAATATCCCCCACGGTGTGGATACACCACATTTTGTTAATCCACTTGTCAGCTGATGGACATTTGTTGTTTCCATTTTGGGCTATTCTAATTAATGCTCCTATGAACATTCTATGGGTTAAGTTTCATCAAACGGAGAGAAAGTGCATCTGCCAGGAATCCTACATTCCAGGATAGAAGGGCAGCATGGACAGACTTCAGAAGAAGACTAAAGATTCGTAGGGCTGAAAGGAACCCTGCCGATGCTGAGCCGGACCATAGCCGGTGTGCTGAGCCCCGCCCCGAGCCACTGCCTTGTGCCAAGCTCCATGCAGGACCGTCCCATCCAATCCCCTCCACGGTCCTGCGACAATGCCCTCACTTTAAAGATGGGGGACTGAGGCTTGCCCGAGGTCACAGGCTAGGAAGAGGTGAGACTGGACTCAAACCCAAGCTTGCTTGGCTCCAAAGATTACGTTCTCATTTGGGACACCTATGGAGACTCTGGGGGGAATCATGGCGTGGGGGAAGGTAGACCCCAGCAGATCCAGTGAGAGTGTGCGGTGTTTTGTTTCTTGCCAACCATCCTTTGCAGGACCACCTGCCCAGCTGCTCCCTCCCCACAACAACCAGCAGTCCCTGCAACCAGAAGACCGTGATATTAGCTGCTGAGTCACTTGTCGCCAAACCTCAGCCAACTCTTAAAAACTGCCTTCCAAGACAGGGTTTTAATACTCCCACAAGACAGTCTCTCTGAACCAAATCTCATTAACAAAAGATGAGAAATAACTTCTTTTAATATTTATTTATTTATTTATTTATTTATTTTGGCTGTGCCTGGTCTTAGTTGCGGCATGCAGACTTCTTACTTAAGGCATGCATGTGGGCCCCCTGCATTGGGACCGCAGAGTCTTACCCACTGGACCACCAGGGAAGTCCCAACGAGAAGTAAATTTTAACAAAGACCTTGCCAAGATGCCTCTGCAGCAGCACACAATGTCAAACTTTCCCCACTCTGAACAAAAAGGATTTTTCTCAGCAGAGCAAAATAATCTGCCGTCCCTTACAGCAGGTCCACCGACTACTGGCCTGGAAGGAGGCTGCGTTTGGACTCGTTTTTAAGCAGATGCTGTCACTTCATTCTTCCTTGGAGAAAAATGCAAATCTCCCTGGCATACTTAAAATATGCAATTAATTACTGAACATTGTCTTGGTGGGAAAGAAAAAAAAGGAGCACATAATTGGAGACTCCCTTTCACTCTGAAGATGTCCTGGGAACACAGGAGGAAGTCACTGGAGTGTGACTGTTTGTCACCCGGAGCCAGCTGGTGACAGCAGGCGTGAGCGCCACGCAGGAGAAAGCTGCAGCCGTGGGAGAAGCAGCTCAGCAGAGATGTTGCCAGGGCTCAGGGCGGACACCGGGTTGGCACTGACGGAGTTGCTTTGTGTTTTATTGCTGGGTCTGAAAATCTGCTTCAGGGCTGTGGAGCCAAATTGTGGGGCCAGGATGGACGTGCCTAGCAGGTGATGTGGGAGTCCACTCTGCCTGACAGCAGTGGTGCCAAAGCACATCTCTGTAAGCCAAGCCCTCAAAGAGGCACCAGATGTCCCCCTGCTCAGGCGTCTTCAAGAGGCTTGCTTTCCTCGCATCTTCCCTCCATGGCTTTGTGGTTCCCATTCAAGTTTACTTGTGCTTGTTCCCCACATCACTGCCCAACAGACAAGAGGGCCCTCCAGGGCCTCCCCAGCTCTGGGTCAGAGGTGAGAGGAGCAAGAAGGAGTGTTTCCTTGCTGCATCGCCTCTGCTGCAAGTTCAAAGGGCAGGGATGGTGCCCTAGTCCAGCCGGGCACCATGGGTGGTCCCAACTGCAGCTCATCTCAGGCTCTTCCACGCTGCTCCTCTGCCTGCTTTGTCTCTTGCATCTCATCGGGAGCCTGAGCTCCGTGCAGTACCGTGCAAAGCCAGAGGCCTGCAGGCAGCACTGCGGCTCGCTTAGGAAGAGAGGGAAAGGAGAACTCACAGGCTCCCTGCCAGCAGTTCTGAACAATGTCATAAAGCACATGGGCTGCAAGCGGCTCAGATAAATTAGAAACTGTGCTCTTCCTCCATCAGGACAGCAGCCTGCCACGTCCTCCACTGCTAGGCTGTGATGTTGGGCCGTGCGATCCCCCTTAAGGAATAGGGTGCTGTGGCCAGGATGCAGATGGCTATGAACTGAGGACACAGTCTGGGACTTTCCCTCAAGGCCCCCATGGTCTCACTGCCATGGCAGCTTGATTTTGCTGAGGACAGTGGGGGCGTGTTGTCATGAAGGTGACCAACTCGTCCTTGTTTGCCTGGGACTTCCTCAGTTTTACCCTGGGAAATCGCCCAGCCCCGGGCAAACTTGGGGCGGGGGTCACCTTAGTTGTCTTCCAATCCTTACTGGCTAATCCTCACCATAGCTTTATTCAGTCACTTAATAATCACTCAGCAAACATTCAGTGACCAGCTACTGTGTTCTCAGCACTGTTCCAGGTGCTGAAGACTCAGGAGCAAGCAAGACAGACAAAGCTCCAGCTCACACAGGAGACAAACAAGAGGCAACTGATTTAGGCCTAAGGAGCAGGCTACGCGGTAAGAAGAGCTGGGGACAAAAGTGAAAGTGCTCAGGGAAAGGGTGAGCTCGGGTGGGGCAGCGAAGGCATCACCAATATGCTTGCACTTTAACAAAATCAAGAAGCCAGGGAGGGTGGAGCCTGGTGGGCACACAGGGGAAAGCACAGCGCGCAGGGGGAAGGCCAGGAAGCAGAGCGTGCTTGGGTCTGTGAGGAAGCAGGGAGATGGATGTGTCTGCTGCAGAGCGAGGGTGGAAGGGGTGGACACAGGACAGGAGGGGTAGAGAAGTAGCAGGGGGAGAGGGACAAGGGGCAGGACATGAGTCAGGTTGATTAACTTAATCACCTTTTCTCAGCAGCAGGGTCGTAAAACATGGTTATTCTCAGAGCTGGTCACTGGCTTTTCTTAAGTAGAGCTATGTCTTTGTTTAGAAAAATGTCTTAAGAAGCCACACGGTTAGGTGAGATCCTGATATTAGAACAGGGATCCAGAAGTGAACAAGGTCATTAAGTTCCTAAGCATTAGAAATGAACAGAAATGTGGAAGGGAGAGAGACAGAAGAGACAAGATACAGCTGAGGAAAGGTGGGCCTGGGAGAGCCTCCCCATGGCAGGGTGGGCCATCTGAAGTACTTTAGGAATAACAGGGTCTAATATTTGGTTGGCAGTCGTTGGTGGTGACAAGCTGTAAAACCTTCCTCTAACTTTCTAAGTGTAGTAAACTAAAGATGGCCTCAAATTCATTTAAAATTCATTCAGAGATGGGATCCCCATGAGTTGCTAGCTCTGTGACTACTTGATTAACAGCAGAAAGATCAAGTAATGTTCTGCTGGTTTCTGGGTCTGGTCCCAGCCTTGAGACACTTGTACTCTAATTTTGTCTCTTGGAATCCTCATTCTTAGAACCCAGCTGCCACGCTGTGAGGAAGCCCAAGCAGCCCCATGGAGAGACCTGCCTAGATAGGAATCAGGTCTAAGAGTCCTGTCTGACCACCCAATGAACAGTCAGCACCAATTTTCTAGCCAGATGAGCGATCCATCTTGGAAGATTCATACTGTTGATGTTTTAAGCCATAAAGTTTTGAGTGGTTTGTCTTCAGCAATAGAGAACCAGAATGCTGAGCTGTCATGACAGCTTTGAGTGAGTAGTGTTATGGTAATGGAGGAAAGAGACTGATCCACCCCTGGCTCAAAGTGGTACAAAGCATGGGCTGCCCATGCTGTGACTCAAAAACTGGGTAGAAGCTGGAGGTTGGAGTCAAAGTTGGACACGAGAACTGGCAGCCCCCGGGGAAGTGACATAGATATTGGGGAAAGCATGGGATTTCTTGTCTTATCTTGAGTCAGTTTTATCAAGCACTAAAGGGGCAGTGTGAGCACATCCCACATTTAGGTTTCCCACCCTCTGCTGGGCAGAACACATCACACCAGCCCACCCAGGATGGACTGTCCTCAACCAGGTGTCCACACCTGATCTCACAGGTGACCCACCCATATACACACATAGCCAGTGCTGCTTCCAGAGGGGGTGATCCAGGTAAGGCTCTTTCAGCTAGAAGACAGGGGATATGATAGACATTATGACCGCCCCATTTGGTACAAAAGCACCTGGACAAAGTGTAGTCAAGAGTTGAGCTGAAGTTTCCCTTTTTATTTTGCAACATTGAGTTGAAGATTTACCAAAAAGAAGGAACTTACCAAGGTTAAAATGAACATATTCATTTCGTATTCTGAGCCCTTTCATATAATCCCTAATCCTCACAACAATCTTATAATGTAACAACCTGATGTTAGAAATTAATTTATAAAAATGTATAAACTATATAAACTGAGGCTCAAAGACAACAACACTAAGTGGCTCAAGTCAAGCAGCTGGTAGTGGGAAGACCCAGGATTTGAACCCGGCTGGTCTGACTTCTGAGTTCTTTTGAAAGCACCACAGAGATGCAGCATAACTGTGGTTTTCTTTTTTTGTAAACTAACCTTCAACTGATTTGTGTCCATTTAAGTAACAACTATGGAAATAATTACATAAACTTTGCAACATACATAAACATGCCAGGCTCTGCAGAGAAACAAACATCTAGCCTTAAAGTAAGCCCGTTCATTAGGCAAGTGGTCTGAAGAGAGGGAAAAGACATCTGTAGTCAACACCCCGTCGCCTCAAGTCTCAGTGTTAAACCAGACAGGCTCTAAAGCCATAAAGCAGTTAACCAAGACAGACCACGTATCTAAACACGAAGGCATCATACCATCAGAGAGCAGTACCGGCAGAGACAGATATCTGTCTATTCCTGATGCTTGTGACAGTATTTGTTAAGTGTGTTTTTTTCATTGAAGGACCTTTTTTCATAGATAACCCAATACAAATTATTTGAAAGAAAATGTATTTTGTTATTACTTGGAATAAAAAAGGCAATAAAGTTGGAATGAAATGCAGATAAAAAATGATATCATAGAATAAAGGATATGGAATTCGGCAATTTAAGAAGAGCCATTTAAACGAAGGTGATTTGTGAATAGGCTGAAAAAGATGGCTCAGCTTTAACCACCTACTGTGGGCTGGGAAATTTCTGAATCATCCTTCATTTTAACTGATGATATCAGTGCAACTTATAAAAGAAAATATTCATTTGGTGGGAAGGTCCCCACAGAGGGCATTGATGGGAGGAAACGAAAGTGTATAAATTAAGTTGAGGCTGATGTCCCTTCCCCCCTGCCACCTACATTACCTGGGAAGGAGAGATGGTCTCTCCCTGAACATCCTTTGTGCCTGGGCAGTAAGGGCATGTGTCAGAATTCTGGCCAATGAGATGTTAATCAAAGTCTTCTAGGTGTTAGGACTTCTGAGACAGAAACAGCTAGCACAGACCTTCCCTTCTTCTTACTGCCTTGAATGTCAATATGATGACTGGAGCTGTGGCAGCCATATTATTACCATGAAGAGGAGAGTGACAGAAATGTTAGCTCCAACACTGTTGAGCTACTGAACCAATGCTGAGAGCTGCCTATCTCAGACTTCTCATCTTTTAAGAAAAATAAACCCTTAGTTATTTAAGCCCCAGTGAGCATGGCTTCTATTTCTTTTAGCCAAACTTCTTCTTAACTGGCATATTCCTCTTATTATGTGAAGGGGACACAATGGATATTTGTTCTTCTTAAAACTGATAACTCCAGAAATAAATGTTTTGGTGTTTTTTAATACCGAATACTTAAAGGTAACTATTAATGGCAATAAAAAGCAGGACACAAACTTCAAGATTCCTAGAAAAAATGATCAAAGACAATATAATCCATATAGCAAAGAAAATAACAGGAAGCATAAATACAGAAAACGGGATGAAGAAAAGAAGGTAAAGCATATCATATCTATTATGACAAAAAAGTAAATGGGTTAAACTTTCTATTAAATGATAAAATACCTCATATTGGTAAACACATGTCTAAACATGTTTACAAAAGACACAGCAGCAAAGTGATGAAAAAAAGTTAAATGCAGGAGAACTTACAGAAGTACTTATATATTTAGAATAAGGTATTTTGTGAGGTTAACTGAGAAAATCTTATCATTACCTCCTACATGGATGTAGGCATGGAAAGGCATCTGATGAAATTCAATGTTCATTTTCTGACAAAATTTCTTAGTAAAATCAAATCAGAAGGAAATTTGCTGTCATGGTAAAGAATAACTATCTTCATGTGATATCACACTGAACAGTAAAATACTAAAGTATTTCATTAATGTCTATAAAAAGGCAAGAATTCCCACCTTCTTTGCACTTATTGTTCTATGAAAAGTAATTAAACATTCTAAAATGATCTGTTGGAAAGTTGAAGACAAAGATTATTATTTTCATATTTTAAAAAACCCATAAAGTCTACCTGGAAAACAAAAGAGAATCATCTAAAAAGTTACTGAGGTACTGAAGAGAGATTACTAAGTGACCTATTAATAAATAAATCCACATAATAACCAGTGAGAAAAATATAATAAAAATTCCATGTGTAAGAGCCACAAAAAATATATCTCAGGATAATCTCAACAAGAAATGTGCAGGACTTCATAAAAAATATTTTAAAACTTTACTGAGAAACACAAAACATGAAGAAATAGAAAGATGCATCATATTCTTGAATGAAAAGGTAAGATGCAGCAAAAATATCACAACTTTTAAAATTAAACTATAAATTTAATGAAATTCCAATTGAAATCCCAACATGCTGATTTCTGAAGCTTGACAACATGTTTCTAAAGTTTATCAAGAAGAATCAATGCACAAGATCAGCCTCAAAGTTATGAGATAGAGGGGAGAGGGGAGAGGGAGAGACATGGAGGAAGGGAAAGAAGGAGGGAGGGAGAGAACCTGGGATGAAGCAGCTAAAACGTTCAATGTGGTTCTACTGAAGGGCTGAGCTAACCAGAATGACTACCAGGACACCGCTTGTTTAATCACCACATGGTTGAATGTACGGTCAGCTCCGCGTCCATGTATCTATGTGTATATTTAAGTATATTTCTTCATTTCCTCCCTGCTATACACATGAGTCCGTTGTGTGTAACAGACATAGAGATGGAGGCAGACACTTTCTCTCCTCCCACTCCCGGGAGCACAGAGGCAGCAGGATGTGACCCTAGCCTCAGAATCTTGGAAGGTGCAGGGCAGGTAGGAGCTTCCCTCCCCCAGGGACACTGGGCTTGTGATGGAATTCAATTTTTCTCTTCTTCTGGGAATCGGACCTTACCAGGGTCCCCAGGGCAGTGAGTCAGAGAGGAACCAGTGAGTCACCATGTTTGGGTTGAAGCCTCAGGTGAGGGATTCTTTCTCCTTCTCAGTTAGCTGTGCCCTGCTCTTGCAGCTTAAAGATGGAGGCTAACACAGCAGGCAGACAATGTGTGTATCTGAGGCAATTCATTTCACCGTGGCTGCCGGCTTGTCAGATTTATCTGTAGCAGTAACTCATACCAGACAACATGCACCATAGCCATTGCCTCCCCGCAGTTCAGAGACACTGAGATGAATCTTCAGAGCAGCAACAACTCGGCTCCAGATGCCGAGTACTCTCGCCAACGTGGACAATTTGTCCCTTTTCAGGGCTCTACCGGAGCCGAAGTCCTCCACGTTCAAACTATACCCATGGTGGAGGAATGGGCTCCTGGTTCTTGAACTTGAGTTTTAATTCAAGACAAGTCAATGGTATTTGGGTGAAATATTTTTTAAAGAGTCACAAATCATCTGTGCCCCTGCCCAAACGTACATATTATCTCGCCCCAATATGTAGACACAAGACTGTCACTCATGTGAATCTCCTCTGCTCTCCTCCTTTGAATTCTCGAAATCCCCATGCTTTATTGCACTTTGCTGTTTTGCAACATCTATTAACTTACTACTATGGTCCGGGCACTGTACAATGAGGGGCCAACAAAGTTAAGAAAACTAAGACATGATCTCTGCTCATAAGCATCCCACAGTCAACCTGGAAAAACAAATACATAAGCAAATAACCAGAGCTCTGTGAGTGCAGTGAAAGATGTGGGGGAGGGAATGTGGGGATTTGGAAGGTGATGCTCAACCTTGCCCCCAGGGAGGAGAGGAAACATGCACATGCGCTAGAGACAGTGTCTTCTGAGCTGTCAATAAGAGTCTTCAAAGGAAGCAGGTGCATTTCCCTTGAAAGGCGCAGCATGTGCAAAATGCAGGAGTGAGAGGAGCACAAACTTGGGATCTGCTGGACCCTGGCCACCTGGGTGGTTTTACATCGATTTCTCGCATCCGTTGACCATTAAAGTCCAACTTAGTGCAGGCTGTAGCTTTTAACCAAGGATTCCTGGAGCCCAGGGGTCCTGAAACCCCTGAAATTGGGTATACAATCAGGTGTTTTCCTAGTTCACAGCTTTTATCAGATTCTTGGGGGCCATCCCTCCCAGGGCTGGGATGGTTCCTGGAGTCATATAGGTGTGGTTAATTCTTGCTCTGCTGGGTTGTACTTTATGGAAACCCTTGAAAAAAAGAAAGCCATAGTATTTCCCCAAGGTTTGCTTACAATCTGGTGAAGTTGGTACCTTTTGGGAGGTAATAAAAGTCGTCTCCTCTCACCAATTCCCCCACACTGTTCCACATCAAGTTTAAGTCCTAGGTCCTAAAAGGAAGCTCACCAAGATGAGGTCCTATCCATGGCTCCTCAGATGCTGGGCCCAGGGGAAGAGCCTGGCACAGGTGTGCAAAAGCAGCATCCAGGTAGGAGAACTCATTCACACTCTGAAATGGCCAGTGTCCCTGAGGTGCTCCCAGACTTAGAGCCTCACCTGCAGACACAGCACCTCCTTGCACCTGGCATAGGGTATTGTAAGCAGTGGCAGAGAAACTACATATGTGAAGGCTCTGGGAAAAGAATCAAGGGCTGCTCAGATATCCTGCTATCAAGTAGCTACGGTAGCAGAGGTGAGAGACTCCCCTCCAGGGATACCCATGTGGTGACTCTGGTGTCACAGAGCAGGGTGCTGGATATTTTTCTCAATTAATACAATTAGTCTTCATAACCCCAACTGTAGATATTTGGATAATTTTTTACCTGTCATATTGGCAAGAATAACTTTTAAGAGTTAGTGATTATTTGATATTTTGCAGAACTTACTGAGTCACTGCTACGTGCCAAGAAATTCACACGGATGAAAAAGAATATACAGACCTGAGCCAGTCCAACTGAGTCCCTGCCCTCAAGGGGCTTTCAGTCTAGAGCAGGGTTTCTCAATTCTGTACAACTGACATGACAGGCCAGGTCATCCTTGGCTGGAGAGTGTCTCGTGCACTGCAGACATTCAGCAGCATCCCTAGATTCCACCCATATGACCCTAGTAGAACCGTCTTGCCAGCTGGGACCACCAAAAATGTCTCCAGACATTGCAAAATGTCTCCTGGGCACCAAAACTGCCCCCAGTTGAGAACCACTGGACCATGGCTAACAAGAAAACTGAAAAATTGCATTTATGAACCATTTGTGGTAGTATTTTAATTGGAGGATAATGTGACAATGTGAAATAAAGTGTTAAACTTCTTCAGACATTTTGCTCCACAATTTCACTTCCACTAGCCCAGGGTAACAGCAAGAGAGCTTTGCACCATTTGGCCCTCAAGAAACCAAGCCTTGCTAGAAATTCTAACCCAAGTCTACACCCTCCAGGATATAGAGTTCAAGTTTACAGTTCATTTGATGCAGGATCCCAAACCAATATAAATATAACTTTTGAACCCCAGCTGGGGAAGCAGATCTGTAGCGATACTTTGGTAACCAAAGTCACACAAAACTGGCATGGTAGATGGCCATATCAACCAAAGATAAAATTAAAGTTATAAACCACATGAGGGAAAGTTGGATCATAACAGAGAGTCATAAATATACAACAACAAAAAATTTTTTTATCTTTCCCAGAACTTGGAAAAATCAAAGAATCTGAAAGGGATAAAAGATAAGCCATTATGAAAGCACAAAATACTATGAAAGAAAGGAATGGTGAGCTTAATAAAAAGAACCAAACACAACTGTTAGGAATGAAAAGCACAGTCACTAATACCTAAAAGTCAAAAGAGAGATGAGTGCTTCCCTGGTGGCGCAGTGGTTGAGAGTCCGCCTGCCGATGCAGGGGACATGGGTTCGTGCCCCAGTCCGGGAAGATCCCACATGCCATGGAGCAACTAGGCCTGTGAGCCATGGCCGCTGAGCCTGCGCATCCAGAGCCTGTGCTCCACAATGGGAGAGGCCACAACAGTGAGAGGCCCACGTACCACAGAAAATAAATAAATAAATAAATAAAAGAGAGATGAAACAAGATTAGACGTAGCTGGAGAACAGAGCCAAATAAATCACTAACAGCGCATTCAGAAAATACAAATTATGACAAGGGATTAAGAGGAATGGATAATAGAATCGGAAGACCCAATGCATATTTAAAGCAAGTTATAGGAGAAGATAGTAGAGATGGAAGAGAGGCAATCTTCAAAAAAAGTCATTTTGAATTTTCCAAAATTGAGGATGAACAGAAAATTCTACATTGAAAACATGTGAGATACACCCATTCCTAGATATATCACAGTGAAATGAAGATTATCCAAGACAAAGAGAAAAACCTTAAAAGCAGCCAGAGGGGCAAGTGATTTTCCACAGTAATAAAGATGACGTGGGAATGGAATGATACCTTTATGGAACAATAAGGAAAAAAATCTAAAATTCTGTATTAGGACAAACTATTGTTCAAGAGTAAAGGTAAAATCAGGACATTTCAGACAAATAAAGATTGAAAAAGTTTACTATTCACAGACTCAGCATGAAAGAACTATTAAAAGAAGTTGCTGGCTAATAAGAAATGAGTAGCAAAGAGTGAGAATCAAGAGAGTGGTGATCAAAATACTGGAAAATATATGAAGAACTAAATAGTCATTGACTATAAAAATAATAAGCATGGTTACTAATTTAGGGAGGTTAAAAGATAAGGTAAAAGTAAAATACTTGGAAAACAGAATGAGCAATCAAACAGAAAGGTTTAAATGTCTTTATGTTGTTTGGGGGAGGGGGAGGGAGAAATATTCATTAACTTCAGAGTTCATTAAAACAAGTGTGCCTGTTAAAAATTTAAGGTTGGCCATTAAAAGAACTGCAATTCAATGTGGCGCTCCCATACCAGTACAGGGAAGTGAAAATGCAATTCAATTATTCAGTCTGTACTACAAGACTGAAAAGAGAAAAAATTTTCAAAGAAAAAGATAATAAATAGAGAATATAAAATAACATTGTAGAACTAAACCTAAATTCATAAGCTATCACAATAAATGTAAATGGATAAAATACTAAGCTAAAAGACAGAGATTTTGAAATAGGATTTATCCACCTCCATGGACACTTAAACGAGCTATACTAATATCAAAAAAGATGAAAGTGAAAAGATGGAAAGAAGAAAGATGCCAGAAATTTGGCTGAGTTTGAAAAAGACCCAGTGATCAAATTAGGGCAAGGCCAAAAAAACACAGCTGACAACTGCCTAGCTGGCAAAGGCGTGCTTGACCTGGCCTATAAGGAAGTCCCCTACAAGCTCCAAAATCTGGAGAACATCTCTGAGAAGCCAAAGTTTTGAAATTCCTTGGCTAAGGTGAACTTCAGGAACTGTTTCAAAGAAACAATCAACCTGGTTTCACAACACAGCCCAGGTACCTACACCAGAAACACTGGTAAGATGCATAGGAAAGTTGAGCAAACTGAATATTTTTTAGATCACAAATGTATTAAACAAACACAAACACCAGGAAAATGTCCTAATGGGATTGTGGTATGTCTGGGAGAGAAAGTACTGTGGCCATCTGTTCTTCATAGAACGTGATAAGCTGCCCCTATAATCCACATAGATGAATAAATGCAAAGAACGACCAGGACAATTTTGGAGATAAATGTGGAGCAGGTAGTGACCTCTTTGTTATCATCAATTAAGGTTACACTAGATAAATACACACTATTGGCCTAGGGATAGCAAAATAGAACCTTGGGATAGGACAGCGTAGAAATGACTACCTGGGAACCTGCTATGTAACAGGAGCAGCATTAAAAACTAGTGGTGAAAAGATGGACCACTGAATAACTGACGTTGGGACAACAGCTAGGAAATAATCTAATTGGATCCACACTGAGCACACAAATAAATTCCAGATGGATTTAAGGCATAAATGCTAAAAGGAAAACTAAAACTTCTAGGACAATGATAGTAATCTAACATTTCCAGAGTGATTTTCAGGTGCCAGGTGCTCTTTTAAGGACATTACATGAGTAAATTCCAATAAATTTGCAAAATGATTCAATGAAGCATATACTATGATTATCCCCATCTTATAAATGAGAGACCTTGGTCCAGAGAGAACCCTTTCCCAAGTTGCAGAGTTACTAAGCATCACAGCTTACCAGCATATTAGTCTGCTATAAAACAGAGGAGTATCTCTACAGAACAGGAGTAGTAAGTACGTCTTAAGAAACCCAAAGCACAAACCATAAAGGAAAAGATTGATAAGTTTAACTATATTAAACCTCAAAATCTTTGACAAAAGACACCATAAGCCACAGTAAAGCAAGTCCTGTCTAAAATAAAGTCTTGCAATGCATATTGCTGACAAAGAAATAGTATCTAGACTATACCGAGAACTCCTAAAAATTAGTAAGAAAAATGCACTGAACCCAATGGAAAAATTGGCAAGTCACAAAAGGGGAGATGGGAAAAACAGATGGAAAATATGTTTAACTTCCCAAGCAATATGGGAAATGCAAATGAAAACAAAAGATAGAATTTCTACACATTCAGATCGGCAAAATTTGTACTTTGACAGTAACTTGCCAGAAAATTTTGAGGAAATGGCAGTCTTATGCCATGCCGAGGGTGGGGAGAGGAGGGGAACTGGAACAGCCCCTCTGCAGGGAGAGAAGGACCCCAACAGCTGCATATCTTGGGGAGCTACTGGGACTCTGCCTGCTTCCTGTCACCATCTCCGTGCAGACAGTTTCTGCACACTCTACCATCAAAAAGCCATCCTTCTTTTCCCATGACTGCAGACATCATTCACACCATGGGCGCCTCACGGAAACTCCCATAGAGAATATAATAAGCCATTGAACACGGCTTTGAGGAGCAATGTTTAACCACAGGGGAAAACATGCACAGTGTATTGTTAAAGGAAGAGAGTTCAAAGCATTATGTACAATTAGATCCAAACTTTAAGTAAAGAAAGGTATCAGCAAAGAGGAAATGTGCATGAGCTATACACTAAACATTCACCACATTTGCTGCTAACTTGTTTTACATGCACTCCTTTCTTTTCCTAGTTATATGTCTTGTTTCAAAAATTTGAATCTTCACGATGAACAATATAATACTTGTGATTAAAAACGGTTCTTAAATCCATGTTTCAAATAAGTAATCTACTGTTATATGTAGTTAAAACATTAAAATATATAAAAATAACAAATATACAAATGTATAATAAATATATGCATAGTACTGAATACATATGTACAATGTTCTCCCTATTCTAGGGTCTGTGCTAAATGCTCTACCTGCACGACCTCAAGGCCCACTGCCCAGGTGGGAGACCAAGGCTGAGCAATAGCAAACAACTTGCCAGAAGTAGGGGCAGTGTCTGACTGACTTCCACACCCTTGCCCTTCACCACCATTCCAACCACCCAACTGAAAAACTCCCAAACCTAAGTGTCCAGGCGATAAAGAAACAGAACTGGTCTCCTGGCTGCCCACTCCACATCGCACCTCTGTACACAGGTGTCACCTCGTGTGCCCCAAGGATGAAACCTCAGGTGTGGAATGGACAGCAAACATGACTCATCTCATTGTGGAAGAGTCCCCAGTTCCTCCTGGTTTCACCAGAGAGAACATCTCAAGGGAAGAACTCTCCCTAGACTATCAGCAGAAGAGGCCACATCATGGTAATAAGGCACTGACACTGTGGTGTTAATTGAACATTTACTGTGTGTCTGTTAAAGACACTCTACATGCATCACCTCCCAAGACACAGATGGTCTGAGTTCCAGTGCTGGCCGGGCCTCTGTCTCAGTCTCCTGAGGCTGCTGTAACATAGGACCACAGACTGGGTGGCTCAAAACAATAGGACTTCGTTCTCTCACAGTACTGGAGGCCAGACGTCTGAAATCAACGTGTGGGGAGGCATGGTTCCTTCTCAGAACTCCAAGGGAGAATCTTTTCCTGCTGCTCGCCCAGCTTCCAGTGGCTCCAGGCATCCTTGGCTTGTAGCAGCATTGCTCCTGTCCCTGCCTCCATTTGCACATGGCCTTGTCCTCTGTGCGTCTCTGCCTTCTCTTCTATTATCAGGACAGACATCACTGGATTCAGAGCCCACCTGGATAGCCCAGGATGATCTCATTTAGAGATTCTTAACTTAATGACATCTGCAAAAACTTTCCCCAAACTAAGTCACATTCACGGGTTCCTGGTGGACATATTTTCTGGAGAGACTGCCACTTGACTCACTACAGCCTCCTACTAGTACTTAGTGACAACAAGCAAGTTACTCAACCCCCCTCAGCACTGATTCTTATCTGGAAAATGAGAATAACACTTCCTGGGTTGTTCTGAGAATTCGTTCAGATTATATCTATATGGTGTTTAACACAGTTCCTGGCACAGAGTAAGTGTGAAATAAATGGTATTAGAGTCGTTATCATCATCATGTTCTTCATCATGAATTCAGCAATGCTGGCATCTCCCAATCAGTAGAGACAAGCCCTGGAGTTCAGAGAAGTTGAGTAATTTGCCCAAGGTTTGATGAAGTGATGAAGTGAGAGAGTAGCACGTACTTATATATACTACCAAATGTCAAATAGATAGCTTGTGGGAAGCAGCCGCATAGAACCAAGGTTTGTTTTACACAATTTGGAGTCAGTCGCCAATTTCTCCGGGTCTGCCGCTGTCCAAGGTCCTTCTCCTGGGCCAAGCTGCCTCCACACCCACTTCCCCAGCCAGCTGCTCTAGTTCACCAGCTGGTGAGGCAGCAAGGAGGTGCTGGGAGCCCCAGTTTACAAAGTAGGCATGGCAGCTTTGAGTGGATAAATCCCCGAGTGCAGCCTAGGGCCTCCTCAACCTTACTTCTGGGGCTCCTTCCTGCCAGGGGTGGAGCCGCAGAGCTTTGTGGATTCACATGGGCCCACCCATAGTAGGTGACACGCCCAGGGCGCCCAAGAGAACAGATGCAGGCAGCACCCAGCCTCCTTCACCCCCCAGAGGCCGCCCCAGGCTGGCTGGAAGGCGGGGCTTAGAGGCCAACCGCCCTTTTCTCTTCACCCTACCTGTGTCCTGTTTGTTCACTGGGAGGTCACTGGCCTGAGGGCAGCCTAGAGCTAGCTCTCACAGTCCGTCCTCAGCTGGGACCTCTCTTTCCCGCGTGGTCACCTGTGCTCACGGCTCCCAGTCTGCTGGACTGTGAGAACACGGAGCTTCTGGGCCCCTCCTGTAAACCCCAGCTGCAAAGCGCAGCTGGTCCAGACAGAGCTCAGGCCCACTGACCAGGGACACCACCCAATCACGCTCATTACCTCACCAGTGCCTCCTACAAACATGCCCATGCATCCCACCTTCACACACTCTCTGGCCCAGTCCCTTTACACACTCGGGATCCACTTGAGTGCACTAGCGTTCCCGGCAGACCCCACATCAGACCCCTCGGCTTAGGGCCACCCCAGCCTGCCTCCTCACCAGCCAGCCTCGTGAGCGACAATCAGGAGGACGTTTGGAGATTTAGGGCCATGGAGCACATTTTATCCCTTCCTCTAGTTCTTTCTCCTCTTCTGTATTTGAGAAGAAAACACAGGAAACTGAAAGATAATACAACATCTGACAACAAATGGCCAGGGTGCCATTTAGCTTACTTTGATGACAGAAAAACGGAGAGGACAAAGGTGAAAGTGTAACGATTGCGTGTGGACTATGGACCTGCAGTTGATCTGTGTTTCCCTCAGCTCAGCATCCAGCCCTCTCTGCCGCGTGGTTGGGTCAGTGGCCGTCCCCTGTGGATCACGTGCTGCAGACCCACAGGTGCGGGGCTGAGAGGCTGTGCCTCTGAGCCCCGGGCAGGGTGCAGCCTGCACTCCCAGGCAAGTTACCTAACTAAGCTTCCTCATCCACACTCATGCTGCACAGCAAAGATGACTTTACGTAGTGCTTTGCGCAGTGTTTGCTGCAAAAGAGATGCTCTGTAATTCTTTGCTGCTGTCATTAGCAGAAGCAGCATTTTCTAAGATCTGGGCGCAGCCCATGGCGATGGGATTCCATGGGGTCATTTCCCATTCGGCGCAAACATCCCATTGCAGACAGACGTTCCCTAGCACTCAGTTCAATTCAGCAATTCAGCCACTATGTGCCCAGCACTGTGCTAGCGAGTGTCAGAACAAAAGGGCCCCGACCTCAGGGAGGAGAGAGATGAACAGACAGGCAGCAGCAGCGTGGTGGACAGAGAGATGCAGGCTCAAAGCCCAGGGGCGCCTCTCACCAGCACGGCTGCCTCCGCCAAGCTCCTAAAACCTCTCTAGACCTCAGTTTCCTCATCTATAAATGGACAGTGATGACAAATTTTATCTTGTTAGGGAGGTTTGCAGAGTCTGATGAAGCAGCACTTTCAAAGCTCTTTACACAGTGTCTGGCAAAGAGTAAGCATGTAATACCTGCTGGTGATTATCATCATAGGAAGAGCACAGGGAGAGCAGGAGAGGCAGGGTAGTGTGGAGGGGGCATCAGGGTTGGCTCCTGATAAGGCGAGGTTTGCAGAAAAGGCAGGAGCGAGGAGTGGGCATTCCGGCGGGGGGTGGGGGGACAGACCTCCTGGGAAGGTAGAACGCACGGCCTGTCTAGGCATTGCTGGTACCCCCATGACCAATGTTGAGGTACCATAACACACTGGAGAACATAATGTAGGGGAACAGGGAGATGCTTCTGGGGGCAGAGCGGGTCTCAAACCCAAGCTGCCACTTTCCTTCAAGTGTCAGGGAAAGGAACTCTGGTTACAAAAGGATCTCTTCACGCTCTCTGTGATTCTCCAGCATGAGGCTCTTTGTCGGAAATGTCTACTCCTGTCATGAAGTCTGTTTCTCCAGAAGAAAACTGTACTAAGGCTGTTGGGACTGGTGCTTTATCATCTGTAACAACAATGCAAATTTGAGTACTGCTGTAGTATTTACAAAAACTGCACATGACCCTGAAAACAGTTCTGCATTGAATTCTGGCCTTACTGAGTGGAAATCAGGCTGAGAGAGAGTGACCATCAGGGTCTTGCATCTAGTAAGTGACGGGGGGCATGGGCTGTGGCATCTCCCGGACCCTGTGATTCTGATCCAACAGCAGCAGTGGCTCAGAACACTGGTTGGCAGGCCCAACACCCTTAGATTCCAATACCAGTTCTATCAGTGGCAAATGTGGCAGTCTGATAAATCTCGTAATTTCTATGAACCTCTGTTTTCTGGTCTCCAAATGTGGATGAAAAGAAGAGTAACTACCTCATGCGGTTGTTTCAAATATTATATATGGGACTGTTAGCATATTGCTAGCATAGTGGGTAACCAACAAGGAGTGGCTACGAAATAATAAAGATGATGATGATGGTGCTTGTTATGATGATTATGTTTCTACTTCTAAAATAGATCTTAAATCCATGTACTTTCTTTCCCCTGCCGTCACCCTAGTCCAGGCCCCTGTCACCACCAGCTTCTTAGACAATCTCCCAATGGTCCCCTCACTCCCACTCTGCTCCCTTTAATATGGTCTAGATACAGCAGCAAGAGGAATGAGCCTATAACACAAATTAGATCCTCCCTCCCTTGCTTAAAGCCCTGTGATGTTTCCCCGTTGTCCATCTAAACTTCTCCCTGAGCTTCACAGCCCTGCCTGATCTAACCCTGCCCACACGCCTCCCCAGCCACCAAGCTTCAGTCACAGTCACCTCTTTCACTCTCAGGAAAATGACAGGCCCCCACTCGCCTCTGCACAGGTCGCTCCCTCTACTTGGCATGTGCTCACGCTTTTGGCTTTCTCAGAGAAGCATCTCCATAACAACCACTTCCAAAGCATCCTGCCTCGGACGCCCTTTCTATTTCCCTCATCACCCCGAACGATGAAATTACTGTTTATTTGGTCACTCATGTTCATACTGCCCTCTTCTTGCCTCAGACTGGAAGCTCCATGAGGGAGAGAACTGTGTTTGTGTTCCTCACTGCGGGATTTGCAGCTTCTACCACCACAGTCACCATTGTTATAAAGAAGGATGGGAGGGAGGAACAGAGGCAGGACCATGTAGTGTCTGGGAGGCCGCAGGTGCAGGTAGGAGGGAGATGTGGGCACAGCTTGACAGTGCAGGGGGAATTGTTCTTGACTACAGTAACTGAACCCAACTTTTATCTCAATTCCCCATGCTTCCTAGAGGAGACCACTTATTCTATCACCTACGCATCTATCCAGCTTAATCTAGCAAGCTTTCAGTGGAAAGTGAGTATTTTTTAATCCTACTCACTCTCCAGCTCACGTGCTAGTCCTGTTTGGGCGACAGTCTGGCACCGCTTCACCCTTCCCCGCCCCGCCTTCTTTCCCCTGGGTTGGGACGAGGGGTGAGGGGTGAGGTCTTGGTCCACTGGCCACCTGCCCCTCCAGTCCCTGGCAGCCACCGCAGGCTCTAGACCTCATCTCTCTGGTGGCCGCGAGTTCCCCAACCTGGCATTCGCTCCAGACAATGTGGCCCCCACCACAGTCCCTGCCGTGGCCTCCCTCCCCTCCCCGTGACAGCCCCAAAGAGGTTCTGGTCCACCCTCTCTGCCTTTTTATTGCCCACCCCACCTGCAAGACTTGGAGAAACTCCAGAATGCTCCTCAAGCCCTGCACTAGCTCTGGGGACCTGGGAGCCCCGCCTGTGGGACCACGCCAGCCCCCGAGGCCCTTGCGTTCCACCCCAGAAGCAGGAAAGCAGCCCCTCTCCTTCCAGAACCCCCTTCCACCTTCTCGGGCAAGTGCGCAGCTGCAGCGTCCTCCGCTCCGCCCTCCCCGCTTCTTCCCCGCTCTCCCAGGCAGGGGCAATGCTTTCTGTAAGTGCACCTTCCTGCTCAGGACCCCCACCTGGAGCCTTTTGCAAAGCACAAATCCTTCATTTGGGTTTTCCTCACTCTTAACATAAAACCTAGTTTTTACAAATTAAGAGTGCTGCTCTACCCTACTGCCGTTCCTCTCACGGGCATATGAAAGGCCCGGTTGCTCCAGAGCCTCACCCACATGTGGCATTGTTTTGCCCTTCTTTGTAGCTGTTCTGGTGGGCCCATGGTGGAATGGTGGTGTGGGTTTTGTGTGCAATTTGTAGACGACGAATGTGGTCTATGTTTATTTGACAATGGATATCCTCTTTTATGACATGACTGTTCAAGACTTTCACCCATTTTTCAATGAGGTTGTCAGTCTTTCTCTCATTAATTTGTAGGAATATCTGCCTAGCTAACATCTCCTTAAACTGAACATGCTGGTGCCCTATGACCCGTTACATTCACTCTTGGATATACACCCAACAGAATGCATATTCACCAAAAGACATGTACAAAATGTTCACAGTAGTGCACCTTATTATCCCCAACCTGGAGACTCCCCAGAGGGCACGGCCAACAGCATGGATCAATGAATCAGCGCATATAATCCACATAACGGAGCGCTAATCAATGAGGAGAACGAGGAGCTCCGGGCGCACGCAATAACGTGAATGAATTTCACAAATACAATGTTGAGTGAAAGGAGCCAGGCACAGAAACAAGGCACACCACATGACTCCATGATGAAAGGTTCAACAGACCAGGCAAAACTAACTATGATGCTTGAGCTCAGGACAGTGGCTAATTGGGGGAGGGGGAGGGGCGCAGGGGCTTCCTGGAGGGGCGGTGCTGCTCCTGTTCCAAACCTGCTGCCTGATTTGATGCTGGCTGCAGTCACATGGGTTGTTCGCTTTGTGAAAATTCACTGAGCTGTGAACTTCTGATCCGTGTGCTTTTCCGTAATGTGAGTTATACTTCAATGAAAATTTAAAACTCACCAAGCTGAGTAAAGCCATTTTTGCTCTGGGCTGACCGTGGGCCCTTTTAGAAGGAATACGCTTATAAGGTGGAGGAAGGGCAAGGGGCTGCTGGGAATAACTAGGAGCTATGAAAGGTGGAGTGCATGGCTATGACAAGCTTTGAACTATCTCCTCTGTACTTGTCACCAAAGTATCTCGACCATAGCAAGCTCGTTAACCAGGGGCAATTCTGCCCTCTCCCTCCAGGGACATTTGGTGAGATCTGCAGACATTTTTCACTGTCACAGCTGGGGGCTGCTGCCAGCATCCAGTGTGTAGAGTCCAGAGATGCTGCCCACACACACACAACAAAGAATCATCTACTACTGCTCCACTGATGGGAAACGGACAGGACACGGATGCCCAAGGCCCCATGGCTGATGGGTAGCAAAAACCACGTGGGAGCCCTGATCTTCCTGCTATGCTGGCTTGTTGCTGGTCCTGGAGCCCCAACCCAATTTTCAGATTCAAGATGTCTGAATGATGAGCTTCAAAACACCCCTTCCCATCCCCTCCCCTGGGAGATATCACATGAACTAGAAAAGTCTCACCCAGTGCGAGAAATCAGACATTTTCAGGAGCAAAAAAGGGCCTGGTTTTCACCGTTATTGCTTTAGTGTTTATAGAGAACTTGGGAGGAAAATATTATCAGTCACAAAACATCACAAAAAACTTGCAGTGTTAATGCACTGCGCCAGGCTGACACTAGTTGAATAAAATGCTCAAGAAGTGGAACATTTCACGGGAGGTGTAGACAGGTCCTGAGTCATTTTTCTTCATCATCTGGTCATGTTTTCCAGGGGCAGGAAGGGAGGGGGACACCTTTCTTTGAAGCTATTCATCTTCTTTCACCTAGAAGATCATGTTTTGTAGCTCTGAAGCCTAAACACACCATTTCATAATTTCAGCAAGAAGCTTTCTGGAAACAGTAGTCATATAGTATTGATTAATCTGTACATTTAAATAGAATAGAGCCTCCAATATGGAATATTGTTAGCCAGGCAGTCATTGAAGATGGATTCATGTACCAGCCAGACATGTCTTGGGATATAATGAAGTCCCAGCCTGTTGTTTTCCCCATACCTCTGTCTTCTAGCTTGAAAGGTTGGCACATAAATGCATGCAGAATTCTACCACTATTAAAATGCATCAAACCCAAACTACTGGCTCAGCCCCTCACCTCTGGCAGGCAGCATGCTGGGCACTGGGGCTTGGCAGGAAGACAGTGAAAGACAAGGAAGAATTAGGTAGGTAGCTAGGCTCCCTGCCCTCAGCAACCTCAGACCTCGAAGGAGAAAAAAGGGACCAAGTATGGAAGGTTATACAAGAACACAAGAAACGTCACAAGGACACAATGCACAAGCAGTTCCAAAAGATCTCGTTTCTCTGTAGTTGATCTTTGTTTTTTGTAGATACTCTACATCCATCACATACTACTCCTATCCTTTGTAACTATAACAATTTCTTCTGGGGGACTTGCCTCCCTCCTGATGTGCCTGTCTCTGTAAAGCAAAGTGCCCATCAGTTCCCAGGTGACAGGGAGACATACGAATCAAGTTAGACCAGAAAGACTGTCTCCTGGACACTGGAAATGGCACAGTGAATCTAAAGAACAGTTCACAGTTTTCCTTTTAATGAATATTCACTGAGCACCTGCTCTGTGTCAGATACTGTTCTAGGTGCTGAGGGTGCACAGGGAAATAGACAGACTCCTACCCTCAGGAATCCTATACTGCCACACAGGAGGTGGGTGGCACAGAAATAAAAAAAATTACATGCCATTTGCCACCAGGTAGTGATAAGTATCGTGGAGAAGGAGGAGGACAACGAGGAGGAGGAGAAGAAGAAGGTATAAGAAGGGAATATGAATTGGCAGACCACCATTTTCAAAGAAGTTTCAGGGACAACCTCCTGCAGGGGGACGTGGTCTGCTCTTAATTCCTCTTTTCACTTCCCGTTGAGGCTCATGGGTGGTTCCAACCCCCTAAAAGTCAGGGGCAGCAAACTTTGTCAGTAAAGGGCCAGATGGTAAATATTTTCAGCACTGGGTGGCCTGCAGCCTCTGTCAGAACTCTGCCCTTGTGAACGCAGCTGTGGGCAAGGTGTCAGTGAACAGGTGTGGCTCTCTTACAATAGTACTTTATTTACAAAACAGATGGCGTGTAGGATCTGGCCTGCAGGCCAGAGTCTGCCAACCTCAGCTCCTGATCTCAGGATCTGTGCTGATTCCTGACCTTTTCAGGGTCAGTCCTCCAACGGCAGCTCCGATTAATGTAGTGTAGTCCCTGATTTCTTCAAATAAACCAACCTAACATGGCAGAGCAGCTTTCTCTTGCTTGCAACCAAGTGAGCCTAATGGATCTAGAAGGTGCTTCTCAGATGAGGAAGAGCAGGCGTTACACCTGTGTTATTAACAAATAGCAGGAGGCCCAAACGGTGCATGGTGTCATCGAGTCCTATCACTACATTTTATAGGTTGTTAAACTGGGGATCAGAGACAGAGAGAAGTCTGCCTGAGAACACTTACCAAATCCAAAACAAGGGCCAGAACGCAAGTCTATTGCTTCCCTAGGTCAGTACCCTTATCTTAGGTCCCTTTCAACTGGAAATAACAGAAAACCCAACCAACTTTAATTAAAAAAAGGGGGGGGGGAGGTTAATTTTTTCTACATTACAAGAAGTCAGAGAAGGTGGCTGCTGATGTCATTTCAGGGGTCTAATGATGTCAGGGCTGGGGTCTCCACAATTTCCCCTGGCCCTCCTTCATGAGTACAAAGTGGCTGCCACAGCTCCAGACATCACATAGATGTTCAAGGCAAGAGGGAGAAGGAAAGGGAAGCATCTAAATAAATCCTTTCTCTCCCGAAGCCAAAGGTTTCCAGCAACCACCCAGAACATTTGTGCTTGTATATGTCCACTCCTGAGTGCTCAGGATGCTGAGAAAAGTGGATATTTCACTTTTCAGCCGCTGAAGTGGAGACAGAAAAGAGAGAATGGGATTAGGAATGCATGTTAGATTTGTCAACTCGAAGCATCAGCCTCAGTTTCCTTTCCACAACTCAAGTCAGTTCAATAAACACAAAATTATGGCCTGCTCCCTGAAAGGGTGGTGCTGATTAAGAAACACCAGCAGGTGATCCTTGTCTTTTCTTTTCAGCAGCGGTTCCAAAATCTAGTAGATCAGATACTTCACTTAGGGAACTCTGTAAAATTCATATTCCCAGATTTCACTCAAAAGCTATAGGATCAAAATTCTAGAAACAGGGCCCAGGAATCTGTATTTAGATGAAATCTTTTGTCATAAATTTAAAGTTGTCCCTCCAATCCCAGTCTCCAGCCCTCTATCTCTTCTCTATGGACTCTTTTGTGACAGTCACATGTGGATCCTTCCAGAAATCATCTGAGCATACATAAGCATGTATTTGTATCTCTCTCTGGTATTTTCACAGTAGAAGCCACCGATACACTGCATAGCACTTTGCTTTGTCACCTAGTTTTGTATCTTAGAAATTGTTCCATGTTAGTATATAGAGATATAGTTCCATCATTTTCATGGCTGCATTTTAGAGAGTCTGTACCTCGTCAAAGTCCCCTGAGTAACTGTGAGAATCAGCCAGGTGTGGGGATGATGGGCTGTCTGGCATTGCCAGTGGTGCTAGACACACCTCGATACAGTAGCAAGGTCAGCTGTCTGGAATGCCTACCAGGCACTGTGCAACGCACTGGACACAGGTTCACCCTTGTGACCCTCTCAATAACTCCAGAAGGTAGGATTTTGATCCAACCCCCTCATACAGACACAGACACAGAGTCTTGCAAAAGTACAGGAGAACTCACCATGGAGTCCACACTTGGTAGGTGCTTGGTAACCAGGTGTGAACTGGAGCAAAGCTAATTTCAAAATCTACTGAAAATTAATTTCTTTTCCTTAACCAAATTCCTTCTATCTTTTTCTTTTAATTTCTTTCCCCTTACTCTATCATGAAAGTTGAGCTAGGTAAAAGACTCCGTTTATATGGCTAAATAAAAACTCCTGTTAATCATGCTATCTTGTGCTGATTTTAAAGGCAGATATAAAGAACGTAGATTTCCAAAACACAACACTAATTTTGAATACTGATTATGTGCCAGGTACTGGAATACACACTTTCTAAAACCTTCTCTGCTCTGAGGGACTCAGAGGAAACTATGGGGTGGGGGTGGGGACAGTATACACAGATGGTTATAATACAGCGAAGGGAAGGCCAAGAGGTAGCTGTGCAAAGTGCTATGGCAGTAACTGGGGATAAGATGCCCAGTGGGGGTCAGTGAAAGCCCCACAGGAACAATTCTACAGAGCTGAAGGGCAACTAAGAGCTTGCAAGGTGATCTGAAAGGGATAAAAATATCCCATGAAATGAAAGAAACATCTGCAAAACTCAGACTCCCAAAAACATACAGCATGTTCAAGTGACCACAAGTAGCCAGAGATCTGGGTAGATTCACCCCCCACCTCACCACGTCCAGGTCCCTGGCAGGCATTACTAATCGATCACAGTCTGGGCCCCAGGGAGCTCTGACCCAGTGTGGAACTCCCTTTCCAGATGGCGCTCCAGGCAGCCTCCACCACAAAAGCTGGAACCAGAGAGGGAAGGAAGCAGGGACCACATTGTGGAGTTAGGGCAGGCGGAAGTCATTGCTTAAGCAGAAGCGTGGTTAGCTTCCATCAGTGCTTTGCAAACTCTCTGGGGTCAATGGAGAGAATAAATTAAAGCAAGCGGGGGAAAACAAGGGAGGTGGAGGACAGGGAGGACAAGCAGAAAGGGACTCCTATGAGCCAGACCATCCTGATGAGAGCTGTCAGGGAAGGAACACAGCAGAGATGGAAGCTGAGGCCAGAAGACACTTCACAGGTAGGAAGGGAAGGATTTGGAGTGACTGAAAAAGGGGGAGGGCTCAGACAAGAAGGCCCTTAACTGAGCCAGTGAACACAGAGAAGGAGCAGGTTCAAACCCACATCTCCCAGCCTCGATCCCAGCCTTGGAGGCAGAGCAAGGCCAAAGCAGGGGCATGGGCTCTGGCGTCTGGCAGATGCACCAGCTCCTGGCCGCTTGACCCTGAGCAGAATCAGAGATGCAGGAGAACACAGGCTCTGGAGTAGGGGTGTCTGCATTCCAACCGCGGCCTAGCTATGAGACCCTGTCAAGGCCGTCCAGCTCCCCAGCTCTGAGTGCAGATGGGCCTGTTGGTGTGGGGAGTAAATTAGAAACCATGTGAAGCAACAAGGGACGTGTCCCATGACGCGTGGCCCACAAACAAGGAGGGACATCTCCATCATATTCCCACCCGTCCAATCTTCTGGCTTTGTTACCAGGCTGCCTCCAATATCTTGCTACCTGGGTTCACCCCACCCCATTCCTTCCTGCTTTGCTGACTTCCTGACTCCAGAACCTGGGGTTTGCTTCTGGCTGAGATTCAGCACTTACAGAATCCTTTGCCTTGAACTTTGGGCTCCCAGGACATCACTTTGCTCCTGACCTCCCACCATGCTGGGGTGTGACCTCAAGCCCTCCACTCCTGACACAGGCCCAGGTTCCTCCGATGCGGCCAGTCCCCTCTGCCCAGCCCCAGTTCACTGCAGCTCACAAGATCAAGTATTTAAGTCTCCACCTTTGCCATCTATGACCTTGTACTGAAAACACAGCTGGAACACAGGTCCACCCCAGACACATGCAGGGGCCTGCTCAGCCTCTCTTAGCCACCAGAAGCTCTGCAAACACAGCTCTCCCACCCCACCTTCATACCTGTCAGATTTTCTGACTTTCCTTTAAGACAGGCAGAAATATCAAGCATCATGTTTCCATAGTACTCTGACAGTTTGCTTCCTTATGTGTACGTTAAGGCTACAGTAACAACAAAAAACCTCTATTTCAGTGGAATGAGCAACTTACACAAAGAAACATGTTAACTTTTAACAGTGCCTCTTAGCTAACATACAGAGCCCTACTTTTGATTCTCATGGACAAGAGAAGCCTCAGAGACAGGAAAAAGCTGGGATTGCCCGTTTAGAGACATCCAGGAAAACGGCAGACTGCTTGGGAGTGCGCTCTCTGGCTGGTTTTATTACTCCTAAATTATTCAGAGCCTTGACGGAGATTCATCAAGGTTGTTGCATCCCTGAACCTTTCGTGCTGAGAGGACCTGGTGGTGCATTTCATTTCTAAAAGGATTCATGAAATAAATTCTCTAAAAGCAAAGCACACTCTGCTGATCCCCCAGTGCATGTCTTCTCTCTCTCATCCTCGGCAGAATAAGCGGGGCTCATCAGAGCTTTGAATCCTGAACCTATAGCGAGGCCTGGTGCTTGTTTCAAGTTGGATGAGGGCAATCCAAGGCACAAACGGGCCACTGTGTATTACAATGATCATCTTTGCTTTGTGTTTGCTGCTGACACTCGTGACGCAACCCCAAGCATGTTCTGAGCCGTGCCCAGTCTAGGAAGCCTGACTGCCCACAGCTCCCACCTGCTTTTCTCCCTGATTCCTGACTGGGTGGAGAGGCACTATGGCTCATTACCAACTAGGGTCTGTCACCCAGGACCTTGAGGAGACACACCCAGAAGCCCGGGAATATGTTCTTAAGGGACAAGGCTCTCTTCCTCACAGGACACTCCATCCCTTCCCGACACACTGAATCTCCTGGGATTTAAGTGCCAGTGTGCGCAGGCAAATGCCACCTGGAACACTTAATTCTGCAAGATTATCATATAGCTCTCCATTTGTTCCCTTGGGATCAGGAGGATTATTTCTTTCAGGAGGAAGAGAATTAAAAATATATATATATTAAGCTGAAACCTAAATTATTTCTTCTCTCCTAAAATACACTAAGTGGATGCGCATCGTTGGAAATTCTCAGACTTATTTTCAAAGGGTGCAATTCCAAAGATTTCAAAAAAGATGGTCAAATATAATCTTTTCTTTCTTCCTTCTGAAGAACAGTGGATCACAAAGTTATCTGAGTTTTACAGCCAGGAAGGTAAGAAAACATAGGTCTGGGTTGTCTGGGCACAAACATTAAAAACCCTGCAGTCCGCCTGTGTGCGCAGCTTAATTTCTTTTTGTTTTGTAATTACGATGCTTCCCTGGGGCAGGAGAGACACAGAGCGAGGCAATGGCGCCATCTGTAGGAGAAACTTCACACCCCAGGTCCGCCCAACCCCAGACACTTAGGGTTCAAAGGCTCCAGAGCCAGCGCCCCTCACCACCACCCTGGAAAAGCCAAGGCAGGACCCCCTCATCGAAAGAGTAATCGGTGGCGATGATGCTGGAGGGAGAGTGAGCGAGATCTATCAGATTTTTAATTGCTCATTCCCTTCTATCTAGCAATTACTCCAATTCTAGGGGCATATCCTGTATAAATATCAGCTCACACACAGAGATAAAAGTCCAATAATCACTGCAGTATTCGTTTCATATTGAAATATAAAAGCAATCTAAATACTTATTAATAGAGACTGGTTCAATAACTAAGGCCCTAATTAATAGGGACTGGCTAAACAAACTAGAGCACAGATTTGACAAAGAACAAGGGAACTACACAAGGACGGGTTTCCACAGAAAAACATCAAGCTGCAAAAAGCAATTTTGCCAACATTCTGTAGAATGTGGCCTTTTTGCAAAAATATATATTCATATAAAGTGTAACACTTAAAACTGAACTGTTAGCATATACATATGAAGTATCTGGACGAGTATATTCCTAACAGTGACTATCCTGGGAGGAGGGGGCAATGGGGGAATTTTACTTTCCACATTTCTGTATTAATTGAATTGTGTTGCAAACAGGTACTGATTTTGGATTTATTGTACATGTTGATCTAGGACATTCCCAAGTCATCGTGAGTACCTCTGGAAGGCAAACTTTCTGAGCCCTTGCATATATGAAGACCTCTTCATTTCACGCTCACCCGTGCATGCCCTCATGCCATCGTGGCTGAGCATGGGATTCTAGGTGCAAACGAGCTTCCTGGAATCTGTGGAGATGTTCCTCCCTTGTCTCCTAGCATCTGATATTGGCAATGAGAAGTCGAATGCCAGTCTGAATTGTGCTCCTTAGCAAGAAACATCATTCTTCTTTCTAGAAACTCCCGGTATTCAGCGCACCCTTGGTTTTCCTAAGTGTCAGCCAGTGGGCCTTCTCCTTTTTCCAGCTCACTATGCAGTGGGTCCTTTCTCTATGACGACTCATGTCTTTTTGCAACTCTGGGAAGTTTCCACAACATCTTTCTTTGTTTGCTTTAGTTTTTTTACATTTCCTTCTCTGTAGTCGCCCTTTTCTCTTTCTCCAGGACCTTTAAGTACATGTCATACTTGTAGGTTCACCCTCCACACCTCTTCCCTTTTCTCTCACTATCGTGCCCATCTTTGCAAAGAATCCTCTGAGCGGTAGCTGTGTCCATTCTGCTCTTCAGCCCAGGGAGGGAGCTTCCTACTTCAGGAACAGTGCTCTGGTTGGGTCGGTCACACTGCAGACTCTGGATCTCTCTGAACCTCTTGGAGTGCCCTTAGATTCCTTTTTTCCCCCTTTGCTGTGTTACCCCTGTTTTTCGAGGTTTTGATTCTCCCGCTTGTCGCATTTGGAGTCAAGCATGCCTGGTGCTACCCCTCCTCGAGTGTTTGTTGATGTAGGAATATTTGTCTACCTTTCTGGGACACCCCTGCCCCGGGTGTCTGAGCTCTTATGGTATGGGGAGGGGCAGGGTCTGCTGGGACAGGTTGACAGATCTTGCTTCCTGGGTGCAGGGCTACCCGTCCCTCCCAAGGCCTCTAACTCCCTGGCCCTGTGACCTGAGAGCCCTCACCAACTTCTCTGGCCTCAGGAAATGCCAGCCTACTCAACACAGTAGGAAGAGGGGAAGGGCCTCCTCACTAATAAATTAGTAAGACCCCCGGGACTTCCCTGGTGGCACAGTGGATAAGACTCCACACTCCCAATGCAGGTGCTCGGGTTCAATCTCTGATCAGGGGACTAGATCCCACACGCATGCCGCAACTAAGAGTTCACAGGCCACAACTAAGGAGCCCAAATGCTGCAACTAAGGAGCTGGCGAGCTGCAACTAAGGAGCCTGCCTACCGAAACTAAGACCCAGTGCAACCAAATAAATAAATAAATAAATTTTTTTAAAATAATAACAAAATAAGACCCCCTAATTGTCCCCATGAGCCTCCCCTCCCCACTACCCTGCATCTCAGCTCTTTAACTCAGAACTCAGGATCTTCTGCTTATTTCTACCTTCCCAGCTCCCTTCCGCTGTGTTGGCTCTACTTTTGTTTCCCTGTAAGGCTGATTCTATTTGCTTTCTATCTTTCAAGACTTTCTGGCCCTCTGCTGTCACTTAATTCTGTGTGTATTTTTTTAAATATTATTACCTTTTTGGTCTTTCCATAAGATATGGGATGGGATTTGACGTGTAAGAAAAATAAGGATCAGTAAGGAAGGTGAGAAAATGTACAAAGTCATCATCACTGACTGCAAAGTGTGGCGTCCTGGTCAGCTTCCCCCAATGGGGTTAAAGGACATGTACAAATCGTTCCATGGAATCACTCAGCTTACCTCTGCTTCTTGGCATTATTGAATTTGGGGAAATAAGTTACTCTCAATAAACACAAATGATAAATGTCACGTCATAAAACCTTTTTATATCAAATTTGGCAATAACTCTTCATCTGTCAAAAGAAACATACTCGGGCTTCCCTGGTGGCGCAGTGGTTGAGAGTCCGCCTGCCGATGCAGGGGACGCGGGTTCATGCCCCCGTCCGGGAAGATCCCACATGCCGCAGAGCGGCTGGGCCCGTGAGCCATGGCCACTGAGCCTGCGCGTCCGGAGCCTGTGCTCCGCAACGGGAGAGGCCACAACAGTGAGAGGCCCGCGTACAGAAAAAAAAAAAAAAAAGAAAGAAACATACTCAAAATGAACCAATTAATCTTTTTCCTCTTTTTTTCTCTTTCATTTCTTCAGCAATAAATGGTAGGGAACAATAACTGGATCCTAAGTTTATAAAACCTTGCTGAACAAAAGTATTTAAAAACCTAAGTGTCCTTTTTTGTTATCACAACTCGAGGTATTCTCCATGTTAAACCTAAAAGTTGGGTTTGGTTACCATCCTACAGAGTTCTGTGTGGGAAATCTTTCAGATTTCTTATTAAATTCCTCTTTCACATTCAGCATTCTTCAAATGGCATAAGAGAAGCTCACAGAAAGCAAGCTATGAGCTACTTTCCCGGCTCGTCACCCTAGCTGTCCATCCTCAGCATCTTTGGGCACCAAGCAGACACCAGCTGTTGGGATGATAAAGAAGACGATGATGCCATTTGCTTCTTATCTGGTCATTGGTGCATAACCATGGGAGTACCCTGGGCAATGACCTTGGCAAGCAATTGAAAATGCAAGGTCAATGGTCCACTACTATAGATACTGAAAGAAGTCCTTCTGATATAGATATTGAAAGAGTATAATTTCTTTGAAAGCAGCCTGAATGCCAGATTAAAATGCCAGTTCCAACATGTATGTCCTGCATTCATTGTCTAAGCCTGGAAGAAATGCCCTGTAGTAGGCAAGACCAGATTGCAAATTGCTCTCCGTTCCCACTCTTTGCCCTCTCAAGGCCATTGCCCACCCAACAAGCAGGGAGACCTTCTCAAAATGTGAGCCAGATCCTGTCAGTCCCAGTCCCAAAACCGACGAAGCCTTCCCATCACCTGTAAGATGAAACCCAACATTCTCACGTGGCTGACAAAGCCCTCGTGACCTGGCCCCAGCTCCCCTCCAGCCTCCCACACCTCCCCACCCCTCACAAGGCTGCAGCCACACACTGGCCTTCCTAAAGTTCCTCAGACATCCTGCCATGATCTCTCCTAGGGCTCCCGCACGCAGAACCCCCTCCCCCCGACCTTCACCAGCACGACTTCTTCCCCCGTGGAGGTTTCTGCTCACATGTCACCCCTGCAGGGCCCTTCCCAACACCCCACACACAAACTCAGCAATAACAGGAACTCCCATCAACTCCCCAGCTCCCCTTCCTGGTCTGTTTTTCCTCTGGGACTTCTTTACTCTCTGCCCTCATCTACTTATTTGCTTGCTTTCTGTCTTGCACGTTAGAATGTAAATTCCTTGAGCACAAAGACTGCGTTTTGTTCTTGGTTCTTGATCAGTCCTATGTCTAGCACCCTGCTGGCCACTGTCAGTGAACAATGGTTATTTCATGAAATAACAAAAAAGGGAGTCTCCCTCATAACTGGTGGTAAATTTGATTTCCAGACAATTCACTGGGCATAAAAACATGGCAAAAGCATTCCTCAAAAGTTAAACATAGAATAACCATATGATCCAGCAATTCTACTCCTACATAAATACCCCAAAGAACAGAAAGCAGGGGCTCAGACAGACCCCTGTACACCAATGTGCATGGCTGCCTTGTTTACAATAGCCAAAAGGTGGAAACAACCCAAATGTCCATCAATAGATGAAGTGACAAACAAAATGTGGTATATGTGTGTGTGTGTGTGTGTGTGTGTATGTATGTATATGTATGTATATATGTGCACTGGAATATTATTAAGCCCTGAAAAAGAATGGGGTTCTGACAACATGGATGGACCCTGAAGACATTATGCTAAGTGGAGTAAGTGACTTTCTCAAAATGTAACCTTTACAAAAAAGACAAATATTGTATGGTTCCTCCTATATGAGGTTCCTAGAATAGTCAAATTCACAGAGACAGAACGTAGATGGTCGTTGCCAAGGGCTGAGTAGGAGGAGGGAATGGAAATTACTGTTTAACAGGCCCAGAACTCCTATTTGGGATGGAGAAAAATTCTGGAAATGGATAGTGGTTATGATTGTACACCATCGTGAGTGTACTTAACTTAGTGTACATTTATATATTATATAAACATATATATATATATATATATATCAGTTTCTCTATTTGCCTTAATTTTATGAAATTAGATGAATTTATCCTGAGATTCATATTAGGTGAATCAGCACTAGTAGGAGTCCTTTACCATCTGTTTAACTTAAAATCTTAACAAAATTCCTGATTTAACATTCTTTATTGGTTTTATAAAAATGAGTTCTGATAATTATGTACATAAGCCAGTGAAGCCTGATTTATTATGCAAGCAAGAGAAAATATGTCAGATGCTGAATTATTTTTCCCAATGTCATTTGTGAATATTACTCAAAGTTTTTACCCATATATTACTTCTGTTCCCTCAAGATAAAAAATATGATCACTTCTACAAATGTTTGTCAAAATTGGGAGCACTTTAACAAATAGCTCTCAAACATAGCACCTTCTAACATGTCATTAAATATTCTCCTTTGAATATAATTTAGACCTTTTCAGTTACATCAGGAAATTCTCTAATATATTTCCATAAATTACAATAAATAATATCCTTTTAAACTTCTGGGAGTTTTCGGCTAATGTGTGATATGAGTAATTCAAGTTCAACTCTTCGTTCTCGCTGGGGGCCCCCAGTTCTTCCCACCAGCCACACTCATTAGAGACAAAAGCCAGTGCCACCAGAGGTGTTTCAAAGGATTCCAAATCCGTGTGTTTTAGTGGTCATTGTGGGTGGAAAGGAAGTGGGAGAGGAAGGTTTGAAAGCCTGATTTAATGCTGCTCTGGGTCCAGGTCACCTTTGTAGAACCTCCTCAGAGCAATTACAAAAGCATTTGCATCAATAGGCACACAATAAATACTATTTACAGAACACCGCAGGGTTTCCCAAAGGCTGTTACCCATCATTGATGGTAGAAGAGAGATTTTAGGTGCTACAAGGACAAACTGTCATTCATTTAAAAAACGGATGGCAAGATTGTCTACTAACGGTGGAATGACACCGTCTACTGACGGTAATAAATACAAAATGTTCTTTTAAAATAAATATATATAGACTTAAAATTGTTCTATTTAAGTAAATAAATAAATAACCTGTTGGTACAGGATTTGGAAAAAATCCATAGATGGTCCACAAATGCCTGGATTTGGGGCAACACTAAACTAAGCTAACGTTCTTTGGTTGCCACCAGAACCTAGACTCTGGGAGGATGGAGAAGGGGTGCTGAAACCTCCGCCGGGACGTCATGAGGCTGGTTCTGGTGTGTGGAAAGAAGCTGAAGCCAGCAGCTGCTGCCCCAGCTGTGGGGGCAGAAATGGCAAACAGGAAGGAGCAAGTCCTTTCCTCCTCCAGCTTTGAGTCCCCAGCTTGTCAGGGCCCGAAGGAAGGAGCCGGCAGAGGAGAAATGGAGCTTACAGAGCCCCACAGCAGGGCAAAGCCAAGTGTAGACGGTGGGCTTGGAGCCCGGCCAGTACTCACACTGCTCTGGGAATGAAATAGCCTCAGGCTGTCCTCCTCACCCTCTCCCCTCCCACCTCCTGCTCACCCCACACAGCCTGCTGGCAGACATTCCTCACTCCTTAAAGCAATACCCGCTGTCATTCCAGCTCTTCCGCGAACTCCTTCAGCACCTGGGCCTGGGCACTGCCAGTTCATCACTGCTCCAGGTCTGCCCTACTCAGCCCGTCTTTCCAACACAACTCCAGGCTTCCTGCCTTGGACGCTGCTCAAGCTACCAAGCAAAGCTCTAGACCTCGAGTGAACCATCCTGAATGAACCTTAGAAGTTGATAAATTCAAAACTAGAGCTCATAAATCTTGCCGGAACAGAGGGCAGTGTTAAGTTGCTTTGAGAAATTCTCCATCATGGCAGGTGTCCTAGGAGAACGTAGCACCCCATCTCTGATTCTCTCTGAATCTGAGGTAAACGCCATCCCAGCCGCACACCTGCCCAGCTGTCAGCCTCGGCTCAGTCACTGGTCCTGGCTGTGCTTCACTTTCCACGTCTATAAAATGGGTTAACAACAGGACCCAGCTGGTGTTAGGTGTTGTGAGGATTATGTGAGATCATCAGGGAAACTGCTTAGCACTGCGCGGGCTCAGCACATGTTCTGGAAGTGTTCGCAGTGGGAAAACAAACGGGATCAAAAATGAACGTGTCCCCATTACCCCAGTGAAATCAGGAGAAACACATCAGACAAATCCCAACTGAAGGCATTCTGCAAAATCCCTGACCAGCTCTCCTCAACTGCCAAGGTCATCAAAGACAAGGCAAGTCTGGGAAACTGTCATAGCCCAGAGGAACTGAAGGAAACACAAAGATTAAAAACCATGAGTCCTGGATAGGGCCCTGGAACAGGACATGAAGCAAAAATTAGTGAAGTCTGAATAAAGTATGGACTTCAGTAAATGATAATACATCAATATTGATTCATTGATTCTACCAAATGTATCATACTGGTGTAGCTTGTTAACAACAGGGGACTGGGTTTGGGGTATATGAGAGCTCTTTGTAGTATCTTAGTGGTTTGTCTCTAAAAGAAACTGTTCTAAACTTAAAAGTTTATCAAAAAAAGAAAGGAAGGAAGGAGGGAGGGAGAGAGAGAAAGGAAGGGAAGGAGGGAGGGAAGGAAGGGGGGAAGGAATTAAGTCCCTCTCCTCCAAAGACACACAGCTGGCATAAACCAGAGCCCTGGTTCGGACCCACCTGTCAGTGACCAGAGAGCCCACATTCCATCCAGGCTGGGCCACACCTGCTATTACTGTTTAATTACAGGCCTAGAAGAGGAAAAGCTGGAGAACGCAGTCCTTCCAGCTGGGATTCGGGTCTGCAAAGGCATTTAAGTGGAAGATTGTGATGGAGAAAGGACCTGGGAGAAGGAAAGAGCAATCCACAGGCCAAAACAGTTTGGGAGACCCAGAGCCTGCCTGTCTACAGAGCACTTGAGATAAAGGCCCTCAGCTGTGCAGCGCAAGTCAGGTCCCCGCAGCAGCCCAGTCAGGTCCCTGGCTTTGGAGAGGCTCGCGAGCAGGCAGGCTTGTCACGACGGCAGTTATCTGCCTGGAACAGCTGTGTGCCTTGGCAGGAGGCTCCTGCGCGCAGTGCCCGTCCCTCCTCATCAGGATTACCCAGGCACCGCAGGGAGCCCCGTCTACACGGGCCCTCCCCCCAGCAGAGCCACAGGCCCTCAGGGGACTGAAGGCTGCATCAGCTTGGGGCTTCAGTGTTGGGCTGCAGCAGGTCTTGTAGGAACTTGACCTAATTCTGCCCAGACTTTGTGGCACCTTTTCTCTCCAAGGAGCTCAGGTTTCAGAGCATCTGATTTTCAAACCAGTGGGGTGGAAGGCAGTCAGCGCCTGTGCCTCTTTCCAGTGGTTTGCCATCGGCTCTTTTCCCAAGTCTTTCTTTCCTTTAATTTATTTAACAAAGATTTATTAAGCACCAACCTCAGTGACATTCCAATCGGATAGACAGTAGGAAAAACTTTATCTTGATCATTGCTTCTCCAACTCCCTGGAGCACCGTTCGCTCACCTTCCACCTCTCGGCCTGAATGTAGGGGACAACCCTGTCATCACCAAGCAGGCATTCCCCTTCTTCTGGATGCACCTCCTCCTCTTGTTTGAAGATCCCATCTCTTCTCTACTCTCAGACCATGTCTTTTGGATGGAACTGACCCACAGCCCAGTTCCACGAATGGGTCCCATGTCCCACAGCCAATGACGGTAATTAGTTCAGAGTTAAATGGTTCTCTAGGAGTTTGCCAGATCTGTGCTCTTTTTCTGATAAGGGTGCTCAGCTGGTAGGATGTGAGCCTGGAGCTGTGGGCAGCCACCTTTGTTTTTACTTAGAGAACCCACTGTATGAGGCATCTTAGAAATGAAACCAATGTCATGCATGAGAGAAAGAAAAGCATGATGGCCCCTGGGTCAGGGGCCTTTGGCAAATGAATTCCTCTTTTCTTTGCCTAATACTGTTTGAGCTGGATTTGTTTGTTTGTCTTATCTAAAAAGTCCTGCCAAATGTACTTACTTTGATGGTACTGTCAAAACGGAAGCAAGATAGGTACAATAACCACTGCTATGTCACACCATACCATCCTGCTTGAAACCAAATGGACTCAGGAGCCCTTCAGTCTTTCAAGGAAGCACAATGCATTGGGGAAATATTTCCTTTCAGCAAAGTGGTGAGAGCTCTCAGCTGAAAGTCTTCTGCCACAGGCATCAGCACCCCAGCACTTTTCCCTTGATGGGGGCCCAACCAGTAATGCAAAATCTAGGGAAAGAGCATCTCCAAAACACATTCCTTGGAACAAAAGGTATGTGATCAATAAATCTGAAAAACACTGGGTTTCACAAAGTTGATAAAGTATCTTCTGTGCAGGGTTTCTAAGAGAACTCAATATATGAATGTATGCAACTCTACAAGAGGGTGAAATGAGTTACCTGAGCACTGAACACCTCTTTTTTAATAAAACATTATGCAGGGGACGAGTGTACTAGAAGTTCCTTTTACAAGACTCCTAGAAGTTCTACCTCTTACAACTCTCAGCCACTCGCAGCCCCAGCAGTCTCCACCAAGACCTGTCAGGGCTCCCAGTAGGGAGGGGAGTATAGCAGAGAGGGGTTGCCCTAACTCATTCTCTTTGGGGCTTTACTGGGAGAACACCTTTCCTGCAAAAGTTTGGGTATTTCATGGCGAGCAAAAACATCCCATTTTTGGTGATTTCAAAGCCTTATAAAAATTAAAAGCAGCTGCTCCCAATAACACATCTGGTCTTTGGTGGATATAAATATGCACAGTGACGTTCTCTCTCCTTAAGTGCTCACCTTTCACCTCCACACAGCAAAGTCAGGGCACAAGTGCCCCCAGCAGACTACCGCCCGCCAAAATACCCTCTTCTTAGGACGCAAAGGACTCATCTAGAATCTTACTTGAAGTCCTTTCCTTCTGAAATATCTTTGAACTTGTTTCATCTCTTTTTACCTTTCTATTTGGCAAAACTGTACCTTTTTAAAGTTTCAGAGACAACCCAACTTTTAGGGTAAATTCTTGGGCAAATTTTAAGGCAATTTCCACATGAAGGGACCTTGTCTGATCTGACTTGTCCAACAAGGACCCATTCATTTCCACTGACCTTTTCATGGATTTTACCTGGTTTGAAACAAAGGATGGTATGGAAAGTAAAAGTAACAGGAGGGGAAACAGATAATTCTAGATTTTTCTTCACTCTAAAAGCAGCCTTTTTTTTTTTTTTTTTAAGTGAAAGCTTTGCTTATCCGCTGGTGCCTGACTCACGTCCTCCCCTATGTGACAGAGGATGTCACAAGCCTGCATCTGACATTAATTAATTTATTTTTGCTGTGTTGGGTCTTTGTTTCTGTGCGAGGGCTTTCTCTAGTTGTGGCAAGCGGGGGCCACTCTTCATTGCCATGTGCAGGCCTCTCACTATCGCGGCCTCTCTTGTTGCGGAGCACAGGCTCCAGACACACAGGCTCAGTAGTTGTGGCTCACGGGCCTAGTTGCTCCGCGGCACGTGGGATCCTCCCAGACCAGGGCTTGAACCCGTGTCCCCTGCATTAGCAGGCAGATTCTCAACCACTGTGCCACCAGGGAAGCCCCAAAAGCAGCCAAATTTTATATGCCCAAAGTTTAGTCAAGCGCTTTTATTGTTTCAAATTATTTATGGAAAATTGAGTTTCCCCAGGGACCGTAAGAATTCACTAAAGAGACACAGCCTTTTATTAGATACATTGGTGGCAACACTGCAGGCCACCGTGTCCTTCTACAGCCACACCTGAACTATTCACCTCTCCTCCGTTTTTATCCAAGATGGTGGCTGTGGACCATGGGACACCGAGAGTTTGAGGTCACGCCCTCTACCCCCTTCTCCTTGAAGACTGTGGGAGTTAGTTCTCTCCCACTGTCTGCAACCTGGGCTGGCTATAAGCAAGGTGCCCTGCCACTGCCTCGTGGGGTGGGGTGCAGGTGGGGGACTGAAATTCTAGCTGGGACAATCTTAGCTCTTTCTCTCTCCCTTTCTCTCCCTCCATGCTTTGACTGGTAACCAGAACAACACAAGATGGGGAAAGAGTCAGCCTGATTCACATCAGGTGCACTCAGCTGAGGGGAATGATGTGCATTCCCAGACCCCAGCTCTGCCCTGCATTATGCCCTCGCCCTCCACCCACCCCCCGCTTCTCCAGCCTCCCCACTGAGTATTTAAGCCCATGAAACATGCTCCCACTAGATCCCTCTTCTGCAGAACCAGAGTTAATGACCTGATTAACCCTCAATGACCCCAAACCCATACTGCCAGGTCAAAGGATTCCTTCCTGCCTGGAAAGAAGCAGCTGGAAGTCCTCTGGGACCCCTCAGGGTATCTCATCTCCCTCCTCTGCAAGAAGAGGCTGTGGTGCCCACCCTGCAGGATGCCTGGATTAGCACCCAGCACAGGGTGGCAGGAGATCCCCAAGCGCTGCCCTTGGTCTTGGAGAGGACGGGACAACTCAAGGACCAAGCATCACTCTGGACCAAGGCTGTCCAGTTTGAATCCCGGCTCTGTTACTCACCACTGTATGACCTGGGGTGACTTACCTAATCTCTCTGTGCCTCAGTTTCCTCATCTGTAAAATGTAGCTAAAAATCTTATTTTATCTAAAAGGCTTGTTTTGAGGATTAATGAGTTAACATGTATAAAGAATAAGGAGTACTGGGTCCAAACAGTCACTCGATAAGCATTAGCAATTTTATTCTTACTCTTATTACTGCTGTGATTATTATCTTTATTCCTATTGTCCCCTTCAGCCTACAAATTCACCCTGGTTCAGGCTGTGGCCATGGTTTACAGATCAAACACTGATTCTGCCAGCTCATTAAGAGCTGATCCCTCTTTTACAGCTGAAGCAAAAGACCCAAATGCCAACTTTTCGACTTGTGGTAACTCAGCTCTGTAGTTTAGTGGATAAGGACCCAGGCTGGAAGCCAAGCTGCCCAGGGTTCAAATCCCAGCTCTGCCACTTGCTAGCTTTGAACGGAGGGAGCCATGCTCACAGACAAATCTAACCGTGCTCTGGATCCTCAAACATGGATAATCAGACCTCACAGCACTGAAGTGAGGTTCAGCACAAGACAATGCATACAAAAGGTTCCACAGGAAGCCTGATGTCATGGTAATCGGAAAATTTGTCTCTGCATGACCAAGCCTGTCCCTCACCACAGACATAAGAAGCCAAATCATATTCAGAATATCACTTGTTTGATTTTACAATGAGAAGGAAGTCCTACTGAGAACTGAAGGCTTACAGTTCCCGGGACTCCTGCAATATCTCGTTGTAGACAGACCGACAGGGGGGCCATCAAAAATAATCAGCAACTAACCTGGGGAGCCTGGAATAGAAACAGGGAGAGTTGGGGGCACTGAATCGTTGATGTCATCAGGCTGAGAAGATGCATCAGCCTCACATAACAGGTTTTGCTGCTCTGGGCAGAAGTAGCTCCAATGGCTAAGCTCTCTCTACCCCTCCGAGAGGCTCCGGATCATTTTCCAGTGTTTGCCAGTAGGATTCCTACTTAGCTGTGCTTTCCTGACAGACCAAACCTTCCTAGAACAACAAAGCTCTCCTTAGATATGTTAATAGATTCAATCAGGCCCCAGCAGAGCCAGTCTCCTGTTTGCCTCCTCAGCTGGCTTCGCCTCTCAATTCTAGGGAATTTGGTGATGTTCTATTTCTCCAAAGCCAACTTATGCCAGTATTTCTAAGTCCTGGAGGACCGGAAGGGTGCTTCAATCCAGCCTCCAAACACTTAGCATGGTGTAAGTGTGCTTGGATCACTTCAAGTTCTAAAGCCGCATCTGTAATTGAGCTTAACTTTTAGAAATTACATCATGTTTCTGCTTAGAGAAATAGCACTAGCTCCCAATATGGGATCCCTTGCTATGTGGTACTCACTGTGTTAAGCATTTTACATAGGGTATCTTATTCAATCCTAAAGGTAAACCCATGTGGAATACCACGCAGCAATAAGAAGGAACAAATTATTAATGCACGCAAAACCCTGGATGGGTTTCAAGGGAATTACGTTGAGTGATAAAAGTCAATCTTAAAAGATTACATAGTGTATGATTCCATTTATATAGTATTCTTGAAATAACAAAATTATAGAGATAGAAAACAGATTAGTGGTTGCCAGGGGTTGGTAGGGGAAGAGAGGTGTCTGTGGTTATAACAGGGTGGCATAGGAGTCCTTGTGATAGAGATCTTTATCTTGACTGTGGTGGAGGTCACATGAATCCACACATGTAATAAAATTACATAGGATGACATACACAAATGGGTGCATATGAAATTGATGAAGTATGAATAAAGTCCATTGATTGTATCCATGTCAATATCCTCATCTTAACACTGTACTATAGTTTTTCAAGATGTTAGCATGGGGGGAAATTGAATATACAGGATTCCCTGTGTTATTTCTTACAACTGCATGTGAATCTACATTATTACTAGGGAGTCACTGTACACAGTAGTGTTTCAGAGCCAGAGAGCATCAGTTTGAATCCCACCCTACTACCTACTATCTGTGCGATCTGTCACTTAACCTTTCAGAGTCTCAGACCTTCAGGTGCACAATGAGAGTAAAGGTGGTGTCTATCCCAGAGGATACTTTATTGGTGTATTTTTTATTTGTTTACGTTAACCAGGGTCAGTTTCTGTTGCTTACAACAACAAAAATTTTGACTTAAACATAGGATATTACTTTATAATAGGGTTATTAGGTGACTAAGATGATACATTTCATCATTGGGTTAAAGGTGTAAAGGACTAGTATACAGCAAGATAAATCTTTTAGTGAAAAACTAGATAAAATACGTATATAGAAAAGCTGAATTTTACAAAAATATGCTTTTTTTCAAGATTAGAGAGAGAACTACCAAACAAAGATGGATGGCCAAAGGTCCCAGAGAAAAAGAAAACACAGTTGGATGAGGTCAATCTACCACACTGCTTTCCCTGTGAGTTTCTGCCAGTTTGAAAGGAGTATGGACACAGGCTGAGAACATGGGCACAGAGCCAAGCTGGAGGCGGGAGCTAGGCAGAGCCCTGGGTGGTGTCAGAGGGCTGGGAAATTAGCTGGTATCCTAGCATGCCAAGCTCTCAGGACACACAGATCCAGGACCTTGGAATCAGGCACAGAGATACAAGTTCACATTCTGCTCTGTTTCCCCCTGGAGATGTTTGCTGATGGCTAAGTGGGAAATAGTGAAAGAATAAGAAAGAAAGAATAAGAAAACAAGCATAAAACTCTTCTACATGTCAGAGAAACAACATCACTTCCAATTCATGGTGCTAATAAAACTGGAGCTCAGGGCTCCTTAGGAAAAGGGGCAAAGGGAGGAAGGAACCAAGTCTTGAAATGATAAAAGAAATTCTGACTGGCTTACAGTGTTCTTCCCCTAATGTATCTGCCTGCTATGAGCTAAAATAAAATGATATTCTAGAGGAATATAGTATCATAGAGAGGCTCTACTCCATCATTCAAACAAAGCTTCAAAAAATATCATGTATACTATGAAATAAGATGCAGACAATGGAAACAGATCTATAGATGATCCATTTATTATCATTGTAAGCTATGGATTTGAAAATAACTATGATTAATGTGTTCAAGAAAATAACAACAAAAAAACCCGAAAGGGAGAATTTTAGTGAGAATTAGAATCTGTAATACATTTGAAACTGGACATTCCAGAACTCAAAATGCAATCACTGAAATTACATATGCAAGAGCTGAGTCTGAGTGCAGATCTGACACAGCTGAAAAGAGGAAAAGTGGACTGGATAAGAGCATAGAAAACACCAGACTGAAGTGCAAAGGGGGCAAAATGAATAGAAATTACATACATGATTATAAGATTAAGCATAAGTCCCAAAAGAGATGAGGTAGAGAATGGGGGGAGGGGGGGAAGGGTGAAGCCCAATTTGATGAAGTAATGACCAAGAATGTTCCAAAAGTGATAAAAATATAAAATCATTTATGCAAAAATTTTATGAATCCTTAGAATATTAAATAAAAAGAAAGTCACACCCAGGAACATCTTAATGAAACCATTGAGAATCTAGGACAAAGAAAAAAACTTAAAAGCAACCAGAAAAAATAGACCATATTATTTCAAAGGAGTAACAGTAAGTCTGACAAGCAGGATTAATAAAATGAAAGCCACATCTAGGTTCTTAAAACAAAGAGAAAAGTTGCCTGGAACTAAGAGGTACTGCCTTAAAGAGCAAATAGTAAGAATGGCAGCTGACTTCTCAACAGAAAGAGTAGAATTCAGTAGAAAAAGGAATGCTACCTGTAAAGTGGTTAAAAAAACTAATATCCAAACTAGAATTCTCTGTCCAGTGAAACTATCATTCAAAAGTGAGAACTAACGAAAGACTTCCCCAAACAAACAAACATCAGCAGACCTAAATAATATGAAAGAGATATCTCTAGGTATCATAAAAATGATCCCATTCAGAAGCACAGTCTCAGGAATAAAAATAAATGTGTAAATAAATGGGTCAATCTCAAGAATTATTAAGGGTACAGAATAATAATAATACTGTCTAGTGGTGTCTAAAACATATTTTAAAATAAAATATACCAGTAACCTGAAAGGTGAGAGGTTAAATGGAGTAGAAGTGTTCTATGGTAATTGAGTCATCCTGGAAGTGGTGAAAGTGATAATTACATTAGACATATACACGGTAAGGACTAAGGTTTACATGTTATAACATCTAGTTTAACTATTAAAACAATAGCAATGGAATGAATGACAAGCTTAAAGGGGGAAACATACAATAAAAAAATATGGATTAATATAAAGGAAAGCAGGAAAGGGGATAAAATGAAGCATAGAAAGGTAAAATATTGGAAGAGAAAATAGTAAAATTGTAGGTATAAATTCAATTATGTCACTACTTACATAAAATATAAATCGACTAAATACTCCAGTTTAAAAAAATGTCTGATTAGATTTTTTTTTTAAAAAAAATCTGTGCTGTGAAAGAGACTCACTTTCTAGGTAAGGATACAGACAAGTTGAACATCAAAGAATGGGAAAGATATACATACACGCACTAATCAAAAGGCTGGAGGTTTATTCTACTAATACCAAGCAAAGTCAATTATAAAGAAAGAAGCATTGCTAGAAATAAAGAGGGATCTCTTGTAGTGGTGAAAAAAATCTATCAGGAAGATGTGACAATTTGAAATTTGCATGTACCTAATTAACATATATTCAAAATGTGTACAGCATACCTTGATAGAAATAAAAAAGGAAACAGAAAATCTACAATTGCTTTGATAGCTTTTAACGTGTCTCTTCAGGAAATAATAGAATAAGCAGAAAAAATGCCAAAAAGGATACAAAAGCTTTTTGCACTATGATTAACAAACTTGTCCTAATTTACATGAACACTGCACCCAACAACTGCAGAATTTGCATACTTTTCAAATATACATGAAACATTTTATATATATGTGTGTGTGTATATATATATACATATACATAGAAACATGTATCAAAATGTGTGTCATGTACCTAAGCCATGCTTAGAAGACAATTTATGGTTTTAAATGTATACAAGAAAGAAAAGAGCTGAAACATCAATGGTCTGAACCTCGAATTCTATACTCTGGGAAACTGTCCTTCAAAAGTAAAGGAGAAATAAAGACTTCCTTAGTCAAACAAGATTGAGGGAATTTTTTGCCAGTAGACCTGCCTTACAAGAAATGTTCAAAGAAGTTCTTTAGAGAGAAGGAAAATTTTATAGATCAGAAACTCAGATCTACATAAAGGAAGAACACTGAAAAAGAAATAGGTGAAAGTAAAATAAAAACCTTTATTTTTCTTATTCTTAATTGATCTAACAGATTAACAGTTTGTTCAAAATAATAGCAACAATGTATTTGATAATAATGCATTTGTATGCATTTTACATAACATATGAATATATGCTTATGTATGCTTATATACAAGTGAAATAAATGACAGCAATGATATAAGGGATGGGACGGAGAACTGGGTTTCTTTTGTCATTATAACATACTTGCACTATTCAGGAAGCGATACAGTGTTATGAAAGTGGACCTGTTTTAGTCGTAAATATATATTGGAAACTCTAGGGCAACCACTAACAAAAGTAAAAAAGGAAGTATAACTAATATTTTAAGAAAGGAAAGAAACAGAATCATATAAAATGCTCAATTAAAACCACAGAAGACAGAAAAATAATGGAAGACAAAGACAGGAACAAAGAACAAGGGTAGTAAATAGAAAATAGTAACGAGTATGGTAGGTATTAATCCAACTATATTGATAATCACTTTGAACATCAATGGTATGAATGCACCAATTAAAAGACAGAGATTGTCACAGTGGGTCAAAAAACAAGACCCAATATTGTGATGTCTGCAAGAAAACCACTTTAGATATAAAGAAAAATATACCACGCTAATAGTAATCCAAAGAAAGCAAGAGCAACTATATGAATTTCAGACATAGCAGACACCAAAGCAAGGAAGGTTATCAGGGATAACTCAATGGTGAAATAGCGAAAACGTTCCACCAAGGCTGGAAACAAGACTATGATAGTCTTTATTCAAAATTGGACTGGGGCTTCCCTGGTGGCGCAGTGGTTGAGAGTCCACCTGCCGATGCAGGGGACGCGGGTTCGTGCCCTAGTCCGGGAGGATCCCACATGCCGCAGAGCGGCTGGGCCCATGAGCCATGGCTACTGAGCCTGCGCGTCCGGAGCCTGTGCTCCACAACGGAAGAGGCCGCAACGGTGAGAGGCCGGTGTACCGAGAAAAAAAAAAAATGTACTGGAGGTCCTGACCAAGGCAATAAGAATAAATAAATAAATACAACAACAATTGAAAAAGAAAAAGTAAATTCTCATATTTAATACAGATAAATAGAAAATCCAAAAGAATACACAATCTAATAGAATTATTAAGAATTCAGTACCACTGCCACATACATGTCAATACAAAAAGCAACTGCATTTTATATGCCAATAATGAGTAACTAGAAACTGAAATGGAAAAAAGTAGAAATATTTGCAATATCAATAGAAATATCAAATATCTAGGAATAAATCTAACAAAAGACATGTGAGACATCTAAGGAGGAAAATACAAAAATTAACAAAATTACAGAAGGTTTTAAAGCGTTAGACAAATAGGATATGTCACGTTCATGGATTTTATCAATAAGACTTGTTACTGGAAAGATGTCAATTTTCCCAAATCGATATAGGTCTTATGCAATCTCATAAAAATCCCAGATTTTTTTGAGACTGATAGCTGGTTCGAAGATGTATGTGGGGAAAAAAGCAAAAGAAGAGTCAGAGCAGGCTTGGAAAAATGCGGGAAATTGGAGGCTCCCAGGACCAGAAGTAGGGACATCATGACACTAAGTAGTTAAGGCAGTATGGCACTGCATGGGGATAGCCCCGGTTTCACCACCTCAGCACTACTGACATTCGGGATGGATGATTCTTTATTATGGAGTTGTCCTGTGTGATGTAGGATGTTTTGCAGTAGCCCTGGCTTCTAGTCATTAGATGCCAGTAATACACACACACACACACACACACACACACACACACACGACAACAACAAATGTCTCCAGAAATTGCAAAATGCCCCTGGAGGGGGCAAAATCACCCCCAGTTGAGAACTACTGGAATAGACAAATAGAGCCCATGAAACTATAGAGAATGAGGAACAGACCACACATCTATGGTTCCTTGATTCATGACAAAGGCATTGCCTCACACAATAGACAAAACTCAATTCCAAATGATCTGTAGATCTAAAAGGTGAAAATTAAAACAAAGTTTCTAGATGGCAATATAAGAGAATATCTTCATGGCCTTAGGCCAGACAATGATTTCTTAAAAAGGACACATAACAGCACAAACCACGAAGGGGGAAAGATGGTTTACTGGACTTTATTAAAGTAAGAACTTCTATTCAGCAAATGACACATTATGGAGTAAAAAGGCAAACCACAGTGTTGGAGATGATATTTCTAATACAAATATCTGACAAGGACTACTGACCAGAATAAATAATGCGCTCACACAATAAGGAAAGGCAGATAACCCAGGAAAAACTGGCAAAGGACTTGAGACACTTCTCAAAATATTCACGTGGCAATAAACGTAAGAATAGGGACCCAGCCTCATTAGTCATCATAAAAATGCAAATTAAAATCACACGAGATACTACTGTAATTCTATTAAAATGGCTAAAATGGAAAAGTCGGACAATGCCTGATGTTGGAGAGGATATGGAACTGAAACACTCCCACGATGCTGGTGGATGTGTATATTGACACAAGCACTTTGGAAACTACCTGGCAACGCTCACTGAAGCTGTACCCTCCCCAGGCTCTTGTGTAGGAGTTGATTTGGGGGACCCACACAGATCACTTTTACAGGCCAGGGTATTCATTTCCCAGCTTCTGTGATCATTGGCTGCTGAGAGGTCACACCTTTTCCAGAGAATGGGGAAAGGTTGATAGGGGCTGCCTCACCTGGAAACACCCCCAATGCTATGCTTACCCTCTGGGGTGGCCCACGGCCAACGATGGGCTGATTAAAAGTTACTGAAGTCCTCGGGGGGTGACTCTACACTGCCATTCACCCCCTGAGCCCTGTGGAATCAGGCTGCCTGGACTCCAGCCAAATGTGCTAGCTGGCCTGGTTCCCTCCCCTCCCCGCCCCCTCCTCCTCGCCTCACTGCAGGCTGCTCCAGAGAGTGCTCTTTCTGTAAATCACCTGCCCAACAATACTCATCTCGGGCTCTGCTTCTGGCCATGCGACTCAAGCCACTCAGAAGTACTCCACAGAAATGTGTGCCTACGTGCACCCACACACAAGCAAGGATGTTCACAGCAAAGCCAGTCATAATAGGCACCCCAGATGTCCATCAACAATACATCAGTTTCTTCTCATAGTGGAATATTCCACTGCAATGAAAGGGAACACACTGCAACTACACCAACATGCATGCCTCCCCAAACAAACTAAGGAGGGAAAGAAGTCGGACACAAAAGAAAGCATACTCTCTGCTTATTTACATAAACCTCAAAACAATCAGAGTGAACCCTAATGACAGGACTTCTAAGAAGGGTCACTTTCTGAGAAAGTAGTAATTGGAGGGGGGAGGAGGGGTGCTTCTGAGATGCTGATTACGTCCTCCTTCTTGCCCTGGGTAGGTACATATTCGTTATCTCTACAAGTGTCATTTATAGACACCTATGTATGTATGTTACGTTATAATAAAGTCCATTTATAAAAAGAGAAATCACATTCTTATATGTTCAGTAATAAATCATACAAATGCACTGCAGGTTTACTTTCTCATTCGTTCAGCCTCAAGGCTTTTCCCATCTTGATCATTCAGCCAGCAGAGAGTCAATGAACACCCACTAGGCGCCAGGCACTGTTCTGGGCTCTGGGGATGAAGCTGTGAATAAGACAGACATGGCCCTCAAGGAGCTTACCACCCAGCAAGGATCTTACCTGGAGTCCATCACTTGTCCATCCACCTGAGAGGCTTGTGGAGCACAAAGAAGTGTTTATTTAAAAACACTTGCACAAGGATAATCCTTTGAGATAATAACTTGTGACACAATAGAAAACAGGTGCTGCTGAAGGACTGTGCCTTTTTGGTTCCTTCCCAAAGATAATCTGCAATCACCCTCCAGGATATTAGCAGTGAGCACCCCAGAATGAGAAGAGAAGGTCTCCCCCGATGCCACCTCAACCTCCAGAACTTTTATGCCCCAAAAGGAGAGTAAATGGTCTCCAAAATGTCTGTGATTGAATTTCCCTCCAGCCTGCCAGGATTTTGCCTCAGACTCATATCCAGTTCAGTTGGAAGAAAATAAAGAAATATGACATTTCTCAGATCCCCATGTTTGCGTGTAGGAATCCTCTCTGCACCCAGGGCAGCAGCAACACCAGGAAGAGTAGGACACGCAGAGCAGGACGCCACCACCCATTAGCTGAGAGGGAGACAGAGTGAGGGTAGCTGGGAGTGAGCTTCTTACGTTCTACAAAGCATTAGTTCAATCTTGATTGAACTTTTGTGACCTACAGAATTTCGATTTCATAAGGGTTCACCTAATATTCACTCAGCACTGAGCACAGTCTGTCAGCCAGCAAAGGGCTCCGTGGGGTCCCCTCAGCCAGCCACCTCTGACCGCTCCCAAGAGGCTTCATTCCTGTTGGAAACCCTTCAACTACCCACACAAAGTCTTCTCCAAGCCAACACGGTTGAGATGGCCCGACTTCCTCCCCACATTTCTGATGGACACCCGCTAAGTAAGGGGAGTGAGTCCGTCGAAACGATCAAACACTGCCCAAACACCATGAACACCATGAACGAAGCACAGAGCACTGTCCCATTTCATTACAGATGCGGGTCCATCACATCTGATGTGCATCTAAGTGCAGCCCCACCCAGAACACTAGGAGTCCCAGTGCCCAAGAGAAGATACGTTGACCAGAGAGTGGAAAACGCAACCAATTTCCAGGTCCCTCTTAAGGAGATAAAAGTGTGTGTGTGTGTGGAAGAGATCAGCATGTGAATCAGTAGACTGCGTAAATAAAACGGCCCTCACCAAGGCAGGTGGGCACCATCCAATCCACTGAGGGCTTAAATAGAATAAAAAGGCAGAAGAAGGGTGAATTCCTGTGTCTGCTGAGACGTCCGTTTTCTCCTCCCCTTGGACAATGGTGCTCCTGCTTCTCAGGCCTTCAGACTCGGGCTGAATTACACCACAGGGTTTCCTGGTTCTGCAGCTTGCAGATGGCAGACTGTGGGAGTTTGGGCCTCCATAAGCACATGAGCCAATTCTTACAGCAAATCTTTATACACACACATATATAAAGATATATATGTTTATGTATGTATATTTATTATGTGTATATATACGTATGTATAGTCTGTTATGTGTGTATACATATATATACATATGTGTATATATGTATATAAAACCTACTGGTTCTTTTTCTGGGGAGAAAGAGAATAGCCCTACAGTAACCCTAATATACAGGGCTATTAATTAGGATGATCTAAATAAGTCTTCTGCCCTACTTCCCCTGTAGCTGAAAAGTCAAAATGTATATTCATTAAAATTAGGTTCTCAGAGTGCCTCCGCTATGTTGATGTCAGGGGGATTTATCTATACTTCCTAACGCTTGAATAAAATCATTGTAATCGCAGGTTTTGCATATCTCTCTTAAGGAAGACTAACTTAATGCTCATGCAATTCAAATTGCCATTCAGCTGTCTATAATTTCAGTGACAACTGTCCCCTTCGCACGTTCGTGCACCACTAACCAAAGACTGCGGCACGGGGTCAAAGAATGGGAAGATGATTTTCCAAAGTGGCAAGTTCAGGGACTCTCTACAGCAGTCGGCTTCAACTGAACACAAGAGGATCTTCTTAGCCGAGTACACATTAACCCAACCCCCAGTTGCAAGGTTGCAGAGGGAAGAGAGAGCTGTCATAAAAAAATACTCCCCTATATGTGACTGTCAGAATATTAGCGTTTCAAACGTCCCAGTCCACTTACCTCCAGCTCCTGCCCTCGCCCACTACGCCAATGTCTTCATCAGCCAGTTCCTTCCATGGGCAGATGCGGGCATAATCTAGAAGGACAGGACAAATTGGTTTCAAAGGAAACGTGAAAATCTTGCAAATGATGCAGGATTTTACGAAGTCATAATGTGATTTTGGAAAACACAGAATCTGTTGTGGAGTCATTCACAAATGAGGACATGGCAGAGTCAAGAACTGAAAAGAAAATTTACAAGAATGATGACAACACAGACATTGTAAAAGAAAAATTGTTTAAATTAGGAAATGTTCTTAGAGCGGTCATAGCAACTTTATTTATAATGGGCAATTAAAACAACCCAAACGTCTGTCAGTAAGGGTATATAAATTGTGGTACATTCAAAGCAAGAAATAGTACACAGTAATAACTAGAAGTGAACTGCAAAGAACAGCAATCTGTACAAACATCGCAGATGCTGTGTTGAGTAAAAAGCCAGATGCGAAAGAACACATAATAGTGATCGCATTTACATGAAGTTTGGGAGCAGGGAAAACTTGTCTACGGTCAGGGAAGCCCTCCTGCTGGGGAGGAGCTGCTGACTCTGAAGAGCGCAAGGGAAAACTCTGGGCTGGAGTTGGAAATGTTCTACATCTGGATCTGGATGTAGCCAGATAGCAAAGGTCATCGAACTGAATTCTTAAGACGTATGCACTTTACTGTAAGTTATACTTCAATTAAAAATTTGTGAGCGTATTCTATGTAAGTGATGAAGCCCTTGAATGACTTCAAAAATGTCCTCTTCCTGATGGTTCTATGAAAGCAAGCACAAAGTGAAGGACATTCGATTGTGCTGTCATCCAACCTTGTCAGGAAAATTATACCAAAAAAAAGCAATACTTGCCAGTCACAAAAAGATGAATACTGTATGAGTCCACTTATCTGAGGTACCTAGAGCAGACAAATTCATAGAGACAGAAGGCTGGAGGAGGAGAGGAATGGGGGATTAGGGTTTAATGGGGACAGAGTTTCAGTTTGAGAAGATGAAAACAGTCCTGGAGATGGATGGTGGTAACGGTAGCACAGTAATGTGAATGTACTTAATGCCACTAAACAGTACACTGAAAAATGGTTAAAATGGTAAATTTTGTGTTATGTATATTTCACCACAATAAAAAAAAATGGGAAAAATCAACACTTGACTCCTTCTTTCTCCCTTTTAAAATTAGCTTATAGTTGTGATCTAAATCATAAATGTAAGATAAAATTATCTTCATATTTTTCATTTCATTATTTTAAGATGAAACTTTATTTCAATCAAGCTTTTGTGTTTGTTTTTAGGGTTTTTTTTTTAAGCGCTAAATAACAAAAATCCATTACCCATTGTCAGTGAAGTCACTTATGAGGCCTTTTGCCAGAGGCCAAGTATCCTAGGATCACAAGGCCCTGCAGGGACAGGAGCCAGAGTCTGAGGGACCTGCCAAGTTAATTCAAATTTCTGTTTCTTAAAATGTATTTTAACTATTCCCCCAAAAAAACCCATATTAGAAAGAGCAACATGCCTTCTTACAGGTCATATATAACAAATCAGAACACAGGTTAGACTGCGTGCAGGCCTTGGAATAAAGTTCCCCACAATTTCTGTGTAAGATTTAATCTCCTTAAACATGTTTCACTGGCTAAGGAGGCTGAAGCTCTGCACTGCAAATTCTGAAGATTCAGTGATTTTTGCATTCCACTTACATAAAATCATAAAAGTGAGCACGTTAGGCAGTGCTTCTCAACCACATTCAGGCAAGACCGGGAAGCACCTCGCAGGGCATGTGGCAGTACCGTGCTGAAGTACGTCTGCGTGCGTGATGCACTGTACATCTACACTGTAGGTAAAACCGCAGTGATGCTCATAACCTCGATACTAGTCAGAATCCGTTGAGTGGCCACTCTGCAGGCCCATTCTGAGCACATTATTTTCATCATCTCATCTAAATCCTCAAAACAATCCCGCGAGGTCGATGGTGTCATGATCCCATTTTACAGAGGTGAGGAGGGATGAAGTAACTGGCCCAAGACCACACAGCTAGTTAGTGGGCGAGCAAAAAAACAGAAGCATCAGCAGAATCTGGTCTAAACAGCTACACGGTGCCATTTCGAGGGATACATCATCTGGAGGTCAAACCATAGCACAGATATTTTTGCACCTGCAATTTTAGGGTGCTCCCTGAAAAGGAGTGCACACTGTTATAGCTACTGTGGGCAGGGCTGGCTTCATGGGGTGCAACCTGCACAGACACACTGGACACCGCCCCCATCTCGGCTTACTTCTCTGCTTTCACCATCTTGATAATCTTAATAAATTAAAAAACTATATTGGCGTAGAGTTGATTTACGAGGTTGTGCGCATTTCTGCTGCACAGCAAAGTGATTCAACTATACATGTCTATTCTCTTTCACTACCTTAATAAATTTTGCACAAGGTTCCACGTTTGGTTTTGCACTGGGTCCCAAAAAGCATGTACCCATCTCGATTACTGGTCATTCATATGTGAAACCCGTTCCTACTGCTCCTCTTTTCATCTCATTGACTAGTTTAGTTAAAGAGATAGAAAGGTGAGGCACTGAAAACATTTACGATTCGCGCCTCTCTCCCTGTGAGAAGCAAAATATTCTTAACATCCCGCGAACAAAACACAGCTCAAAAGGAAATGTGACCCTGAGGCTGACCTAAGATGCAAATGCCTTCTACAACCTGCATGACGGGCGTTCGGCGCCGGCATGCCCCCCACTTCCCCTCCCCTGGGTGACCCCGACTTCCACTTGTGCTCTAGCTGCCCACCCCGGTCCAGTCTGCGTGCAGCTGTTATGGAGGAGGTCACCGACCACTGGCTGACGACCCTCGAGCTGGCCGGGACACGCAGAGGCTCCTCACTCTCCGTGTCCCTGGAATGTGGGTCGCGCCCTCCGGCCCCACGGTGGGAACCATTTTCAAGAAGCAGCACCGTGTGGACGGCGGACTGGCTGAACCCGGTTAAAGCCTCCACATAAACTGTACGGTTCTGGCGGGCGGGGTGCACAAATCTACTCCTCTCGTCCCCAGACAAGCCCTAAAGAAGCTTGTTAAATCCGCCACCTACCCATCCGGAGCAGCGGACCTCGTCTTTCCTCAGTCCTGGTTCTCCTGCCTGGAGCCTGCCTCTAACTTCCCGCGGGAAGGCCCCGGGTTCCCAGCCGCCAAGCTCCGCCCACTCCCAGGATGGAGCGGAGAATGAGCCAATCAGCTCAGCTCATTTCTGGACACATGATCCTGCTCAGCCAATCAGAGTGACTCTCGCCCTGGGGCGCGCGGACCAGCTTTCTCGGCGTGGCGAGCCCGTGAGGACCTGAGGTGCTGGGGCGGCCTGACGCCAGGCGCCAAAGCAGGTCTGAGGAGGGCACCAAGGGAGCCCTGGAGACACCTCAGTGCTGGGCACGCGACCACTGCCCTTGGCCCCCAAGCTCCTCCTCCGCCACCTGGCCCCCAGCCCCTGCCCGGCCTGTCCTGTGTGGTGCGCTGGCCTACGCTGAGGTGCGCTGCGGGGCAACATGCTCCTTCGGGTTGTGAAGACCAAGATAAAGGTAACGCCTCATTGCATTTTTTATATTGATTACACGTTGCAGTGATAGTACTTGGACATGGTGGGTTAATAAAATACATGATTAGGATGAATTTCACCTCTCTGTGTTTGGGTGGGGCTGCTAGCGAAGTGTACGAGACGCTTGGGGCTGCCCTTCTCTTTCTGCTGTGGAGCCTTGCTCTAGACAGACCACGAGGACAGCGGATTTACGGGGTGACCGTGTGTTGTGCTGATCCCGCCAGCACAGTCTGTGCAGGGCAAGGAGGCGTCCTTAAAGGACACCGGGGCCAGAGGGCGTATGCTCCCCTCGGTAATCAAAGTCAGGGAGTTTGAGCGCGGAAAACGTAACAGATATTTTAAAGCTCACTCTTTAACTTCCACTGCTTTTTAAGGGAGAGGGGCTGGCTTTCTGCCTCCTGGGTCTGGATGGATTCGCTGTGAGGTCTCAGAGTGGCCTCGGCAGAGAACGCAGATGCTCCCAGAGGCTGGAGTTCCAGGACCCATCTGGGGAAGGGGCAAGAAATACGGAGTGAATCAGAGGGTCGCTGGTGAAGGGATGGGGTGGGGACTCAAAGGGGCTCAATAAGAGCACTGTTGTCAGGCTTCCCTGGTGGCGCAGTGGTTGAGAGTCCGCCTGCCGATGCGGGGGACGCGGGTT